>NW_015640388.1:459434-464488 GCF_001515625.1 Sinocyclocheilus rhinocerous | reverse complement strand
AAAAAATATGTGCATTGACATAAAAAAGGAAATTTACTTTTGGTACTTAAGTACTTTTAAAAGCAAGTACTTCTGTACTTTTACTCAAGTAAAAATCTGTCTTTACAACTTTAATATTTGACCAGCAGTATCTGTACTTTCACTCAAGTAATGGAGTTGAGTACTTTGTCCGCCTCTAGGCTTACCTGTTCACTCATTCTCCAGTCACTCGGTTTCCAGTAGTGCATGGCAATTGAGTGCACTAGGCCGTATCACTAGGAATGAACAAAATGAAGTGAGGCACTTTACACTGACATATTACACCGTTCGCTAGAATGCAGGAGCTGTCACAGCATCATTCTGCCATAGATTCATCCGACATTAGCTTCCTTTAGAAAAAAACAGAAGTCATAGGTAACTTAGCATTGTAATTACACATACCTCCATGCAAGCATTGTCGTTTCATTGACGTTATATTAATGAAAAAATATTAATTTGGTTTTCCATGGTTAACCTAATTTGTGTTCATAATCATTAAACTACCTATATATATTTTTTTTTTTTAAATTGTCACCAAGAATAAACACATCAGTAAGTGTACATTATTCTATGTACTTTTGTATGTAAAGAAAAAAAATAATACATTTAGTGTATAATAATGACTGCAATTTTGTATTATATTTCTGACCCTGTTTTGATGCAAAATAAATGGAGTTGAGGAGCTGATTGTATCGACTCCTATGATGGGAATAAGGAATTGGAGTCAACTCTGAAAACCTGGAATTGAACACCCCTAGTTTAGAACATTATTAGGAAAACTATATTTATATGCACCACAAATACAGGGATATTCCTGTAAACATTTTTAATCATAATATTCCAAATAAAATGAATAAATGTTGAATGTTCAATCATGGCGACGATTGTTCAGTCATGGTGAGTATTCCGAATAATCTGTTAACGTGACTCAAAATTCTGATTAATACTACAGTCATACGCCATTTGTCATATTCGGATTTCAAGAAACTGGAATATTGACTTAATCTGGTTATAGCATGTGTGTACATGATGCTTACATAAGTTGCAATAAGACAATGTTCTGATTAGTATTGGAATATTCCTATGCATGTACACAATTACGCTGTGCTCTGCCTGTAGGTGAGGGTTGTGTGGCTCTGCGTTCTGCTGAAAGCTCTTACACTGAGTTCAGTATCAAACTCGCACATCATGGTGAGTGCACAGGTCTGCTAACAGGTGGCATACAGCTCCCCAAATCAGATGGAAAACAGACAGAGAAGCTGTATGGTGAGTGCACAATTTGTTTCTGGACAGCAGTGCCAGTTCAGAATTGTGAGTTCCTTTCTCAAAATTGTTGCTTTATTCCAGATTTCATTAAAGTTGGAGATGACCCAGGATCTGGAAAAGGCAAATCAGGAGATAATACCAAAATGTAAAATATTTCATCTTCCCTCTTTGCCGTTTACATTTCTTCATTTATCAGATGCTTATATCCAAAATGTTATGTTGTTATTTTATTACTTTTTAAATCCGTTACATGTTATATTTTCTTATTTACTTTGACATTCTTCACAAAAATTAGATTTGATTATGTTTGTACAAATGCACAACTTTGACATTCTTTGACAGGTCTTCTTCAGTCCTCACCACTGACATTAGTAACCCCAGTTATATGGGTGTAGGCTACAAGAGCAATAACCAGTCAGACAGGGGCCCCGGCAGCATTATGTCCCCAAGAACAGGGTCATCATCTGGGCATTCATCAAAGGACATGACGCATGGCAATATCTCCCCAAAAAAGACTAGTTACGACCATGCTACACCCAGCCCAACTACAAAGACATCAAACCCTATGTAAGTATCCACATTATGTTTAATGTAAGAGCAGGTGAAGACATTAGTAACTTGAATGTGTGAGGGGCCTCCGCTGTTCTTCACTTCCAGTTATTTTTAGTGATACAAAACAGCTTGTTATGCTGCTTAATATTGCAAACTAGTATTTCTTATTATATTATTTTAATGTATTATCGTAATTGTAAACACACTGGTTTGTAGCACAAATAGTTTTACAGTTTACTGCACTTTGTTATTCTTCTAGTTATTAACCTATAGCAGCTAATGGATTGGAAATCTGGCATTGGAAGAAAATAGCTTAATTTACGAAATAAGGTGGATATATAGACATCTCATTTACCTCATCAATATATCCTTTGTCATCTGACAAACATTTTTTATTTAGTCAAATATAACAAAGGTTATGTGCCAATATTAGAGATTTTAAAATGTATCAATATCAGTTGATATTGGATATTTCATTCCCATTTGCCGTTTTTTGCATTTAGATTATATTTGCCATTATGTAACACTTAGTCAATAATTAAAAACACTTAGTTTAATAACACTGTAAAATGTAATCTTTGGCAAATCTCAAAATGAATTATTTTTCATATTGTATATTATAATGTTGTGATGCCTAAATTCACTTTATGTGTTTTCTTTTTAATTTCTTTGTACAAAAAAAGTGTAGAATTTTAATGTCTACCTTTAATTGGTTGTCAGCCTTGACAAAAAAAAATGGTATAAGCCACAATATTAATAATGCATCCTAATATTTTTGATACATTTAAATTAATGTTTATACAATTTTCTGTTTGTTTGAATGTTGCTTTGTTACTGATACCAATTAAAATATTATTTCTGATGACTAAAAAAAAAAGTGGCCTACAAATGAACACTGCTTGTTATAAGAATAACTGACAGTTTGCATCTGTTAAAGTGATTCTAGATTAATCTATAAATTCATTTTGTGTGGTTATTTTTGGTTTAGATCTGAGGATGGGCAGACTCCAGAGATGTTTGAGAATCCACTTTATGGCTCAATGAGTGCATCTCGAGGAAGTAAAGACCATCTCCCTCCTCCAGATGCTCACTTCGCCTTTTCCAAAACAGACCTTGATGCTGACCGTCAGCCCCCTGTTCCGACCCCTCGCATCCGCTCTTTCACCTGTTCAGAAACCAAACCCCAGTCATCATCAGTCACAAACACCATGAGCAGTGGTCTACAACCCCAGAACATCACCAAGAAGCCAGTGGTGCCTTCTCGCTCTGAAGGGGGCACGACTGGGCCTAATAGACCTCCAGTGCCTATGAAGTCCCGCCCTGGTCAGCCACAAGAGCTTCAACCAAAGCCCAGAGACTACAGGGACAGTTCTGAGCTCCCATCCAAGTTGCGGCTACAAACCAGATCAGGCCAACCAAAAGATGGTATGATAACTATAGTATATTCTACACATTCCTTCTTTGTGCAAAACACTAGATCGGGGTCTCGAAACTCATCTGTCAACTGACAGAGAGTTGCAAGGGCTGAGTGTAAACAGCTCTATTGATTATAATGGGAGCGACCCCAATCCATTAGGCTAAAAAATAATCACATTTAACTATTAAAACCATTGGTTTAACAATCAGTATTTGATACTACAGAGCATTTATTTATTGTTTATATAACTGTAATTTATATGATCATATATAGTAGGCCTACAACCTTCATTAGTCAGCTAAGGGCGATTATAAGGCATAAAGACATTATAAACATAACATCATGATTTTCTGCAAAGCTGCTTTGAAACAATGTGTAACATGAATAGCACTATATAAAATTGCCTTGATATTTAACATTTATTGAAATATCTTTCCCTTCTCTTTCAATTGCAATGTCTGTCCTCAGGTCATAATGAGACGCCACAATTGAAGATGGGTCGGCCTTTAAAATGATTTCCTGTCAGCCATCATCGTTGGTGTGAGCTTCATATCTGACACTTGAGACTCTGTAGTACTGGGCATAAGACACAAATGTATAAGAATAAGTGTATAAACAATAGCAATAGAAAGAACATGGATATTGATTTCTAAATGATGAATGTTTCACAGTTTGAATGTCACTGCATATAGTTTCACATAGAGCAATCATTTCTATCAGCCTCTGTTTAAACATTTCATTTTGCTTGAAATATTTTTATTAAAGGGAGGAGAGTGAAAAGTTGTAATCGTATATAATAAAACCAAGTGTTGTACAGTCATTGAATAGTTTTTTTTTCTTCCTGGAAAAATGCTCTTTATCAGTCAGTTTGACCATAGGTCACAAATAGTTGTTCTTAGAAATCCAAGGAGTGTAGCACTTTTCAAAATTACACATGCTTCCATTTTCCAGGTTTATTTATTTTTTTTTAATTTCTGCATTACTGTGTATGGCATTGCAGAGCCCATACTGTAAATAGCAAGGAACTAGTTTAAAGGGGTCATATGATGCTTTTTTAAAGATCATTATTTTGTGTATTTGGTGTAACAGAATATGTTGACATGCTTTAATGTTCAAAAAACACATTCTTTTTCAAATACTGTACATTATTGTAGGTCCTCTATGCCCCGCCTCTCTCAAACGCTTCGTTTTCTACAAAGCCCCCTCCTTTGACAAGCGCAGTCCGCTCTGATTGGCCAGCTGACCCAGTGCACTGTGATTGGCCGAACACCGCAAGCAATCGTCGGAAATGTAACGCCCCTTACCATAAACGCGAGCTTCATCTTTCAAAATAAATGTAAAGACAGAGCAATGTCTTTACTCTGGGGAACAGAGTCGCGTGACAGACACAGTGAGGAAGCTGGTATGTGTTTGCAGTACACAAGCCACGGTTAAGACAGCTGAAATCTGTCTTTCGCACTGACATGGCTGCATCAACACTACTGCTGTTCCTGAAACCACGCCTTCTTTCTTTGCGTGCACATTTGGGCCGCATTATGCAAATATTTCCACATAGTGACGTAGATATGTGGGGGCGTGTTAGAACGAGCCGTTTTAGGGGGGCGTGGCAGAGTCTTAACTTTGATAAAGAATATCTCTTTGGTTTTGAGACTTTAGTCTTTGCAACTTCAGGGATCTTATCTATGCACAATCAGCTTGTAACACTCCAAAGAGAAAGGAAAAAATGAAATCGCATCATATGACCCCTTTAAAAAACAGGACTTTTTAAAGTCCCGATGTCTTCTACAGAGGACATGGCATA
>NW_015640388.1:414858-457614 GCF_001515625.1 Sinocyclocheilus rhinocerous | reverse complement strand
ATTTGAACAGTCAATTGCAAATACTTAAACTAATAACAAAACATACTTACAGTAGCTGATTCAGAAGCGCCAGATTGTCATAGCAAAGTCAGAATTACTTCCTCTCCTAGGTTCACGAAACGGTCGTCCATAAAATGCATTGCTGTTCTGTTGTAAGTAATCTTAAAGATTCCTAAATGCATCTACTTTCGGAAGGCCAAATAAAGTGCTTTTGCTTTCGCCTAGAAACACACAGCGTCTCCCTGATATGCTGCTTCAACACTAACTGCGGTTACTTGAAACCACGCCTTCTTTCTTTGCGTGCTCATTTGGGCGGCATTATGCAAATATTTTCACATAGTGAGGGTAGATATGTGGGGTGTGTTAGAACGAGCCGTTTTAGGGGGGTGTGGCAGAGTCTTAACTTTGATATAGAATATCTCTTTGGTTTTGAGACTTTAGTCTTTGCAACTTCAGGGATCTTATCTATGCACAATCAGCTTGTAACACTCCAAAGAGAAAGGAAAACTTGAAATCGCATCATATGACCCCTTTAACCAACTAGCAATTAGCCAGGGCTAATCAGTCTTCTTAGATTCAAATTAGACCAATATACCATGTTATATACCATGTCAACTATATGCTTAAAAAAATACAAGTTATGACCAGTGTTTAAGAAAAAAAAAAAGATGACAAACTTGTAAGGCTACAGTCTCTAAGCAGGACCAGTGCTCTCTTCCACCTTCAACACCATGACTGAGGTGAGACCCTTGAGCAAGGCACCGAACCTCGTGGTATTGCTTACACCAGCAACATGCCCGTGGACACTGCTGACTAGCGGTTTGCATGTGTACTGCACGTTGACGCGGACAACGACGCAGAAGTATAAATGAAAACTGACGCATAGCCTACGGCGTAAAGGCTACGGCGTAGGTCCGACGCAGAAGTATAAACTTCTTATAAAAAGAAGCCTTAACAGCCCACTGCTCCGGGTGTGTGTGTGTACGCTATTCACTGCTGTGTGTGTGTGTGCGCACTTGGATGTGTTAAATGCAGAGCACAAATTTCTGAGTATGCGATAGCATACTTGGCTACACGTCACTTTCACTTTCACATATGCGACTGGCTACTACCCGTGCTTTTTATTATTTGCCTCCATCTGCTGGTGAAAGAGGTGAACTACCAGAGATCCTCCTATTGAAGGAGGACCGTTTGCTAAGTAACCGTGTGGACACATTGGACAAGTTCATTCTCTGGCATTAATTTCATTATTTTATAAAATATGTATATTTTTTCATTTAAAAATGACATATATAAGATTTTTTCGTAAATAGACAATTTCCTATTCAGTATTTGTGAGGCATTTTCCGAGATGCGTACAGATGACGCAAACATTCCTCCACCAATGGGAGCGTTACGTCTTCATTCGTCTAGCCAATAGAAGCACGAATTGAAGAACACGGGGGCTCTTTGATGACGTATGTGATCTGAAGCACAAAACCGCGTGAAAATGGTAAGCGTTGTTATTTAGCAATAACAAACGGTGCTGTCCGTAAAAAAAAAATAAACCAGATATTTATTCTAACCAGATAAATCTGTTTGCAATATTTAAAATGTATTATTGATTACTGCTCACCGCTGTTGGTGAGGTATTAATAATGGCAGCATCCTGCTAACGGCTAGCTAACCTGTCCAATCTCAAACTAATTTGTATCGTTATTATTTTAATTCAATTCCAAATAGAAACAACTCCTATTGACACCGGATATTTTTTTAATGCTTTGATATTTGTTATCGAATAGAGTAATTTAGAGCCAATGTAAACTGCTTTTGATGGCTTCTCTCGTTGTGTATGACGTTGTACTGTATTTCACACCTTAAATCACATTTTGACTCGTTTGATCATCTTTTGTACATATATCAGGCCTTAATTTTAATGTAACATTCAAACTTTTAATTCCTCAGCTCTTCTACTCGTTCTTCAAGTCCTTGGTCGGCAAAGATGTTGTGGTGGAGCTCAAGAATGACTTGAGGTAAGCGCTTTCCTTTTAATATGTCATGTACTGTTAAAATGGTATGTGCACAGTGTAATTTATGTGTAATTTATCTCATTACATTCTGAATATCAACTTTGCAGCATTTGTGGAACATTACACTCAGTTGATCAGGTATGGCTGGACATTGCGCTTTATTGAAATGTAAGCAAATATGGAGTGAATTTCATTTCAAAATGAAACTTCTTCTCCCTTCACAGTATCTGAACATCAAACTGACAGATATCAGTGTCACTGATCCTGAGAAATATCCGCACATGGTGAGAACTAGTCAAGAGTGTTCCTTGTTAAAGATTAGGAAGTGTTCAAACTATTTAAACCTCGATCACTGAATAGATTGATAAAGAGAATTAATACTTAAATAGCAGATAAGAACACTTGTTGTCTGCCTGTGCCTATACCTCAGCCACTTGAGTGTGTCATGTATGAAATATCATATTGAGTTTAAGCAGGTGCTCAACAGATGAACACCTTCAGGAGAACTATGTCTATATATGACTTTTAATTGTTTTGTTTTAGTTGTCGGTGAAAAACTGCTTTATTCGTGGATCAGTAGTGCGATACGTTCAGCTTCCTGCGGATGAGGTGGATACACAGCTACTACAGGATGCTGCACGCAAAGAAGCTATGCAACAGAAACAATAATGTTTACATTTGAGAATAGTTTTTTGTTGGACTGTTCAGAAGCATCATCTGTGGAGCTTTGTAGATTAAATGTTTTTTTCCCCTACCTGAAGCTTTTATGTAAAGTGTGGAATCTGGATTTTTTTTTTTGTTGTTAATTTCCATTTTTACCTGTGTTGTCATGAGGCCCATTACTGAGAGGGAATGACTTTTTTTCAGTTAGTAGTGGTTGTGTGCTTTTAATAATGGTTGGAAGGTTCTGTATTGCATCCAGATGACTTTTGTTTTAGTTAAGTTCTTCAGACCTACTAATTCAGGAATAAAGTATTTTCTTCCACTGTCTGCTTTGTTATTTTATTTCAACCATTGTTCAAAATCGCATTCTGTCTGAGTAAATACTTCTTTTGAATAAGTAATTATTTTATGACTTAAAAAGGTATTTTTGATGTCATGGCTCTCCAACCCTGCTCCTAGACAGCTCCCGTCCTGTAGAGTTCGGCTTCAACTCCAATCAAACACACCTGAACCAGCTAAGCAAGGTGTTTGTCTGCTTTGTTATTTTATTTCAACCATTGTTCAAAATCGCATTCTGTCTGAGTAAATACTTCTTTTGAATAAGTAATTATTTTATGACTTAAAAAGGTATTTTTGATGTCATGGGTCTCCAACCCTGCTCCTAGAGAGCTCCCGTCCTGTAGAGTTCGGCTTCAACCCCAATCAAACACACCTGAACCAGCTAAGCAAGGTGTTCAGGGTTATTTGATAATTACAGACAGGTTTGTTGGAGCAGAGTTGGAACTGAAGTCTGCAGGAAGGTAGCTCTCCAGGCACAGGTTGCAGACCCCTAATATAAAACATACTTTTTTTTTTTTTTACAGTGGTAAAATTATTTGTTTTAAATATATGAATGTAATCCAGACGTACAACATCTGTCGTGTTGTCATTGTCTTGTGACCAACCAGCGTCAGTTGGGTTGCCTCCGTGCCATTCACCAATCAAATCCTTTCCCGTGGCCTCATGGGATATTTAAGTGTCCATTGTGTATGCCAGGGCTGTCCAAACTCGGTCCTGGAGGGCCGGTGTCCTGCAAAGTTTAGCTCCAACCCTAATTAAACACACCTGAACCAGCTAAACAAGCTCTTACTAGGCATAGAAACTTCCAGTCAGGTGTGTTGAGGCAAGTTGGAGCTAAACTCTGCAGGACACCGGCCCTCCAGGACCAAGTTTGGACAGCCCTGGTAAATGCACTTCAGAATCTCACTGTAGATTACTTTTTGATTACTGCTTTATGAATACTCTGAATTTGGACATTCCACTTCTCACATACTGTTTTTCGCATGCTATATAGTAGGGAACTCTGATTTCAGATGCAGCCGAAGTGTATGTTGCACAGCTTAAAATGTTTATATACCGGTTAAGGTGTAGGAACAGTGTGTATGACTACACTCTAAAAAATGCTGGGTTGTTTCAACCCAATGTTGGGTCAAATATGGACTAACCCAACTGTTGGGTTAAATTTTGGTTACATTTTTAAATTAACTTTTTAACCCAACAGTTGGGTTAGTCCATATTTGACCCAACATTGGGTTGAAACAACCCAGCATTTTTTAGGAGTGTAGTTAAATATGGGTGGGACACTTAAGTTTTTGTATTTAATGTTTATTTTTGCTATGTACAATGTAGTGGAGTTCTGTACCTATTTTAAATTATGAGGAGCTAAGCCATTTTGCATTGTGCCTTAAAAAATGAAACATCATATGAGATCTTTTTAAAATGTATTCAAATAATTTATTCATTCATCTTTATCACTATGCGCTACCTATTTAGGCCTACAGTGTTTTAAAAGGAGTGCCTAAAAGTACTCCTGGGGGCCAGTGAATAAGATAAGAATTTTCTAAATTTGCATGACTTCTCTTGCTATTAACTAGTTTCTACCTAAAACTGAGCATTGTGTACTGTATCTGACAAGCTAAAACTAATGTATTACAACATTTGGCTGTAGCAGAGCGTCGTTTCATTTAAAAGTTTGTTTTATTGTATGTAGAAATAATAATCCCTAATTTTAATATCAATATTGGTTTATTTTAACGGTCTCAAATTTAGACGATTTTCGCGTGTTAATGTTATGAGCGCCCTTTAACAGAGTGCCGATGGATTTGCTAATTAGCCCACCAATGAATTTGAAATCTGTCAATTTGCTTGAAACGAGTGAACCACTAAATTAAGACAAATTGCTGTCAGCTGCTTGTTCCGTTTCCATTCGCGGTTTTACTGAAACTCTCGCAGGCTACGTTTAAATTAAACGGATACGGGGTTTAATGAGAATGGTAGGTGTTATTTTTTTCCCCCTGCTCATAACAGAGTTGGTTCTTTCAAAATTCGATGACAGCCCGTTTTAACCGTCATGTGGAACAGCAGAGTATGTTTTATTACGATCAGTTTTCTCGGTTTTGTTTGTCTGCTTGTTTATCACAAAAGTTTTTCAATTACTACCCTGTGGCATCTGAAACTCACTATGGATGTCTTTACTTAAATCATGAATTGGGGGGTGTATTGATTCATATACACTGAAACAGGGCCATCCTTAGCTGATGCGGGGCCCGTTGTGAGGTAGGGAGCGGGGCCCCTCTCGGTCCGTTTGCCACGGGACCCCTCAAGCGCGGGGCTCCGTGCGTCTGCACCAGTTGCACCCCTAAGGACGGCCCTGCAAGAACACCAGACAGGTTCCAATGATTCTTGTCTGTTTTCAGGAGCAATGCATGAAAGAGAGCTTTGATATGGAGGATTGTTGCTCTGAGCTGCACCACAGCAAAGTAAGTTTAGAGATGGACTTTGGGATGTTTGTCAATTATTTAATGTTTGGCGAAATGTGAGCTTTAGGTAGCTTGTCTTGATGGATGCTTGTCATTTAGATGGATGATCGCATTGCTAAGGGTTCTGCTCTAAACTCCTTACTCAACGAGCTGTTAGAAGAAAAGGTAGTGTTTTCTAAATGGCTTTGCTACTTGTTTTTCTTCAGTGATCCATGTTTTTCTCTTGCTTTTAGATTTCTACTAAGAGGAAAAATCATTGGATACTTGGCCCTGAGGACCTCAATGATACTCTTGTTTATGATTTTGAGATTGAAGCAGCAGCCTGAGCTTTTGTGTTAATGCCTACATGGTTGTGCTTTCACCTGTGAATAAACATTGCAGGTGAAAGTGTGGGTTTTAAAAACTTCAGCTAATAGTAAGTTGTAAATTAAAGTGTGTGTATATATTTACTTGCATTGCCTCCCTTCTGTGTGTAAAAATGTGTAAGTTTGACTATTGTGAGGTCCTCACCATTCAAAATGATCCTTTCTGAAAAAGTGAAACTGTTGAACACCAACTAGTGAGTCAGAATTTACTAGTTTAAAAGCCCTGACTAGCATAGTGAAACAAACAGCTGTTTGTGTACAGCATATTTTAGGGACAAATGTATACATAGATGTGACACAAACTGGGGGAAAAAAAAACATTTGGGGGTGTCCTCATTTGTAAAAATAAAATTGAAACCACGTAGAAGGTTTCAGTTAGGATTAGGTTATACCCAGTATATATGAAAACAATAGTTTATTGAATGGACCATTTTATATAGCTAAGTAAATGTATGTGTGTGTGAATCAGGTTTTGCCTGTATTGTCAGGAGCACACTACTGTCCCCACATAGAAAACTTTCACAAAAAAAGTTTGAGAATGCGGAGAGGTTTGGTTTAGCAGATAGACAATGCTGGCTCAGTATAAAACCAATAGAAGTCCATGGAAATTCCCCTCCACAGTAGAAAAAAAAAATGTCTGTCTGTGTTG
Organism: Sinocyclocheilus rhinocerous; assembly: GCF_001515625.1. NCBI lineage: Eukaryota > Metazoa > Chordata > Actinopteri > Cypriniformes > Cyprinidae > Sinocyclocheilus > Sinocyclocheilus rhinocerous. The sequence continues at coordinate 451,130 of NW_015640388.1, read as the reverse complement.
CATTCTGAGCTATATTGTTGCATTTTTGTGTTATATTGTTTTTGAAGAAGGAAGCAAAAGAATGTTGGGCCTATTCCAGAGTAACACAACAGGATCTGATACTTTTATGGTTTGTAATGCAGTTCTCTGATCCCCCCCCTAAGAATGGCTTCTATGTTGCAGGCTTGCACTATATGGCCTTGTTGAACTGATTAAAGTTTTAGACGGATGATGTCTGTATAATACTATAATGTGTGCACCATAGGTCTGAGCATTAGTTGTGCAGTCAGTATCATTTTGGCCAATGGTTTATAGATCAGCATGTTGAAGTGGTATAAATCTGGTTGTGTTTTAGATGGTGCGGTTTGTTACCTGTTGACTGAATTAGTAGTACCTGTATAAAATAAAGCAAGTCTCAAACTCTATAGCTGAACTGTTCTGCAGTTCTAAACTCCTACTGTGGTTCATTAATTCTTCATGTTACTCTAGTCCTGTTTAAGGAATTGATACAACAAACGTATGGAGCTTCCAGCGTTGCTTTTCACTACCCCAAGCTTGTGGTGATTTGGTTCCCTGCTTTTTATCTTGACTCTCTAACAATTCTGCTATTGTTGTAACATGCAAGCCTTCCCATAACGCTAAGCTTAATGTGTTCACCTGCGTGAACATGCCATAGTCCTGCCTGCTGCAGGAAGGCATGAGAACTGCAGATGTGGCTAGAACAATGTCCACAATGGAAGATGCCTAAGACAGTGCTGCAGGGAGACAAGAAAGGACAGTCGATCGTCCTTGCAGTGCCAAACCAGGTGTAACCATGTGTCTCCCCACACATGTCCCAGAACTTGTGTTGGTGGAAGAGTGAGGAAACATCTCGCAGCAAGAACTGGCAAATCTGGTTCGGTCCATGAGGATGCGATGCACTGTAATACTTAGAGGCTCAATGTTGGGTCAAATATGGACTAACCCAACTGTTGGGTTAAATTTTGGTTACATTTTTAAATTAACTTTTTAACCCAACAGTTGGGTTAGTCCATATTTGACCCAACATTGGGTTGAAACAACCCAGCATTTTTTTAGAGTGTAGTTAAATATGGGTGGGACACTTAAGTTTTTGTATTTAATGTTTATTTTTGCTATGTACAATGTAGTGGAGTTCTGTACCTATTTTAAATTATGAGGAGCTAAGCCATTTTGCATTGTGCCTTAAAAAATGAAACATCATATGAGATCTTTTTAAAATGTATTCAAATAATTTATTCATTCATCTTTATCACTATGCGCTACCTATTTAGGCCTACAGTGTTTTAAAAGGAGTGCCTAAAAGTACTCCTGGGGGCCAGTGAATAAGATAAGAATTTTCTAAATTTGCATGACTTCTCTTGCTATTAACTAGTTTCTACCTAAAACTGAGCATTGTGTACTGTATCTGACAAGCTAAAACTAATGTATTACAACATTTGGCTGTAGCAGAGCGTCGTTTCATTTAAAAGTTTGTTTTATTGTATGTAGAAATAATAATCCCTAATTTTAATATCAATATTGGTTTATTTTAACGGTCTCAAATTTAGACGATTTTCGCGTGTTAATGTTATGAGCGCCCTTTAACAGAGTGCCGATGGATTTGCTAATTAGCCCACCAATGAATTTGAAATCTGTCAATTTGCTTGAAACGAGTGAACCACTAAATTAAGACAAATTGCTGTCAGCTGCTTGTTCCGTTTCCATTCGCGGTTTTACTGAAACTCTCGCAGGCTACGTTTAAATTAAACGGATACGGGGTTTAATGAGAATGGTAGGTGTTATTTTTTTCCCCCTGCTCATAACAGAGTTGGTTCTTTCAAAATTCGATGACAGCCCGTTTTAACCGTCATGTGGAACAGCAGAGTATGTTTTATTACGATCAGTTTTCTCGGTTTTGTTTGTCTGCTTGTTTATCACAAAAGTTTTTCAATTACTACCCTGTGGCATCTGAAACTCACTATGGATGTCTTTACTTAAATCATGAATTGGGGGGTGTATTGATTCATATACACTGAAACAGGGCCATCCTTAGCTGATGCGGGGCCCGTTGTGAGGTAGGGAGCGGGGCCCCTCTCGGTCCGTTTGCCACGGGACCCCTCAAGCGCGGGGCTCCGTGCGTCTGCACCAGTTGCACCCCTAAGGACGGCCCTGCAAGAACACCAGACAGGTTCCAATGATTCTTGTCTGTTTTCAGGAGCAATGCATGAAAGAGAGCTTTGATATGGAGGATTGTTGCTCTGAGCTGCACCACAGCAAAGTAAGTTTAGAGATGGACTTTGGGATGTTTGTCAATTATTTAATGTTTGGCGAAATGTGAGCTTTAGGTAGCTTGTCTTGATGGATGCTTGTCATTTAGATGGATGATCGCATTGCTAAGGGTTCTGCTCTAAACTCCTTACTCAACGAGCTGTTAGAAGAAAAGGTAGTGTTTTCTAAATGGCTTTGCTACTTGTTTTTCTTCAGTGATCCATGTTTTTCTCTTGCTTTTAGATTTCTACTAAGAGGAAAAATCATTGGATACTTGGCCCTGAGGACCTCAATGATACTCTTGTTTATGATTTTGAGATTGAAGCAGCAGCCTGAGCTTTTGTGTTAATGCCTACATGGTTGTGCTTTCACCTGTGAATAAACATTGCAGGTGAAAGTGTGGTTTTTAAAAACTTCATCAGCTAATAGTAAGTTGTAAATTAAAGTGTGTATATATTTACTTGCATTGCCTCCCTTCTGTGTGTAAAAATGTGTAAGTTTGACTATTGTGAGGTCCTCACCATTCAAAATGATCCTTTCAAAGTGAAACAAACTGTTGAACACCAACTAGTGAGTCAGAATTTACTAGTTTAAAAGCCCTGACTAGCATAGTGAAACAAACAGCTGTTTGTGTACAGCATATTTTAGGGACAAATGTATACATAGATGTGACACAAACTGGGGGAAAAAAAAACATTTGGGGGTGTCCTCATTTGTAAAAATAAAATTGAAACCACGTAGAAGGTTTCAGTTAGGATTAGGTTATACCCAGTATATATGAAAACAATAGTTTATTGAATGGACCATTTTATATAGCTAAGTAAATGTATGTGTGTGTGAATCAGGTTTTGCCTGTATTGTCAGGAGCACACTACTGTCCCCACATAGAAAACTTTCACAAAAAAAGTTTGAGAATGCGGAGAGGTTTGGTTTAGCAGATAGACAATGCTGGCTCAGTATAAAACATGGAGGATTGTTGCTCTGAGCTGCACCACAGCAAAGTAAGTTTAGAGATGGACTTTGGGATGTTTGTCAATTATTTAATGTTTGGCGAAATGTGAGCTTTAGGTAGCTTGTCTTGATGGATGCTTGTCATTTAGATGGATGATCGCATTGCTAAGGGTTCTGCTCTAAACTCCTTACTCAACGAGCTGTTAGAAGAAAAGGTAGTGTTTTCTAAATGGCTTTGCTACTTGTTTTTCTTCAGTGATCCATGTTTTTCTCTTGCTTTTAGATTTCTACTCGGAGGAAAAATCATTGGATACTTGGCCCTGAGGACCTCAATGATACTCTTGTTTATGATTTTGAGATTGAAGCAGCAGCCTGAGCTTTTGTGTTAATGCCTACATGGTTGTGCTTTCACCTGTGAATAAACATTGCAGGTGAAAGTGTGGGTTTTAAAAACTTCAGCTAATAGTAAGTTGTAAATTAAAGTGTGTGTATATATTTACTTGCATTGCCTCCCTTCTGTGTGTAAAAATGTGTAAGTTTGACTATTGTGAGGTCCTCACCATTCAAAATGATCCTTTCTGAAAAAGTGAAACTGTTGAACACCAACTAGTGAGTCAGAATTTACTAGTTTAAAAGCCCTGACTAGCATAGTGAAACAAACAGCTGTTTGTGTACAGCATATTTTAGGGACAAATGTATACATAGATGTGACACAAACTGGGGGAAAAAAAAACATTTGGGGGTGTCCTCATTTGTAAAAATAAAATTGAAACCACGTAGAAGGTTTCAGTTAGGATTAGGTTATACCCAGTATATATGAAAACAATAGTTTATTGAATGGACCATTTTATATAGCTAAGTAAATGTATGTGTGTGTGTGTGAATCAGGTTTTGCCTGTATTGTCAGGAGCACACTACTGTCCCCACATAGAAAACTTTCACAAAAAAAGTTTGAGAATGCGGAGAGGTTTGGTTTAGCAGATAGACAATGCTGGCTCAGTATAAAACCAATAGAAGTCCATGGAAATTCCCCTCCACAGTAGAAAAAAAAAATGTCTGTCTGTGTTGCATTCTGAGCTATATTGTTGCATTTTTGTGTTATATTGTTTTTGAAGAAGGAAGCAAAAGAATGTTGGGCCTATTCCAGAGTAACACAACAGGATCTGATACTTTTATGGTTTGTAATGCAGTTTTCTGATCCCCCCCTAAGAATGGCTTCTATGTTGCAGGCTTGCACTATATGGCCTTGTTGAACTGATTAAAGTTTTAGACGGATGATGTCTTCAGTCTGTATAATACTATAGAGTATGTACGGTATAGTACTATAATGTGTGCACCATAGGTCTGAGCATTAGTTGTGCAGTCAGTATCATTTTGGCCAATGGTTTATAGATCAGCATGTTGAAGTGGTATAAATCTGGTTGTGTTTTAGATGGTGCGGTTTGTTACCTGTTGACTGAATTAGTAGTACCTGTATAAAATAAAGCAAGTCTCAAACTCTATAGCTGAACTGTTCTGCAGTTCTAAACTCCTACTGTGGTTCATTAATTCTTCATGTTACTCTAGTCCTGTTTAAGGAATTGATACAACAAACGTATGGAGCTTCCAGCGTTGCTTTTCACTACCCCAAGCTTGTGGTGATTTGGTTCCCTGCTTTTTATCTTGACTCTCTAACAATTCTGCTATTGTTGTAACATGCAAGCCTTCCCATAACGCTAAGCTTAATGTGTTCACCTGCGTGAACATGCCATAGTCCTGCCTGCTGCAGGAAGGCATGAGAACTGCAGATGTGGCTAGAACAATGTCCACAATGGAAGATGCCTAAGACAGTGCTGCAGGGAGACAAGAAAGGACAGTCGATCGTCCTTGCAGTGCCAAACCAGGTGTAACCATGTGTCTCCCCACACATGTCCCAGAACTTGTGTTGGTGGAAGAGTGAGGAAACATCTCGCAGCAAGAACTGGCAAATCTGGTTCGGTCCATGAGGATGAGATGCACTGTAATACTTAGAGGCTGGTGGCCACACAAGATACTTACTGCGACCTTTGTTCAGGAATGCATTATTCCATTTCTATTCATCAAATGCCTATGAAATATGTTCCGTTTGCATCAGTTGTTTAAAAACATTTACACAAGAAATCTGCTGGAAATAAAGCAGTTTAGTGCGAGAGGATGTTTCGTTTTTTTGCTTAGTTTAGAATAGAGGCTTTAAGATACTTACTGCGACCTTTGTTCAGGAATGCATTATTCCATTTCTATTCATCAAATGCCTGTGAAATATGTTCCGTTTGCATCAGTTGTTTAAAAACATTTACACAAGAAATCTGCTGGAAATAAAGCAGTTCAGTGCGAGAGGATGTTTCTTTTTTTTGCTTAGTTTAGAATAGAGGCTTTACACAAATGTTAGACATAGAAATCCAATACTTTTATTTTACATTCATACATCTATATTTTACAGTAAGCTTAATGCGTTTTTTAAAAATTATTTTAAAAAAGCCCAATCCCAAAACAAGTCCTGAAGATGTATAGCTCACGCAATGAGTTGCATTTTTTTTGTTGAAGTGTGTGAAAAGCATTTATAAAGCACACATGCACACACACACTCACGCCGTTCTTCTGTCACAAAAACATTCTCACATGTTTTCACGCTCAAAAAGGGAAAAAAGGACGCGTTGCCCTTCAGTTGTACCTTAGTAGAGCTGGACTGAATGATAAGAAATTCAGACACCATTGAGAAAGGCACCTTGAGTACACAGTGTATACACAGACAAAAAGAAAAGAAAGACAATAGTATAACCTTTTTACGTAGCTTCTAGAACAACGACAAAACTGTAAACCTTTACTTGCCAAAATAAATGAAATGAGTCACGTTTCTATACAAATACATCTGAAGCAAAATATCTCCTTGGTCATAACATAGCAGTACCTTTTCTTTTCTTATTATCATTATTACTTTTGAATGCATATGTTACCATGTAATTCTAGATCGGCTCTGCCAGCAGAGAGCAATCTTGATGTAAAGTAATTACAATTTGTCACAATATTTATGCAGTTGCCTACATAGTGAAAGTTTATCAGTGGCAACCCACCTCATGCATGTTTTCCATTTGAGAGAGCAGCCATTGTTCTCAAAAGTACACGACAAAAACCAAGAAAGATATTCAATGCTATAGCCACAGTTAGGAGTTCCTCTTACAAGAGGTCGTTCCAACATAGTGTAACCTGTACATTTATATATACTGTATATATATATAAAAATCTATAGACACACAATTCTTTGCTTTGCTGGAAATGTGTTTGACTTAAAATATTCCAACTTCAATCAAAATCCCTACATATATACATATATATATATATATATATATATAACTCAAAACGTAAAAACACTCCCAACATTAATATATGTATGTAAATATAAACAATAAAGTGACTACAAGAGACCATATTGTGGTTCTATATTCAAATGTAGAGGAAACCCGTTTAGACTGGCATTTCTTGCCAGTTTTGTTTGTTTGTCCGAATAACACAGTGTGGCACTAAAATTTTGAATGATTGTACAAGTCAGGTCATATAATGCCATGGTCAGGTCCGCCACTAAGTGCCTGCTCAGCATGCCTTCGTCAAGTCGGTCGGCAGGTCTGTTGAGGACATGCGATATTGGATCTTGGTGTTGGTGATTGCGCCGTGCTTCTGCCGCAGGTGTAACCGCAGCTGACTCTTGTGGCGAAAATGCAAGTTGCATTTCTCACACTGAAAAGCAAATGCGAGAACAGTGTTAAGTTAGGGTGAAGATGAACGCTTTTGCACTTTATAGATATAGTTGCTATCGCTCTATATATGCTTACATGATAGGGCTTTTCTCCCGTGTGTATTCGCAGGTGACTTTTCAGTGTCTGCAAATGGCGGAAACGAGTGCCACAGATCTCGCATGGATATGGCTTCTCTCCGGTATGAATCAGGACGTGAGCCCGAAGGTGAGCAACCTGTGCAAAGAGATCATGTTGGTCTTCCAAATATCTTTTTCTATAGCTGCACAATTGACGGTAACTCAACGCACTCACCTGCACAAATCTAGCGCCGCAGGTCTCACACTTGTATGGCTTTTCTCCGGAGTGAATTCGTGTGTGGGTTTTGAGGTTAGCTGGTCTGTTGAACTGAGCTCCGCAGATATTGCATCTATATGGTTTCTCTCCTGCAGCACAAATGAAAGGAGGTTAAGCAAAACATTGCAGCCAAAATGACATTTGTAGCAGCGGCTGTTTATTTTTTACCGGTGTGAACGGTTTTGTGACTGGCAAGGTTTCCCTTGTAGCGGAATGCTGCTTGGCAACGGTCACATTTGTATGGCTTGTCGCTGTGGACCTGAAGCGTGTGGCGTTTCAAGGCTTCCTCCTCTGCAAACTTGGAGTCACATTCATTACAAAAGTATGTTCCATTTTCTGTGAGGCAAAGGAGAAATGGTTTTAGGTTGGTTTTGGAAGACGCAAACAGGTTTTTAGGAAACTATTTAGAAGTGTATCTCACCACAGCTGGAATCAGAGTACTCCGAGTGCATCTCAGACATTTCCTCGGCCAGACGCGAGGCGGATGTGTTGGGACAGACGTCAGAGTGCTGTGGAGACTGGGAGCCACAGGACGAGCATTTTAAATGGCTTGTATAGCGCGAAGAGTGGCTGTCGCTGTTCCTCTGCGATCCCTCTAGAGTTCTGCTGAGGAAAACGGCACATTTTAGGTCTGCAGAGGAATTCACTCAAATGTTTATAGGATATTGAATGAATTTCACACATTTCTGCTAGGAGGTAAATCCTCTGTGTGCTTTAAGAGGATTGGAATGGATGAAGAAAAATTCAATCTGGCTTTGTGGAGGTGGTGGGTGGAGAACCGTTCCACAAAATACTCACAAACCTGCAGTTCTGAACTTTATTGCATTGGGAAACGATCTTCTAATCGGTTTCTGTACACAGAGGATGACACCTTTTTGGCTGTTTAAGAGAGTCAGATTTCCTTTGGAAAAACTCACCTGTTGATGATGTTGTTGAGGCGACTGGCCTGAGGCACAGTGAAGTCCTCGCCTTGCTCGCTGATCTTTGTTGTCGCCTTCGAGTCGGGATGTTCAGAATCGACATGGTGAAGAAAAGCAGACAAGCCCGGCCTCTGCGGGGAGTGCATTCCAGGGTCACGAGGACTGGTCTCCTCCTCCTTGGAGCTCTGATTGAGAACAATGAATTTGTATTTCTTCCAGTTACGAGCTTTAGGGTCTTGAGTACCTTGAGAGGTTGGAGGTTGAGAGGCCTGCGTGAGGGCAGCATTTTTGCTGCTGCTCGATTCCGTTGGGGAATTAGGCTGGCAGTCTGATTTGAGGGGGCTCTGAGGGCTGCTCATCAAGGTTTTGCGTCCATTAGAGGATATGCCCATGGAGTAGTGTTGGTGGCTCAAATGTTCCTCTGCCAGGGAACTTTGCTCTTTCCCAGTCTCCCTCTGCTGCTCCTGGGCCAGGCTGGTGAAGCTGTGCTTTCTGGAGCTCATCCCAATCGAATGGACCACTCCCTCCAAGGTCTCCCGCTTCATTTCCTCATCTCTTCCCAGCTCTCTCGAGGAGTATGAGCCGGCATGGCAAGCGGTTGAGCTCCCGCCGGTGGTGCTGCGGGTGAAGTCGGCCAGGATGGGGTTGTTGCCATCAGCCGGCGAGCAGTGTTTGTGATGGATGATGCCTCCCTTTGAGAAGTCTGAGAAAGTGTTTTTGGTGTCTGTCAGCTTGCAAAGAGGAAAGGGAAAACCTTGCATTGGAAACTGGCTGTAAAGGTACGAGCTGTTAGGAGCGTTGACCCCGTTAAACATGCAGACACCATAGGGTCTCCCATCTCTGAAAGTCGCTGACCGTCCAGGAACGTTTTCCATCACCTCATGGGGTCTGTAACTGTGAACGTCTTGAGGTAAAAGCAGGGGGCTGACGAGAAAGTCCTCTCTGGGTAGTTTGATGGAGGAGTCACTGCATGGAAATATGGAGCAAATTAAAGAATGTCTGCTTTCTATCATTCAAGTATAGCATATTAAATTAATGTTTATGAACAGAAAAAATACCTGGACTTTATGAATCTGTGGCAGGTGTCAACAACGTGGTCCATCTGTAAATAGATTGCTGTGTTCATGATGGCCATGATGAGGCTCTCCTTCAGTGTGAGACGTGAAGTGTACATGAACTCCAGAAGGATTGCAAAACCCTCTGGGTCGACCTTCGGGTCCAGACTGATGGCGTTCAGGTTACATTTGTGTGAATCAGTAAAGATTGAGTAGAAGAGCCCACTGTGGAGAAATTATGATTTTAGTAAGCTTTTGGGGTCTCAAATTAACGTATTTCCACTACAAGAAAGCATGTAACAAATCCAAATAATCTTTAATTGCACCTGCATGCCATAAGGACCGTTTTGTGTGCTCGAAACTGTTGTCTGTTGACCAGAATCGTGACATCTGTAAAGATATCTCTGCTACGCAGTCGGTTCAGGTTGAGCAGAACATCACTTGCATGACGCGTGAATTGGATGCAGCTGTCGGCTGCACAAGCCATTTTTTCAAAATCTGTTAGGAAACAAAGTGAACCGTGAATGATGTAATTGGTGCTCACTGCTCACTAAACTATGCGCTAAAATCAGAAAAGTTGGGTATTATTCTTACATCACACAAATCTTTGAAACTCATATTAGCTGTTTAAAAACTTCAGAAACAAAGGCAATGCTGTTATTCTTTGCTTTTTTTAGGGAGGTATGTCAACACATCTATTAAGAATATGGTTTTAACCCTGTTATGCATCAAAAATGTGTCAATGTGTACCTCCTCTGCTTTTCCTTTGACAGAGGAACACAAAAGGAGACGTTATGGAGAATGACAGCCTAAGTCGCCATTCACTTTCATTGCAACTTTTTTTTTTTGCATGCAATATAAGTGAATGGTGACTGAGGCTGTCATTCTGCCTGACATCTCCTTTTATGTTCCACTGAAGAAAGAAAATCATTAGGGTTTGAAACAACACGAGGGTGAGTAAATGATGACAGACTTATCATTTATGGGTGAACTATCCCTTTAATCTGAAAATCAATTACATGTTTAGTTCTCCACGATGCCGCCAAATGTCCCTCTCTCTCCGGTAGGTGGCGACAAACGATGCAAATATTTAGTTAGAGAACTGAAGTACATCCACGTGTAGTTCTGTCAGGTCTGAGAATCATTTTGCTTCCTACCTAAAATTATCTTTTATCTGACAGCATTATCCTTCAAGTTCACAGTTATAATGAACTTTTAGGCTCTTGGCGAGGTTAGTCACAGAAAAAGGTATATTTATCTTAATATGTACCAAGTTCACTGAAATGTGCATTTACACAGTTCTTGCCTTCTGAAGAAAATTGCTTCTTTCCCTGCGATTTTAAAGTCTTTATGTGTGGAGAATAAACTAGAATGAGTCATGGGAAAATGTCGTTAGGCTGTGTATTGCAGTACTTTGGACCGATACACTTCACTATTGAGGAATGAGTGTAATAACAGACAAAGTGAAATAGTCAACAAACACAACCCAAGAATTGTTAATACTGTATAAGCGTTTATTTTTTTTAATAGATTAATTTTGTGAAAACATTTTCTGCTTTCGTAAGTTCAGATAGTCTACTGAATGATTCACCTCAGATGGTTTTCCCAGTCACATCTGGCGCCTTGACACAAATATAGTTTCACTGGACGCCTTTAAATAGTTAGGCGAACATTTCTCACATGTTGAACATGCAGTATTGGAGATTCTGTTTCCATTTGAGCCTACATAACATTAATATCCCCGGCTGTCAGAGTGCCAAAACCGCTTAATCAGCCCATGACTCTTTTAATGCTCTTGTGTGAGGCGGCAAACACGCAAATGACCTGGAAAGGGATCGCGATTTTAACCACTGGACAAATAAAACACACACACACAGAGAGAGACAGAGAGAGAGTAAGAGAAACCACCATAACACCTGAATACACTAGCTATTTAGATCCCTTTCTGAAAATGTTTTCTACTGACCCGAAGAACTTTTCTACCCACTCTGATTTCATGTTCTGAACTAGTTTTATTTCGGCAATTCTTTAAGAAATCTGAAGTTTTGCGTCCACGAGATGTCACCCAGAGACCGTTTTGACGTTCAGCAACACTAAACGACACCGACAACACCTGCAACTCGCATATCAAGTCATGTAATTTCCCCGGCGTTTAGCATCTTAAATCACTATGACCGTATAAACAACGTGAACTTCACGAACACAGAAAAGTGTGATATGGCAGAGCACACGCGCTCTCTGTTGGGCTCTTATTTGTCTCGCATTCTTGCTCTCAGTTTCCATCTTATTAAGCGTTAAATCGTATTTAGCACTTTTACCCTATGTAACTGAACGCCATTAAATGTGCTCACTCCAAGAATAGAGCCCGATCCACAACACGCAAACAGCGGACGGAGATTTATGAGCCACTCGCTCAATGCCAAGAGGCACTTTTTTCTTCTTCTTTTTTTTTATGTCCGTTTAACCATACGCATACACATCTTTCGAATATGGTGCGCTTCTGACGAGATCATTAAAACTTATTTTAAAATGAAACTGCCAACACATTGGCAAAAAAAAAAAAAAAAACATTTAAAAGAAAACTCATGACTACAGAGACACTTGTGCAGGTCTGCTGCGCTCATGCCGTTACAATTGACAGCAACCGTAGAACTATACAAACTTTTCTGTTGCATCTCTACTGCCAAACACTGGCAGATTTTGCTGAAATACTATCAAATTTAACACTTCATGCACTGACAAAATAAATAATAATAATGATGACATTAATGGGTCTCTGATGCGTTACAGAAAAAAAAAAAAGATATATATATATATATATATAAAACAACAAATGGCAAACACACGCTCAACAACTGTACAACCAAATCAGAAACCATGTCTAAGCATAGGATGTGATTTTATACATGCATATACACAACTGAAAACACAATGTACACGGCTTCTGGCACAGGACAACAAAACCAAAACGTCAAGAGAAAGAGCGAGCGAGAGTGCAAACTCCGATTTCTGAGCGAACTCCGGGTTTTAAAATATGCATTGAGAGAATGCCTCGGTTAACGCTTCTGTCTTTGTATTTGAGCATACACTGCACAACCCCTGGTTTATAATCGTATCCCCCATGTGCTATTTAGTCAACTTTGAAAGCTGTCTTGTTCTGGGGGAAAAAACGCGCACCGCGTCTAAATTTCCACCCCTCTGCTGCCTGCACATACTATTTACAAGCCGATGATCCCGCAGTGAGGACTGACAGAGGAGTGTGGTTCATGCAGGACGACCTAAACTGTCAAAAGTATTTTCACTAGACCGACCCACTACATAAACACCCTGCTCTAAAAACTGTCCGCAAAAACACCTAAAAATCAGCCGAGATGAACATTTAACCATAAAATCCAATAAAACAGTCTTAATAAACATGTGTGAGTAATGGCAACAGCGCGCCAGAGGAAAAGAATGTTAAAAAAAATCACCTGGTAGTGCTTTCCTAGAAACTTCTTGCATCACCACTTCTAAGAACCCCAGTTCTAAGAATCAGAAGAGCTAAATTCTCGGAATTTGAGCTGGCGACCATACCATTTTTAGAGGACAGGGGAGTGTGAGATTTTGCCTTAACTTTGTATTTCTTCACTTATTGTCAACATTTTAATTTCACACTATTGTACTCTAATAATTAACGACTGTGGTTTTGAATTCGATGTTTAAGATGTAAGTTAAAGCATCAAATTAGCGTTATGATCGAGAAAAATAGTTGCATTCAGTGTTTAATTCCTCCTTTCACATGGACGCGTCCAGACCGAGACGGTCACGTGGCCAGAGAAAGTGGCTTACGTACGTTGTCTCTTTAGCCCAGCCTCAAAATACTCAGAACTAATTTGCTATTCCATGACATAAGCAAAGTGTCCATTCGTTGCCTTTCCCTGTTTTAAACCCACGGCCATAACCTAGTCTATACAGAACATATCTGGAGCGCTTATTCACACGGACACAGTTTGTTTATTTATTGTTTTTTTCTTTCTTTCTTTTTTTCAGTGAAATCTTTTTCCTAATATGTTATCTCTTCAGTGCCGTGGACCTGCTGGCCAGTGTGCATATGGTTTGTTTGACCGGGATTATATACATATATATATATATAGGCTATATATATACATGAAGAGATTGTGCTTGAATACTGGCTTTATTTCACATCCGGAATGTCGTTAATTTATTAGAACATTTTTACTTTGATTCTAACGTTACCTGCTTTGTTCCCGTCGTGGTTTGTCTGTCACATGTGTATATAACCGGTAGTAGGCAACTGACGAACTGCCCTTAGTAACGGTTATCTGGCAAATAACATGTCGATAAATGTGTTTAGAAATCGATTTATTTAATGGTGCTTGAGAGGAGTATTGATGAATATTTATTTGACTTGTTAAGGCGCTGTTAAAAGCCACTTCGTTTCGGAATTGTGTCAGGAGGCAGCTGAGATGAAAGCAGAACCTCACAGCGCCGGTGCGCTTAGTCTTGTTAAAGATGCCAGTGACAGGCATAATTGACTGACGAATTAATCTCATTCTTACGCACAACTCCGCATTACTAAACCATTCTGTAAAGCCGCGCGTTCTGTACGTATTATCTGATGTCACATTCTCTGCTGTTTAAGTATCCACTGAAGACAGCAGCACACAAAAACAGCAGTTCGTACAAAACACTTGTTGTTTAGGCCCACGAATATGCTGTTATTATTGCTTAACGTCTAGTTTATTTTTCATGTGTTAAACTGTTATTACTTTACGTTCTGAGCAAAGGCTGAGTATAATTTTATAAATTGTTCTTTAAAAGTGTCGAAACCTCTATAAACTGGTCACTTGAATGTAAATTGAAATTAACCTGCAAAATGTCAGCTCTATTCACAGGTTAACCTCAGGCTTCCGTTTAGTAGCCTGTAGGTAACGCACATTAATTTATGAATTCATTTTAGTAATTTTTAATACCTTGTCCAGGCAATGCTGCAAAAACGAAATATTTAAACGTAACAAAAGTTCTGCATATTCTGACATACTCTAATAAAAAGTTTCACTCGTCTTTTTTAAGTTAGTTATTTTTATTGATGGCTAAATGGACATCTATTGTCGTTTATTCTGCCATCTGGTGAGGCTGTGTTTTTGAGAAGCATCTGTCAGAAAGCATAAGGAGGAGACGGCATGTCTGTGTTTCTTTGGCATGTTCTCTTCCTCTTCCAAGCGAACATGCTTCTCACTTTTCCCACCGCATCTCTAATGTACTAAACGCGTACATTCTGGTCCAAACGCACGCCAGGCGTCGTGTTTTTCATCTAACTGCAGAAAACACTCGCAAAATCTCTGTATAGCCTCTTTAAAAGTCTAGGACGGTGTCTTGAGTTTTCACATTCAGAGACAGCAGTAGTTACTGCAGCTTCCCTTGAGACACAATATCACCTTATTAGAATCCCTGATAAAAAGTAGTTAAACTGACCCATCGGATGTAATGGATAAACAGCGGTCAACATGAAAAATTTAATATACGTCAATTTTTCAAAGTTCTGTTAACACTGGCTATAGGATAAAGACTTATGTTTTTAGTACACGCATACCATTAGCCTATATTTTAGGGTTGGATATATCGTCTCTGATGATTTATCACACGTTCTTGCTTTCCTGTGATTTGTTATTTTAAGGTAAAGTGCTGATTAATACTGTTGAACAACATGAACTTAATATGTGAATATTCCCTTGGGGCAGTTAAAATCTCACATTGTTATTGCTACTGCAATTAATTATATGTAATATATGTAACATGGACTCTGGAATGCAAGGAACTTTTCCGCTGGGTTGTAAATTTTGGCTGGCTTGTAGTTTTGGAATTTGTTTTGCTCTGGAAATTTTTTCATCTCAGGCCTGTTTTCTGCAGCACAGGAGTAGATTTTGAGATAATGTTCTTTCATGCTGGTGTGTCAGCACGAGTTTACATTAGAGTCATGATGAAGATTGCTTGTAAAATTGTTACTGTGGGAAAAACTATTAACTGCGTAGAAGAGGTTTTATACTATTTGAAGCTTTTTCCTGCAACACACTGATTTTGCTTTTGTACAAAAGATGTTTATAATAACCATATGGTATATTTGTTATTTGCTCTTGTGTATTGTGCATAGATTTTTTTTATAACTGCTTCATGGAGTTCCTGTAGATCCATATTGACAACAAGAATAAAATAGTTTTTACTGAATATTGATGTCAAGTCTTTGATTTGCTTGCTCTGAAACTCTTATGTATGTGGGCATCTATCTAAGACGTGAATACATAATCAGAAAATATCAGCTGAATATTCATAGTAGAGGGAGTAAGAACTTGCTTTTTTATTTTGACACATTTTTAATGTGTCATAATCACTTTTACTTCTGTTCTGTAAAGCTAACTGTAACTGGACAGCTCTGACCTACATATACTACTTTTTACATAACTATCACCTGTTTTAAGTTTGAGCAGTCAAGAGATATTTGTATCAGGATATTTGTATGTTTTTATTTATTAATTAATTTATTGAATTTCTACCTAATAGTAGTTTCTTTTTAGTTCTTCAAGGAAAACAATTAGGGGGAAATGCAACAAGTAGCAGTTTTGTAGTGAATGTCAAAATAGTGTTGTGTAAAGGATGATTGATAGTTAAAATCAAGCCACTTGGCAAATCACTAACTGGACCTTTTTTAATCTTCATTACTTTATTCACTTCAGATTTACTCAGCCGGGTTTGAAACGTCGACTGCCGAGTGATTCGCTTTCTGACTTGCTCACCTGGGTAACTTTGTTTGTGGCTCCAGCTTGGGGGAGTTGGTCCGTCCTCCCTTGAGCCGTTTATATCCTGACACAGAAGGAGCGTCTGTTGGGCTGTGGTGGAAAAAAGGAATAATTTTAGTGCACATGTTTTCCCCCCCTAACAGATCCAGTGCTTTTGTCTGGATTTAGTTGGTGCCTCTGTACATTTTGCAGCCTTAATATTCTGCTAATTATTCGTCACAAATGACAGATTTAGGCTTAATGATTCTGATACCATGAAGACCAAAAGACACATTGTTCATCAAGTACCGGACCTTAACTTGATATCAGTTTTACTGATACACTTTGTCTGTTTATGACCTAATTTCTGTGATTGTTGTTTACATGTTTTTTTTTTAGGTCCACATCCACGTGTGCCATTTATCTTTCAACAAAAAAATGACACTATACTTAAAAATGCATGCATCAGGGCAGAAAATATATAATAAGTATATTTAATAAAAATGTCTTGGCAGAAAAATTATATTTAACAACTCTACTTACTTAAAGGGGTTTTCTGCTTTTTGTGAAGAGGGTTTACTATTTTTATGAACAAATCAGAATGTAAATAACCTAAAGTGAAGAAGATCAGGTTTGTATTACCGTTTTTCCAACTGCTCATCTCTGACTCTTAGTCTTTTTGGGTTTCATTAGTGTCTTGCTTTCTGCTTTGCATAGTGCTAATGCAAACATTTGATGTAATTATATGTATTGTGAGGGGAATTTTGTAAATCTGTTGGATAGCATCAGTGTCAACATTACACTGTTTGGGCACATGAAATGGTGGAACATCAACAGAAAAAAAAAAAAACTGCTGAACTCTTGTGACACCATAGCATGACTCAAAAGAAAACATTTCAAAGTAGTGAGATGGAGATCAAATCATGAAAGTGAAAAAGTGACAGAAACTGACATATAATTGGAATGAATTCTTGACCTTTTTTCTAGCCATCATGGTTCCAATTGGTACACAACTGATTCTCCTTTTTTCTGTGTTATTCTTCAGGTCACCTGTTTTTAACCTGTTTTTATTCTCACAAAAACTCATCCTAAATGTTGCCCCCTCCCCCATGCCCCTCAAAATATAGATGAAATTTGTTCACATAATTAATGTGCTTTTACACGTGCAGCATGTAAATGTTGTCTTTGATATATCCAGTAATATTTAAGGCATCTTGCAAGAATCTGTAATCTTTACTAAAAATAAATCTTTACCTCATAATTACCCTGAAAGAAATGTGCCGCTGTTGTTGAAGTGTATAAAACAGATAAACATGTTCCAAAAATAGTTTGCCTCTGTGCTACCTTGGCTAGTTGTATATACCCCGGATTGTGTGGGCTGATGTTTTAGATCAGAGGTGGAACATACATACAAGATGGAATGCCTCTATACTTTCTTGTGAAGATCATGCCTAGGTAGTCATAATAGAAGCATAAAGCGACAACAAGAATATTTTTGACCTTCTCGTGACAGCCCACAATGTAAAATTTTATTTCAACAACAACCCACATAAAATGCATTTAGTGTTGTGAAGAAGCAGAAGTCATTTACTTTCCTCAGTTTAACACTGATTGACCTACTTTGTTATTTTGGCCTGAGGAGAAAATTGAATCAACGTAATTAATTGATTTTACTGACCCAGTAATATATTTTGCCAGTTTTGATTCAAGTGTGTTAGTTTAGAGAACATCTACTTGTTGGAACAGGACAGCTTAAGACAAACTTGTCTTGATGGATTTCTGAAGCTGTTCTCGCAATAGGTCAAATTTAGCAGAGATTCATTTTCTAACGCATTCAAAATATTTAACGCAGGGGCGGAGCTTGGGTTGATGGCAACCCCACTCAAAACTGCTGCTTCTGTCTTTTTTTTTTCTTGACAAGAATTGAGTTTATTTAGACGCAGAATGTCTTTACGACCACATCAAACGGGAGACTTTGAAACGCGCAGTCCAACTTCACCTAAGCTCCAGGCGCTAGTCAAACGAGCGTGGAAACGGTACAAGTGACCAGGTGGTGAAGTGGGAGCTTCAGTAGAACAACAGTGAACTGTGGTCAGATGAGATGTTGTCAGGCCATATGTCAGTAAAACGCTCCGGTTACTGATGTAACCTCGGTTCCCTGAGATAAGGGAACGAGCGTTGTGTGTATGGGGAAAACTCCTGTTTTACTCTGTACTGAAGCCGGATTTGTTCACGTTTGTGTAGCTGCACAAACCAATGGCACTTTAGCCAGCCAGAAAGGGCAGAGCCGACCTGTATATAAGTCGGCTCGCAGCACCATTCACCAGATCATTCGACTGAAGCGACAGTCATCGATTCGTGCAGCTTATAGTGACATAATATAAGTGACCTTATCTCAGGGAACCGAGGTTACGTCAGTAACCGGAGCGTTCCCTTTCGAACGTTCACTTCACGTTGTGTGTATGGGGAACGCGTCCAATCACGCCGCGTTCTGAGCAGATACAGGATCTCCTGCTCTGCGAGCCCAATCTTGGAGCACTAACAAGGACCCCTAAAAACCTGAGCACATTGCGCCCCAAGCTGGTAGCAGAGAGCTCTAACATAACCACTTTGCCCAAGGGGAAGAGTGGAACATCAAACAGGCAAAACTAGCGCCTGCAAAGCAGGGACGTCTAAGTTATAAAATCTGGCAAATGTGGATGGCGACGACCAGCTGGCGGCCGCACAGATCTCACCAATAGATATTCCGCTTGACCACGCCCAGGAGGAGGCCATCCCTCTTGTGGGCCCTCACACCTATAGGGCATTGCAAACCTTCTGATGCGTAAGCCAGGGCTATCGCATCAACAATACAGAGAGAAAGTCGCCGGCAGTCCTTTATGGCGGTCTCCGAAGCAAACGAACATCTGCTCAGACTGCCTAATCAGGCTAGAGCGCTCCAGGTATACTCTCAGAGCCCTCACAGGGCAGAGCATGTTTGGACCCTGCTCACCATCTGTAACGGGGAGCGCCAATAGGGCGATCACCCGAGCTCTGAATGGAGTTGAGAGCACCTTAGGAACATAACCATGTCTTGGTTTTAGGACGACCCTACAGTCATTAGGCCCAAACTCAAGACACGAGGCGCTGAACGACAGCGCTTGCAAGTCGCCCACTCGCTTAACCGACGCCAAGGCAAGGAGGAGGGCAGTTTTAAGCGATAAAGTCTGCAAATCGGCCGAGCTGAGCGACTCAAACGGGGGGCCCTCTTAGGGCCCGCAGGACTATAGACAAGTCCCAAGATGGCACGGTCTGAGGGCGAGGAGGATTCAGCCTCCGTGCACCGTTCAGGAACTTAACGATCAGATGGTTCCTGCCGATTGAATGTGGCCAGCTTCGAGAGAATGGTTCGCTGCGATAGCTGCCACATATACTTTGAGCGTGGATGGGGTGCGCCCATTATCCAGCAGCTCTTGCAAAAAGGTTAGCACGTGGGACACGTCACATGATATCGGGTCCAAACTCCGTGCAGAACACCAGTTAAGGAAGACCGACCATTTTTGGCTGTAAAGCCGTCTTGTAGACGGCGCTCTCGCCTCCAAAATGGTATTGCTTACACTTGCTGGGAGCTGATTAAGCTCCCGTCGAGGCACCATACATGAAGGCTCCACAGCTCTGGCCGGGGGTGCCAAATCATGCCTTTCGCCTGTGAGAGAAGGTTCTTCCTCAGCGGAATGGGCCACGGGGCTGCTGCTGAGAGCTGCACTAGCTCCGGGAACCAGGCCTGGTTCCTCCAGAGCGGGGCCACTAGTAGGAGAGAGCACTTGGTCTCCCTGACCCGCCTAACGACCTGAGGAATCAGGGTGATCGGGGGAAATGCGTATAGGCGAGCACTGGGCCAATCGTGGGCCAGAGCATCTCACTGTATCGAGAAGTATGTTGGGCAGTGAGAGTTGTCTTCTGAGGCAAAGAGGATGACCTCTGCCCTCCCGAAGACTGACCAGATTTCTTGAACCGTTTGAGGGTGAAGCACCCATTCACCCGGGGCTACCTTGCCTCTGGACAGCATGTCTGCACCAAGGTTCAATCTGCCCGACACATGAACCGCCCTTAGCGAGAGGAGTTCTTTCTGTGCCCAAAAGACGAGGCAAAGAGCCATCCAGCAAAGAGTGTGTGACCTCAGACCGCCTTGGTGAATGATATAAGCCACCACCGTCATGCTGTCCAACCGAACCAAGACGTAGTGCCCTTTCAAGGCTGGAAGGAAGGTTTTTAGGGCTAAAAAAACTGCCAGCATCTCTAGGCAGTTGATATGCAGGCGTTGCTCCGGGGCTGACCAGGAGCCGAATACTGGATTGCCCTCCAACAGGGCGCCCTAACCCGAGTTGGACGCATCCGTCGTGACTACCTTCCTTCTGGAGGTCAGGCCTAACCTCATTCCTGTTTGGAATAGGCGAGAGGTCGTCCAGGGGGCCACAGCCTTGATACAGCAGTGGTCTACCCTGACAGGAAACTGCCCCAGGCGCCAGGCGTGGGGTGGAACGCAGGCTTTGAGCTTGAACTGAAGGGGCCGCATGTGAAGCAGGCCCAGAGGAATCACCGAGGTGGTGGCTGCCATAAGGCCAAGCAACCTCTGAAAAACCTTTAGGGGCCCGGTTTGAGAGACGCCGCCATTTGCTGAATAGTCAGGGATCGTTCCGGTGTAATCCATGCCTGCATTTGGGCGGAGTCTAAAATCATTCCCAAAAAGACCGCTCGCTGTCTGGGTAACAACTGACTCTTGTGCGGGTTTATGATCAACCCAAGGCGCTCCAAGTGGCTGAGTAACAGCTCTCTGTGAGCAGCCAACTCCCGTTCTGACCTGGCTAGAACCAGCCAATCGTCGAGGTAGTTCAAAACACGGATTCCCATCTGTCTCAGAGGGGAAAGAGCCGCGTCTACGCACTTCGTGAAAGTGCGCGGGGCCAGAGACAGTCCAAACGGAAGGACTGTATACTGATAGGCCACTCCCTCGAACGTGAATCTCAAGAAAGGTCTGTGATGGGGGCTATGTGGATGTGAAAGTATGCATCTTTCAGATCCACAGTCAAAAACTAGTCCTCGGGGCAAATATGCGCGAGGCTGGACATTTGCTCTTTATTGTATGTGGGTCCGCTATCACAGCGGTAAAACATTCGGGTATGCACTGCACCTGCAGGATGTGACCCGCTGGAAACGAAACTCCATTGCTCAGAGGTGCTCGGAGGGATGGAGAATGAAAGCGAGCTGTTTTGCGGGGCGATCCGGCCGAGATCCGATCACTCAAGGCCCAGATCCTCCACTGCCTTTGACAGGACACGGATGAGTTTGGTGTCCGGCTTCGGCCTTGGAACTTGAGAGTGGGGAGGGACTTCGGGCTCATCGCCGGAATCTCCCCATTCTGTATCAGATGCTGCCAAAGACATGGAGCCAATCGTCACAAACAACAAAAGAAAAAAGTGGAAATCAATAACTTGTGCAGCTCTATGGATTCATATATATTTCATATTTTAGTGTTTGATAACTTTATTCAATTTCTGTATATTTCCTACTTGCTGAAGGGCACTGGTAAATATGATATTTATTATAATGGGTTTATGTAAAGATTGCTTTAAGTTCACTCAAATTAGTTATTTTTTAAAGTCTAATACATGTTAAAATTGATAGATGGAAAAAAACAAAAAAACAATTTCATAGTGACATTAGTAGCATTGGTATCAGTGATACTCACCTTCAGTCATAAAAAAGATGCCATTAAACAAATATTAAAAATATACTGTCTTTAAGATGTTTCTACATTAGTTTGAAGATTGAATGTGAAATTATTGCAATATAAAAGTATATTTAAAAACTTTAATGTTAGGTGGGATTAATCGCGATTAAAAAAAAGTGAGATTCATTTTTTTGAACGATTAACAGCACGATTTAAAACATTTAAAATTCTTATATAATATACTCCGAATTCATGCTGATTTCATATAGTTTATATACGTTATATGCAATGTTTACATATATTTTAACGTTTTTCGTTTTCATATATTAATTAGCATTGAAGCAGTTTTGTAAAAATGTAATTTTTTAAAGGCTTTATTATTTATTTTGTCAATACTTTTATTTTTTATGATTAGGCAAAACTACTAAAGTTTTTCTTTTGAAGAATTTATTTATGAGCCTTTTTTCTTCATAGTTGTATTACACCGACTTTATGCACCCCGAAAGGTACATATAAAAAGGAATTTTAATACTTAAATATTTTAATATTGGATTTATAAAATGCATTTTTAATGTATTCCTGAATAAATTAATAGATAGTATAAAATACATACCATTGGCCCCTTACTTTAATATATAGTTATGGAAAAAATATTCACCCTGAACTAAGGTGATTTGAGGTTTTCTGCCAAATTATGTTGGTAATTATTTACAGCATCACTTGGATACTTTTTCCCAACCTTCCCAACACATAACTGCTGCCTTCATGATAAAAAACAAAAAAAAAAAAACTCCCTTTCCTTAATGGAATCATACGGATATCCACCCATCTGGATCTGCCGCCCCACTAAAAACACCCCAGGTGTTCGCTAACCAACAGGGGAAATTCTCTTAAATAGTTAGGGCCCTTCTTCACAACAACCACCGATTCAGCACTGCCAAACAAAGAGCATGTTGAGCTTCAAAACAAAGAGCAGCGTCAACTTTATTTCAATCCACTGGAGGGTTGATTAAGGCCCTCCGATGTGGTTTTGCATAAAACAGGCCGTTAAAAGCATCCAGGAGTTTGTAGAAAAATGTGTAGTTTACCTTGGCCCCCTGCAGTGCCCAACCACATGCACATGAGATAATTACTGCAAAACCTTGGCAAACTTTTAACCAACGAATTCCACACAAAAATAAATGACCCACTTAGTAAAGCTGGGTGGAGAAGGGGAGCCTTGATCAATACTCTGTGTTACATGAACTACTGAGCAACAGGCACCAATGACGTTACGTTAGGATGACATCACTGGGTTGTTCCTGGGCCACTTTGTGAAGGATTTCTGTTTGTGTTAGAAAGGGAAACGAGCTAGTGATGACAAGAGTTTACAAATACTTATTCTTCAGTATGAGTCTGAGACTTTTACTACTATTCCAGTCTGTCTGATCGGCACTAACAAGCGGCATTGGCAGTGACCGTCTGTTCTGTTTCAACTTTTACTTACAAGTTGTAAAACAACTGTCTGATGATGCTGAATGGGCACAATGTGCTGCCCATTAACATTAGCCGGAAACCGCCCCACATTCTTTTCTACATGAGCGGCAAATTTTTACCCCCATCTGATAGCAAATTTTTTTTGCCAGCTTCAGCCTTCATTGTCAGCGAAGTCTTGAGCCAACCGTGTTCATCAGAGGAATGATGCAAGGAGCTGTAACACGGTGCAGATCTGCTGTTAGCAAGTGCACCGAGTTCCTTTTAGTTCTTTAATATAAAAAGACTGCTTTTGGGTTGTGAATAAAAATTCTAAAGGAAGCCTTTTCTTTTCTAAATTTCCACAGAGAATAGAAGACATGTCACATGGATAACCAGTTTTTAAGATCAGCAACTTAATGCTTAGTATATACTGGTATCACACTTTACTTTTTTGTATTTATTTGATATAAAACGATATATACATATGTGTGTGTAGGGCACAAACATCGAAAAATCTAAATATATTTTCTGCAGTACCACATCAAAATAATTTTACTTGCAGACAAAGTGTGACCTCACAATGTCAGAAAGACATTTAAAGCACTGTTGCATCATGTAAGACTGAAATATGAGCAAAATTGTAAATTTAGTATCGTGGCACTGATGAAAAATGTGATTAGAATATAGTTTCTCTGTATATGAATATGCTGTTATACAATCACTGAATTCCCTCTGTGCTATGCTCAACGATGCAGGAAATTATTTTGGTATTTTTTCACTATTATTCAAATTATGCTACAAGTACACTAATAATCTGCCCTTATTTTAATATAGATTTTATAATAGTCTGCATTATAGGAAATTATATCATCTGTAAACTGAACTCTTAGTCGATTCTGTGTACTGAAAGAAGTCTGGCAGATTCCTGTCTGTGATAAAAAGAAACTCTGAAGTGTCAGTTCTGTTATCACTCACTTTTGTATCTGTTTGACTTCATGTATTGCTCCAGAACCACACTGGTCTTCATAAACTGTAAATATGGCCTATTTACAGTTACTTGATAACATTTCTCCACATAATTTCAACACAAGCCACTATTGTGATTACTGTACAGCTGTTGTGAACTCATGCCGATTGACTGTCATTCAGACGGACACTGAAAATGAGTGTGGGATTTGAAATTTGTCGCATTAGGATGACATTTTATGACAAGTTCATAAACATCTCCTATAAACATGAATTACCAAATGTTTAAAAATTAATGCACCATCGAATTTGTATTTTAAATATCCTGGCCTATTATTTAAGTACACTTTCAGTCTGTATAAACACTGTCTCTGTTAGCTGCCCTTGAGAATGCTGTATATCAGTCATGAGGAACCTAGCGTCTTCACACGATGAATGTCTATGTTGCAGACTGACAACACAGAGTCATTTGCTGTTCTTTAACATTTAACAGACACAACCAGAAGAGACAAAGCTGGTATGTATTTAACGCCTACAGTGCTTCATACTCATCTCCTCAACTGTGGTGAGAAAACCAGCCTCTCTGTGGTTTGATCTGATGTTTCGACTTTCTTACATCCCACGTCAAATTTACCATTCACGTTCTCATAGTTTGAGAAGTTGGTATGATTAGATTTTTTGTTAAATTTAAAGACATTTATAGACATTTAGTAGGTTAGTTTCAGGCAGCAGATGCATAATGCTGACATATATGAGGTAGATCAGGTTTAGACTGAAGCATGGGCCATGCTGTCTCGAGGTTTTGCATGTGAGCTGATCAGCACAGGATGTCACAGCCCAAACAGCAGTGGGCGGGGTGGGGTAGGGGATGATGTAGAGTGGTGGAAGTACTGCTGCTTTGCCTACCTCAGTAACGTGTGGGTATGCTGTCAAGCAGGGCCTGGCATAGGGGGTTGGGTGAAGGCACACAGCTGCCACATTGATGCCATAAGCATCCTCATACAACCTGCTGAAGATGCATATGTCATGCTATAAAGTTTTTGGTTATTGATTCTTCATTATAATGGCCATTTATGTGACATTAGGTTTACACAGTAAAAGAGATCATTTGCAATGGTCACATTTAATTTATTCATTTGTATTTTGGTGTAATCTAATATATTTGGTTAAATCAATGATGTTAAATGATTATTTGACTTGAATAAAATGCATTAATTTAGATGTTACCACATTAAGCACATTTTTGGGTTTACAATTTTTGTTCAAGAAACAATTTTCGGACCCATTTACAGTTAAGTGTCTTTAATAAAATGTAATATTTTTTCTGAGTGTAATATGCATAAAGTTAAAAAAGATTAAGAGAGCATCAGAATAAGTGGTCTAACAATAATGCTTTTTAATATTACACAGTGTTTTGAAAGAGTTAAATTCTTCTCTTTCAGTAAAAGCCTGATATGTGAGAGTGTGACGGTGGGATTTGATTACTTGAACAGCACCTGGCATCTTTTTCAGCAGATTTGAAAATTGACTTTTTAAAAGGAACAAATTCATCTACAAGAGCAGCTGAAAGCAGCAGCAGTCCTCATGGAAATTAGCACAGTCACTTGGGGAAGATCTTTAGTGACTCAGAGACAGTGGCAGGAAACTGGTTGCATCACACCTTGGAGGGCTAATAGAGTTTTCAAGTTTTAGTTTATGAGGTGAGTCTGCCAAAACTCGAGTGGAAATTTTTCACGTTAGTTTAGAGTAGGTTTTAGCTTATGCGATCAGTCGGTGATGAATATAACATGTTACAGTACAGAACGTTAGTATGTGTTGCTGCAAGTGTAAACATTTTTTTTTAACACGGTTTACACATATTCTTCTTCAGGAAAGAGGGTTAGGCCTAAGTCACCTGCATCACCCTGAAATAATGTTGCCATGATGCCATCAAATGATTCAGTATCTCTGAATACTCTCTTGCTCGATCGCAATTTAGCACTAAATAGTTCTTCTGACCTTGCCGTCACTGGCTCTTTTCGTTTCTTTAGAAAAACCTCTTGCAAAAACAACAACAACAAAAAGTCTAAACGAGGCCAGTGCACAGCTAGTTTGTGCAATTAAGAGATATATGGCAGGCTAAAAGCTAGATTAAGGCTTAAGGAAGGAGGACCTGCTGAGGAGCTAAAAAGCAAAAAGAGGGGGGAAAGCACAAGAATGAGAGGGAGAGAGAGAGAGAGACAGAATTTGGTGTTTTGGAATTTTTCTGTTGTTCCCCCTCAAGTAGGCCTACAGAATGTTTTCTGAGTCCTGCGCCACCTGGTGGATTGCAAAAAAAGAGTGAAAACAGTCCTCTGACATGTCAGGCGGTGTAAATTACGCACTCGGTCTGTATTTGCAGTGTTCACTATGTAGGTTAAGACTGAGCCGTACTTCAGAGCGTCTGGTTCGTCCTCCAGTTACAAACATCACATAGATCACGTTTAACCTTTGAAGCCTCCGTTTGAAGCAACAATAATGACTCATACTTTTCTCATTTCTTGTTGTGCTTCAGAGAACACAGAGCGGACTGGAAGGCAGGACACCAAAATGTGAAAATATGACTCCTTTATTTTATAATCCCACCCCTTTAGCACCCTCTAAACCTATCATGAACTAGTTTTAGACACAGCCCATTTGTTGTTGTCATCGTCTTTAAGTGTCAAGGGAGATTGGGCGGGTTCCGGCGGTTTTTAATTTGATTGTGCGGGTAAAAATTGGCTTGGGCGGGTGGACAAAATTTGGGCTGGTTTGGGGTCAGTTTGGCGGTTTTCAAACATATAAATTGCATAGGCTAATTGTTTAACAAACAAGTGTGCATGTAGCCTACTGCATCCAATCAGTCATCACAACGTTACTAAACACACACGCACTGCAGAGACGCTGGTGCTGATGTAAACGTCGACAGCCGCACTTATCACGAGGGCTCAGCAGACAGACGTTATGATTCATGAGTGACAAGTTTTTAGCGTGATAATAAGTTATAACGTATCTGATTTTGAATGTAGTAGGCTATGACTGTATATTCAAGTAATCACAATGCCTAAATATAAGTTAGAGTGGGAGAGTGACTCAACCCTCAAAACGTGAATTAGGCTATTGTGGAGTGAGATGACACGAAGGCTCTATCACTGCAACTCTGAAATCAAAGCACATTTGAATGAATCAAAACCTAAACTAAATATCTCGGTTCATACGATCCAGTCTTTTATCTTTTAAACGGTCCAGATTGATAAATCCTTGAAAACTGCTAGACTTGATTAGTTTTGACTGTGCAAAGTTCTGTATTATACAATATGAACTTAACAACAGGCGTTCTCTAGTTCTATGTAAAATTATAGAGCGACACGAAGGTAAGCGCATTGTTGTTATTGTTTTTATTAGGCTAATTGACTGCTGACATTGAAAATGATGCATGTTTCGAGGGTATCGGTTAATTTCTTGATTGCCGTTTTGACAGTGTCTGTTTGCATATTTTATTCATTTTTGGTAGCCTAATTCTCTTTAATGTAGGCTATTTGCCCTGATTTGATCCGTTTACCTGGGAAATTTATCTAACGTTATATGCCTATTTATATAATTTTGTCGTCATTATTTAGTTTTAAGGGGTTTAAATGGCCCTTATCAACCTTGATTTACATATTCCATCACATTATTTTGACAGTTAAAGTTTTGGGCGGTTTTTGTGAGCTTTTGGGCTGGAAATCGTCCATCCAATCTGGCAACACTGCAAGGGAGCTGGTTGATCATTATCGGAGAAATGCAGTAGTCTGTGCTCTGTCTTGAGCGTTGCAGCGTTCAGATCCGCAAACCGAATGCCACAGACGCTCGTGCTTGAAGATGCGCTTATGTTTTTGTTGCCTTTAAAAATATATTAGCCGATGTATTTCTGAAGGTTTAGGCCTACATGTTGTGTGGTATTAAGGTTATGTACTCTCACTCCTCCAGATGTAATTAGGCGTTAATCTCAGGGAGAAGATGTCTCGAAAACATTAATTTAAGCGCCTGCTATTTCCTTCTCTCCACACCGTGCCTTAAATTGTGGCGCAAAACTAATTTCTCGAACGGCCTAATCCCTTTAAGAATCGCGCTTGCGATATCAAGCTCTCGTGGAATCGGGATTTGGAGAAATATGTTGGACTAAATTTTCGTGCTAAAAAGAATCTTTCTTATCATTTGGTGTAGGCCTAAATGGGACTTGCTACAACTGGGAATAAAAATGCTACATGAATTTTTGAGCTCATCCGGAGGAGTTATTTGAGATCTCAATTACGCGCCATTTAAGTATTAACTTTGTCTGAGACGTTTTTCCTAAAATACACGAGAGAGAAACATTAAAGGGCTCTTATTCGTGATTTCTCTTTCCGAAGGTAGGCTACATGCTCAAATTGATTTTTTTTATATGTACATTTCTAACCCATTAGATGGTCATGATACATAGGCTACATACATTATAAACTGCATATATAATACATATATAAAAACATGTCGTGTGTATTGAGATATACACATAGGCAACTGTGTGTGTGTGTGTGTGTGTATATATATGTAAAAATTAAAATTAAGATATTGTACACAGGTCTAGGTCTTATTCATTGGTTTATCAATAAGAGTTTGCATTTTTCAAAGTGAGAAACATCCACCAGTACATGGTAAGACAAAATAGGCCTAATTCTAAAGCAAGTTGGATACCTTATTAAAACTGCATATGTGAGCATACGCAGTGCCAAAGTTTTTTTTTTTTTTTTCTCAAAGCTTTTAAACATGCTTTCATCCATCATCCAGTTCAAATCTCCTGCCAGTGCATGCCAAATCTCTTTATTTTTCATCACTGTTTAAGGCAGCTTTTTTTTCAGAGCTTACTGCTGGTTAAAGTGAAGAGTTTGGTTTGCCCAAACGTTTCTTAAATCACAGAAGTCAGGATATCAGGAAATCCAATCTGGACTAAATGCCTCAGTGGAATATCCATTAGGCCTGTGGAGGGGTGTGGTTCTGTGTTGCCTATTTTTGGCTCTCTCCCTCCCTCCATCAGAGGGAGCAAATGGAGTGTAATCCATGATAACGTGGATGCAGGGGCTTTTGGCCTGGATGAAAGCAATTCCACCCAGTCCCAGAAATCAGCCCCTCTAAAACCTGATTTTACTTGGATGGTCTCCAACTTTGACCAATTCTAAAATCCCAAGAGGTAGATAAACATGTATTTCCAGATTTTTTTTAATAACGTATCAATTTACATGGGATTTTGGGAGAGGATTTACAGCAGTTTATTTTGTTGGGTGGGTTACAAAATCCATGCGAAAATACATATTTTCCACATTTATTCCTTAAATCTACGGCGGAACATTTTCTGTGCGTCAAAGTTTTATGCAAAGTTTAAGACTGCTTGAATTGCAAAAACGATCAGTCCAATGTTGATGCAGATTATTGTTATTATTGTATAAGGGTATCACTTTCGTAAGACACATGATCAGAGTTTAGATGTGAAACAGAGGGCATGCATTCTCTGTTGCCAGGTAACTCGCATATCTCTGTTGGAACAAGTTGTAATACCAGCTTTCTGGTAATACAGTACTGTAGCTTATTTAATTTCCAACCTTATGAAGAACTTTTATTAGACATGTTGACTGAGAAGTTTCAAAGCATTTATCTCGTTTATGACCATGTTATAGAAGATCATGAAAAGCTTTGTTTTTGGTCTAGTTTTCTGTAAGTGGATTAAAAATGAGTGCACTGTAAACAAATGTTATCTATAAATATGAGGCAATTTTTTAAACTCCAGTGATGCTAGTGATCTGAACTTTGTGAGTTGGGTTAAAATTAATGTATTGTTCTTCCACTTAAGTGCAGCAAGTGGAGGTCCAGATGGCATCAACATATGGATTTTGCTCTGCCAGCATTCAGATTGTGTATGGAGCCAGCCATCAACACTTACTTGTGCTGGATTTGACTCTGACTCCCTTAAACTGCTCTGCTAATGTTTACAGCAAACAGATCAGACAGAGTCAGTGTCACTTCTGTGAAGCTGCACTCTTTTGGCATGTTTGCTGCTATGGCGAGAACCTATGATCATTATTGGAAGAGTGGTGTTGATCATCAACTATGAGGGATATCAGCCCAAATAAGGCATAATTAGCCCAACTGATGACTCGTAAAGTGTAACACTAATAGAGATTCCCATAGGGACCCATATATGTATTTATACAGAGTTCAGTGACTCTATCTGCAGGTTTTATAGTTACACCAGTAGGAGGCGACAAGTGACTTTCATTTAATGAGTCATTTGAATCATTTACTCAACCAATTCATTAAACAACTCTGATTTATACAGGAACAAAACCAGTACGTAATTGAATTATTGCTTCAACTGATTTGTTTAAAATAAATAAAATAAAAAATACAAACGAAACACCACTGTGTTGTATAGTGTATACTAGCACACTGTGGTTACATTTACCATTGCTTCGTGAAATTTCGGGGGCAAAATCCAGTCATTTCAATAGGAATCCGCGTGATTGGGAGTTTCGCATGAAGGTGCATGTCCACTGGCACGGAGCGAACTGGTCAGAGTGAGCGTTTTCAATCCATTCCTATGAGCTTCACGCTCACACAATGGATTGTGGGATTGACAGTGTGTGTGTCCACTGGTGTGGAGTAGAGTGAGTGTTTTCAATTCATTCCAATGTTAATTGAGCTTCATGCTTATGCAATGAATTGTGGGATTAATTGAATACGCTCATTCTGTCGTTCTGTAACAGGTTTGAATATCTTGAGAGTATGATTTTTGCATGAAAAGTGCATAGCTAAAATTAAATGTATGTCACTTTGGTCTCTGACCTCAAAAGAGATGTGGATAGTTTATCTGTATGCAGAAACAGAAATAAATTAATGTACATGAACCAAAGCTAAAGTGAGTCAGAAAAAGTAACCTTGTCTTGATATTACCAGCAAATCGTGGTCAAGCCAAGGAGAGACAAAACAGTGATTATCCAAAATAGCAAACTCAAATCAATGTCAGATCTGTGTTATGTTTCATAAGCAGCTTCTTGTACATTTGTTCTATACAGCGGATGATACGCCACCTTGTCTGCTTAAGCATTCAATTATTTTATTAGTCCCTGCAGAGAAATTTGCCTTGGCAAAACAAGGTTTCTGTTACAAATACTTTATATAATAACTTAACCTATAACGGTGTCAGGCAAAATGTTTACATATTTACTTTCTGTACTTGTACTTTCCCAGTGGCATCAGCTTTTTACAAGGGATGTGATCAGAACCAGACACAGTTTTCATAACCTGCCAGGAAACCTTGCTTAGAATTTGAGCATTTAGTTTTACTGATAAATTGCTACACATACTAGCACTATTTTATTTTGAACATCACCACAGACCCCCGTCCTGGCAGTTCCTGGACCGCTAACATCAGCGTAATGTTACTCCACGAAGTCCATTAACTTAATAAATTCTCAAACTACACATAAGCGTTTATTTCATTAACACGCATACTCAACATAACTACCATTTTGACTACATTAAACTAGCTGAGCCTTCAGAGAATTTAGTAGTTAGTACTTCAGTAGCTGTTTTTTTTTTTTTTTAACAGTCATCAGTATATAAAGTTAAGTAAAATAAGCCTTGTGGACCTCATACACTTATTATATGCTGTTTGGAAAACATAACTTTGACTAGTCATAAATGAAAGAATTCAGAGGGGTTAAATCCACCATCTAAACTCAGCAGACCTTAATGCATCAGAGTGCACAGGGGGTAGTCTTGAGCACGAAAGGTCCTTCAGGAAGTCTTTGTGAATGTTGTGTTGGAGCAGCATTTCCGATGTGAGCACATGAGTGGAAAATGAGCTTTAACTAAGCTTGTAAACATGACCATCTCCTCCATGGCTTTTAATCAGCTTCATGACTGTCCCACTCCAGAGAATTAGACAAGAGATCTTTGTAGCTTAAGTAGTGCTCGCATACAGATGTACTGTACATCAGTAAGTGCATCTGCAGTGCTGTTTTGCGTTCATATCTGTCTACAACATAAATTATTTTACACACAACATAGAGTGAGAGCTGATTGTTTTATGGCTATTATATCATTGTCCATTACAAATGTGTACATAAAAAGGAAACATCCCATGCATCCCAACCACATTGTCTTAAATTTGTGATTCAAAGCACTTGCATAATAACTAATGCACACAGATTCCCGGTGCAAATTATGCTTATGGAACACTGTGGTTATGTTGTTATGCCACTGTAGTAATGCATGCACATGCCTACTATCTCTCTATGATTTATTTGATTAGTTCTGCTAGAACAGTCAGCTTTCACATCATTTACAAATTAACTAAGCTTGTGCATGTACAGAATATCTGTATTCAGAGCAAAAATATTTGTTCAACAGCTAAAATAGAATCTTTTTTTCCCTCCCACACTTACCTGCGACTTTCACTGTCATGTTGCTGAAACTTGAGATATTTCCACTCTTTATTCATGAGCTGTTATAAAAAAAACACGTTTCTTTCATTTCTCCAACAGTTATTCCATTATATTTTCTCTATGCGAGTTCATTGTCACCCAGGTCTAATGCTTTTTGATTTGTTAATTTATCACAGTAAGCAATGTTTTGAAATTTCCCTAAGCCCACTTGTAATAAAGTATATTTGGCAGACAAATATGAAAGGGGAGGGAGCCCCTTTTTAAAATGATGTCAGATACTTGTGAATTACATCAGAATGAATAAATAAGAGGGTCAAGCATTTTCTCTTAAGACTGTGTGAGCTAATGCCAAGAAGAGAAAACACTCAATCTAAGATTAAGAGAGTGCAGAGTCCAAACAGCTTCAGGCACTTTCTTTCTATTCTCCACTTCTCTCCTCTCTGGTGCCTACTTATTTTGCTCACACACTTTACATTCTTATCATATTAACAATTCATTTTATCTTGAGTAATGGGGCAAGCTCTGGCTTTTTCTTGTGAATTTTCCCAAGCACTCATTTCAGGTAGTTTCTCTTTAAAGGGATAGTTCACCCAAAAATAAAAATGAAAACTCTCATGTTGTTCCAAACCTGCGTGACTCAGTTTCTTCTGTGGAACACAAAAGAATATGTTATGAAAAGAGACTCCTTTTTTCCCCATACAGTGAAATTCAGTGGGGTTCACTGTTGTTTTGGACCCCATTGACTTTCACTTTATAGGCAAAAACAGTTCTTCAGAATGTCATCTCTTGTGTTCCACAGAAGAAAGAAGATCCTATAGGTTGAATGATGTGAGGGATTGGTAAATAATGTCAGAAGGTTTATGGTTAAACTAAGCATTCATGACTTTTGAGGCTTTCAAGAATTACACTGAAGTGAGCAGATGGTTGCAGCTGATATTTACTAATTTGTGACGAGGCATCTGGCATTACTAACCTCCACTTACCGATTAATCAATACAAGTGCACTACTAATAATGTAAAAACAGTTATGAAACGACATTCTATGAAAAAATAAAAAATGCAAGCTTTGACCTGTAAAGAATTAAGATTTGGAACCCTGACCTCTCCCAGTGTTTCAGTGTTGGTTTACTGAGCGTGTTAAATAAGGAAATTGCTCTGCTGGCATCTCTTTCGTTTTCTTCCCAATTAATGCGTTTGCTTTTTATTAATTTCCTTTGGACTACTTTACTGCAAACCCAGCAGAAAAAAGAAACACAGTGCTGCTGGGAGTGTGAGGTCACAGAGGAGAGTAAGAAGGAAGGTAGTTAAAGAGACAATTCTCACCGTGTTTCTGCTGCATGGAATGGGGCATGCTGGGAGATGAGGGATTCTCAGCAGTTGCGAGGAACCCCCTGCTTCACCACGTCTCAAACTCTGGAGCAGGAAGTGGGACACCCCTGGACAGTCCAAAAGTTGCCAATGCGAGGCAGAAGTCTCTTTTTTTTTTTTTAACAGTCACAGAACTCAAATGTCGGTGATGCCTTGGGGGAAGCGGAGGACATCCAGAGTTCAACGAGAAGAAAGAAAGCGGAGCAGATTGTGACAGCTCTACAGTGGAACACGAGGATCGGTGGCAGTGAAGCTCGGATTGGCAGGAAAGCTGGCACGCGGCAGAGGGGCTCAGAGCTGAGTGTACATGCTGGCAGATGTTGAAGATGCCTGGCTGGATTGGGGAAGGCTAAGTAGGTGCTGATTCCTGCCGTCTCTTCCTTCTTCCGTCTTACAGGCAGTCAGCGGCCCCACAGAATATCCCGGCGAGCCGGAGCTGTCCCTGGTTGGATGCGTTTGCGAGTGAGTGTGTGGAGGAGGATCGGCATAGCAGAGATCTGAAGCGAGTTGACTGAGTGTGCTCAGCGCTACAGAAGAGGTCCACAGGGCATTGGTGGCACTCTAAGCTGATAGGCCAACAGCGATCTAGCGTGTATTGTTTGGTGTGCGCTTACTTGGTACACTTTCCTTGAATGCTAAAATTAAGGGGCGTGCTTCATTTCTTTTTTTGGTGTGGAGGGGGGGGAACCCTACAGATTAAGTTATCCTAGTAATCCCAGTCTCTCCTTTGCTTTCTCTCTCTCTCTCTCTCTCTCTCTCTCTCTCTGAGGTGAAATCTGAAATCTCATCGAGTCGCATGAACTCTAGACCTTACGATATTCCCATTAATATGGAGCAGCTCTTGGGCTCCGGGCCATCTGCTAGATTAGTCTTTCATATACAGCTGGAACACATTGTTGTATAAACTGAGCTTTTATACAACAAACATTTCAGTGTCCTCTAGCATTACTCCACCTAAGCTCATCTCAGTCCACAGAGCTGGATATTGCTCTTTATAACTCTTCTAGCAATGGAAGCTGATATTACATCACTCCAGATGTCACATTTCTTCACCCCTGCTATTCACGACAAGCATCTTGTCTGCATTGGATTGAAAATTGGAGTGGTTCACTCAAAAATGAAATTGTGTTATCATTTTCTCACCCTCATGTCTTTGAAAGCAGTGTGGTTTTTCTTTCTTCTATGGAACACAAAAATAGTTATTTAAAGCAAAGGTCGTGCTGCTCTTTGCCATTAAATGAATGTGAGTGGTGACCAAAGCTCTCCAGGCAAGATTTTCTGTGAATAATGGCTAATAACCAATTGTATGCCTTAAGAAGATTTGGAATATAGAGAATAAGTCATATGGACCATATTTATAGTACTTTTTTGGTCCTTTATGGAGTTTGACTTCCACTGGTCCCAACCCATTTTCAGTAATTTTATGGAAGAGATCATCTCTAAATATCTTCTTCTGTGTTCCATGAAAGAAAGAAAAAAAAGTTATTTTGTAGCTTTATGATTTATACTTGGCTAGGCATTGCATAATTTAGCAATATAATGTTCTTAATAAAAGTTATAATTAAAAGTAAATTATACCATTTATGTATTTAGCAGATGCTTTTGTCCAACTTACATTGTATTGAAGGTATTTGTTTGATCAGTTTATACATAAGAATTGAACCCATGATCTTGGCCAGCGCCATGATTTACTGTTTGAGCTTCAGGAACATGTCTAAAAAGGCAAAAAAGTATATCTTCATACCGCTTTAATTTATGTCTGATTGATATTGAGAAGAAAATGAATTGGATGGTGCTTGCATGTGACGTCACACATTTACATTATGAGCTTACAAAAATGAAAATACATGTTGTCTCAGACTTTGTGTCCAAACACTTCTAGTGCCTTACAGAAAGTGCTGTCATGCTTTCAGTGAGATATTCTGTATGGCTGCGTGCTAGCAGAGACACACATACATTTAACATTTGAGGTTGAAAGTTCAGAGATGTTTCCAGATGTGCTTAAGGTATCAGAAAGCATGGCTTGTGTCAAAATGTGTTCTGACAGCTGCCTGTATCTCTTACACATCTGATGTTCTGGATATTATTGATGTCCTGATGTTCTACTATATTTTTGTATTTTGTATAAATGTGTGCCTTTAAAAAAAAAATCATTTTGAGAATAATGCATTTTCACTAGACTACGGAGCCCGGGAAGTCACCTGTAGGAGAAAAAAAAAACAATCCGTGGCGACGGTTTTGCAATCCGTCCCCTCAGTTTATAAACCG
>NW_015640388.1:403776-414533 GCF_001515625.1 Sinocyclocheilus rhinocerous | reverse complement strand
TTTTGCGCAGCTCGTCAGTGAACAACGGCTCTGTTAATGCTGCTCAATGTGAAAGCACGCACGTGATGGAGATTTACAGAACCGATTTTTGATTACAGAACCGGCTTTCTGACAAGATGCGCGTTAAATATCGCATGCGATTTATCGTGCAGCCCTAATGTAGAATGAACATGGTGTGTATGTGGGTGTTCTGGAGTCTGTATGTTGGGCATAAAAAAATATGTCAGTCAGTGAGCCTTTGAAGTTAGTATTTAAAAGACAAATGACATGAATAGGTTTTCTTTTTGAGGAAATTGCCACAGATACTTGCAATAGATTTTCAGAGAGTTCTAAATTCCTTTGTTGCTTACTAGAGCAAAAAAAAAAAAAAGTCCTACTCCTTTTATCCCTATAGAAATAGACTTTTATTGATAACATATAAACATTTCGAGACAGACCTAACATGATCTTTGAGGCTGTTAAGTGGTATTATATGCTTTTAAATGTGTATTTATTGGAATAATTTCACTGTAAAATACTACATTTCCCACAATCCCACAGCTCCACCAATCCGAATACTTGCCGCTATAATTGCGGCAATTAAGCTCCAATAACCCCCATAAAACAAATTGTTATTATTCCTACATTCTCATAGATCAGATTTTTGTATTTTGTAACACTAATACCTACTTCAGATGTGGTATTTCATAATTATAAGCAATTATTTATAGCCAATAGATTTATATTGTATCATCATTTCTGATTTACGTCATTTGCAGTGATTCATTGTCTGCTTTTTCCAGTTTTCAAGCACTTTTTATTTGCTTTGAATTGCATATTGTAATGTTATAATTAAAATCAAGTCTTGAATGCCTTATGGAAATGGGGAAAATGAATGGGAAAAGTACTTCCAGAACAAAGGTCACTGGAAAAATGGAGAGTCACAATTGTGCTATATTAAAAGTCATTGGTGATTTATGCCATGCAGTGTGCAGAAAACTATTTTCTTCAGCACAGTTGTAATGAGAGAGATGGTGAACAAAGACAACAGCAGTCAATTTGATCTGCTCCTGTCCTGATAAAGTTGTTTGCTTGTATCCCTCTTTTTGCCCAGGCATAGCTGAGTGACTTCTGTGGTTCTCTCAATTCCGAGTCTCATTATAAACACCATCTTTTAAATATTTTAACTCCTTATGTGTAGATGTTGTGTGTGCACACTGCAAGTCTAGAGACACTAATTAGTGCTGTCATAAACACTCCCACATGCCTGGGTGTTCACTTCACATCACACAGGGCAAGTGGGTGGAGCTCCTCCCTCTGCGTCTCCGGTCTCAGACAGAAGGTTTGGCATTTTTGAGGCTTCAAAGTCTTGGATGCTTGTACTTTCAATAGAGGGACAGAAATCTCTCAGGCTTTGTTAAAAATATCATCAACTGTGTTTAGAAGGTCTTTTTTGCAATGACGTGAGGGTGAGAAAAGGGAAGTCTTTTTTGCAATGACGTGAGGGTGAGAAAATTATGACAGAATTTTTCTTTTAAGAAGGAACTAATATTAGTCTTTAAAGGGTTAGTTAACCCAATAATGAAAATTATGTCATTAATTACTCACCCTCATGTCATTTCAAACCCGTAAGACCTTTGTTAATCTTCGGAACACAAATTAAGATATTTTTGATGGAATCTGAGAGCTGTCTGACCTTCCATAGATAGTAATGCAACTGAAATGTTCCCAAGTCCAGAAACGATGCAAGGAGATCTGTAAAATAATCCATGTGACATCAGGGATTCATCCGTAATTATACGAAGCTACGATAATAATTTTTGTGCGCAAAAGAAAAAAGAAATAACGACTTTATTCAACAATTCGTCTCCTCCGCATCACCCTGTAGCGCCATTTTGAAGAGTATCCGCTGGACATAAACAACGTATGCTGTTCTGTGTCAGCTGCGTCACGCCGGATCATGTTTCCTACATTGTTGTGATTTGACGGGTTATGGGTTTGAAACGACATGAGGGTGAGTAATTAATTACAGAATTTTCATTTTTGGGTGAACTAACCCTTTAAAGTTATAGTTTACTTTGATATTACTCACCCTCATGTCGTTCCAACCAACGGATATATGAATTTCTTTCTTCCTTTCACTTTGGTTTATTGAACCTAGCACTTATTCAAGCCTGTTTACAAGTTAATATGGATGTTGTTGCAGTTTTTGTATGGAGCTGATGGTAGGAACATCAATAAATGAAGTTTCAAACATAGGTTCGGGAGGAGCCTAATCATTCAGTCCTATCAATTATCATTACGATCTCCCACACAGTTCTTCCAGCATCCATCTCCTCCTCTATTTCTGTCAATCTCCCTCTATGTAGAACTGCAATAACCTCGGGTTCGAGACTCCGTTGAGGACAGTAAGCTAAGTTTGTTGCTATTAACTGTTAAGACTGAATGGGTAGGTGAACTTGTGACAGAAGATTGCGGTGCAACCTCACCAGGATACATTTGAAACATTGTGTAGTGCATTTTTTGTAATAGAATTGACTAAAGTTGTTACATTATTATTATTATTATATTTTTTTGTAGTAAGATTACGACTAGAAATGCTCAGAAACTTCTCAACACAAATCCTGCTTGTTGAACCCCATCAATGATTTTTTTGTTGTTGAGAAAATTGAATCCGACAGTGAAACAAATGACCTTATCTCATCACCAGAAGGCCATTTGCTCCAACCACAGTCTCTATCTTACAAAATTTAAAGGCTTCACTTGGTTTACGTGCCGTCTTGTTTTCCTCGCAATATCCAGGACCAACTCTTCACAGATTTGCGTGGTAAAATCACTCAGGTGAGTATAATATAAATGGAGTAATGTGCTGAAAGAAGGTAAGGAGAGACAAACTGCCAGACACACAGTCTCATCAGCTCAGTGTCTCACTCTACCTGCTACATTTGCTGCCTCTTTTTACATGCAGTGAAACCACATTCAGCGTTTCCTTGCAACAAGCATGTCAAATGCAGTTATTCAGGGTTTTCTCAAACTTTTTTTTTTTGGCCATTTTCTCCTTCCAACTCTTTTATAGGCCACACGAACAGAGCCAAACCTACAGTTACACTAGTTTTCCAAGCAGACTTCATACATTATTTTCAATTCTTTTCAGTTCTAGTACTTTCTTTTTCTTTTTATACACGCCTTTTAAGGGAGCCATCCCTTTGCAGCATGTCAGTTTTTTTTTTTTTAGTATTAAAGGTTGTAGTCAGTATCTGATTTAAGTACTACAGTGCATCTCATCCTCATGGACTGCACCAGCTTAGCCAGTTCTGGCTGCGAGACGTTACTCCGCGCTTCCACCAAGGCACTTACAAGTTCTTGGACACGTCTGGGGAAAAACATGCGAGGTCAGCTGTCTTTTCTGTCTCACTGTAGCACGGTCTTAGGCATCTTACATTATGGGCATTGCTCTGGCAACATCTGCAGTCCTCATGCCTCCCTGCAGAAGGACTATGGCATGCTGTGTGGTACGTAGGTGATCAGGGACCCTGGGCATCTTTCTTCTGCTGTGTGTTTTTTTTTTAGAAAGGTCTCTTTACTGTCCTAAGTTGTTGTAATTGTGATCTTAATTGCTTAAATGTGTGCAATCTATGAAAAAAATACCTTTTGCAGCAATAACTGCAGGTAACGTTTCTTGTAACTGCTGATCAGTCCTGCAAAGCAGCTTGTAGGAATTTTAGCCCCTTCCTCAGAACAGAACCGCTTCAACTCTGTGATGTTGGTGGGTTTCCTCCTATGAACTGCTTGCTTCAGCTCCTTCCACAAAATTTCAATTGCATTAAGGTCCGGAATTTGACTCAGTCATTCCAAAACATTAACTTTGTTCTTCTTTAACCATTCTTTGGTAGAACGACTTGTGTGCTTGGGGTCGTTGTCTTTGCTGCATGACCCACTTTCTCTTGAGATTCACTTCTCGGACAGATGCCTTGACATTTTCATTCAGAATTTGCTGGTATAATTCAGAATTCATTGTTCCATCAATGATGGCAAGCCGTCCTGGACCAGATGCAGCAAAACAGGCCCAAACCATGATACGAACACCACCATGTTTCACAGATGGGATAAAGTTCTTATGCTGGAATGCAGTGTTTTCTTTCTTCAAACGTAACACACCCTAAAGTTCTATTTTGGTCTCATCCATCCACAAAACATTTCTCCAGTATTCCTCTGGCTTGTCCACATGATCTTTAGCAAACTGCAGATGGGCAGCAATGTTCTATTTGGAGATCAGTGGCTTTCTTCTTGCGACTCTGCCATGGACACCATTGTTGTTCAGTGTTCTCCTGATGATGGGCTCATAAACATTAACATTAGCCAATGTGAGAAAGGCCTTTAGTTGCTTAGAAGTTAGCCTGCAGTCCTTTGAAACCTAGTGGACTTTTACACGTCTTGCTTTTAGAGTGTTCTTTGTTAGTGCACCACTCCTGGGGAGGGTAATAGTGGTCTTGAATTTCCCTACATTTGTACACAATCTGTCTGACTGTGGATTGGTGGAGTGCAGACTCTTTAGAGATGGCTTTGAAACCTTTTCTAGCCTGATGAACAACATCAACTCTTTTTCTGAGGTCCTCAGAGATCTCATTTGTTTGTGCCATGATACACTTCCACAAACATGACCAAACTTTGATAGATCCCTGTTCTTTAGATAAAACAGGGCACGCACTGACACCTGATAGTCATCTCACTGATTAAAACACCTCTGAACAGATGCACTCTAATGTTACCTTCAAATTAACAGCTAATCCTAGAGATTCCCATACTTTTGCCGCTCACAGATATGTAATATTGGATCATTTTCCAGAATAAATAACAAATGAGGACAACAGAAGCACTCAATTGTAGTATTAAAACAACTAAAACAGATCCAAAACTAAAAGCTAAAACTTTATAAATACTACCTATACATATTTTAAAAATAAAGAGATTAAATAAAAGTGACAAATGCATACAACACAATTTCAAAACTTAACATTTAAATGAAAAACAAAAAATAAAGCTAAAAACAATTCAAAATATTAAAGAACAAAATGTATAAGAGTATAATAATGATTCTAACATAACACTAAGCCAAACACCAAAAAAAAAACTACATATATGTATGTACAACCGCACACACATACATATGTATGTATGTATGTATGTATGTATATACACACATACATACACACACATTTATAAATTCAATATATATATTATTTAATTTCATTTAGTTTGTTGAAGTATTAAAATAATTCAAATTAAATACAACTAAAAACTTAATAAAAGACCTATACAGACATAATAAATTCAGACATAGTTTAACTAAAATTTAAATAAATAACAAATACAAATAATACAAATCAAATGACAGTAGTTTATCAGTAATCCTAAAAAATAACACTGCCAAACACACATGCTAAAAAACAACAACTTACTGACACATAGTAAGAAATGGTTATAAAAACGGAAACAGAAGTAAAACAAGTAGTAGGAAAGAGGAGGCGGTAAACTAAGCTTTTTTATACCCGTCTAACAGAATACTAAATTAATTCAGCTGGACACACTTTCCTAATTTTCTCCACAACAAATGGCCAAACAAGCGCAGACACTGACAAGATACGCGATACAGAACGAGACCAAACGCGATATCAGCACGCCTCCACACAGTAAACAAAACAAGCGTTTCCTAGCAACGACAACTGCACTAAACACTAATGAGACAAGTAAATACTCTTACTGTATATATAAGTAAACTATATATAATATATATAAAGTGAAATTGTGTTTTTCTTATATTATGAACTACTTTATCTTAGACAACTCATAAGCCTAATAAACTGAAAATGCAATAAATTACTGAAATAGACTTGATTGTGCCTGTATTTTAAAGTCTTGAAAGTCATATTTAGACATTTGATCTGTTTTATTGCCAGAGAACTTTATGCAGTTTATCTGTTATTCTAATTTGCCTTCTGTCAGAATGAGGCAAACAAATAACAGCATTCTGCAACTTTCATGCCCAGAAATTGATTTGAAAAAGGTCCTGACTTTGCACGGTAAATGCAACTTTCTTTGCCATGCTTAAAAAAATATAACTCTCTTAGTGTCTCCAAAGCAAACACCAGTTCGTCTGTTCTGTGCTTAGAATCAAAAGCCACGGCCGCAGGCTTGTATCTGCTTCTGCTATCCTGATGAATATTTACATGCTTAAACACTCAAATTAGAATTCATTATCTTGTGTAATCTTGGGTTTAGATCTACATGTGCAGTTGTTTGATTAGTTGCTTGAGGAAAGAGGGTTTTCACCCTTCATGCAAGGGTTTTGTGCTTTGTTTGTGGGCCTTCTACCTTTTCTCACACTTGCATTTTGATGCTAATGTCTGGCAAACGATAGGCCTGTTGTGTTCGAATTAGCATCTCTATTTGAATTGAAAGGATGTTTTTTTGTTTGTTTTGAAGTTGTGTGATCCAACCCCTCAATCCAACTTAACAGCAGCTTGCTGAAAATAAATATGCACATCGTCTTGTGGTAACATGCTTTCGTACGGGACATATTATGGTAAATAATTTAAGAACAACACTGGATTTAGTTGAATGAGCACCTGCACATTAACCGGTTTAGTGCAGAAGCTTGGTCGTAGCTGTGGGATTTTTACATTATTAAAGAGAAAATACAACACGGTGGCCTTTGTCATTCTTGACATTTCCTGAAACCATCTTTGCTATTTGACAGCATTAAAGATGTATGAGAGGCCTACGAATCCACTCTAAGAATTTTCTTTTTCCTCGAGGACTGAAATCTTGTGTGCGGCTTTGAGTTTGTGAGCTTTAAAAGGTAAAGTAGGTTTATTCTGTTTCTGTCACGGTCAGCCTGCTGCGAAGCAGGTCACTGTCACATTGACATTCTAAAACATGTTCTCTCTTTCCTCCACAGCTGCTTGAGGTTTATCTCGTGCAACAAAGGAAGTGTTGTGGGAAGAAGAACACGTCGGCCCTAACGTTTTGTGTATACAACAGGATATCCGACGCTGGGAGCGTTAGCCTCATGTCGAGAGGTGATATAAAAGATAGATTGTCGCTTGTATTCTTAAGAAGTACAGAAACTGTTATTGTATTTGTGTTTTTTTCCCTTTTGTCTTTCAGCACATCTGCTCTCTCGCCGTATCGCTGTAGTCCTCTTTTTGGAGTGCAGACGTCTCATTTTCAGCTTGTTGCATGTAGTAATATGGCTCAAAAAAGCAAAACATTGCTTATCTGGAACTCGTCCCTTCTCATACTTGTAGATAATTCTGTGTACTTAAAGTGTTGGATTTATTCATAGGCAAAGGCATTAATTGCCAGTTGACTGACAGCTGGAAAACACAGGGATTTCATGCTGGGGCAACAGTAATTGTTTTCAGATTTGTTTTAGAGTGTCTTTTTGATCAAATTTGTGAGAGAGCAAGTGAGAGAGAAGGAAAGAAGGAGGAGAGAGAGCCAGACACTACTCATGGGGCCCATTAGGAAATTGCCAGTAAGCAAAGTTGCAAATAAGCTGTCACACAGTACAAATGAGATTACCTTTTCAATGTGCCCTGGAACCTGCACACCGGGGGATGCAGAACCAGTCACGGCAAAACAAGGCACAATCGTCTGATTTATCTCAGCGCTTGATCTTCTGGTGGTGTTCTTTCTGCCTCTGTTTTTCATGCATGGTGTGCAAAACAGTTTACAAAGTGCTTGCAGCACAAGTTAATCAGTTGTAGACAACCTCTGAAGCGAGTCGACATAGTGTTTCAAGTCAGGGATTTCACTTATAGTCATCAG
Organism: Sinocyclocheilus rhinocerous; assembly: GCF_001515625.1. Lineage (NCBI taxonomy): Eukaryota > Metazoa > Chordata > Actinopteri > Cypriniformes > Cyprinidae > Sinocyclocheilus > Sinocyclocheilus rhinocerous. Next base: position 406,724 of record NW_015640388.1, on the reverse strand, counting down.
TGCTGATTTTATACGCATACAGAGAGACTTAGTTGCATATTTTGGTCTAAACTGTTTACACTTACTGCTCCTGCTTTTCACCTCTTGATCAGCTTGTTTATGAATTGATGATTTGTTTTCATTTGTTGAAGAGATATAGAAGTACTCTGCAGGTGTATCTTGCAGTATGGGCATATTTATGTCCCAGGGTTAGATTTTTATTAAAATTAAGAGATTTAATCTTTTTTTTAAAAAGTCACATTAAAACCTTTTTACAGTGCCTTTGTCCATTTGTCTCTCTCTCTCTCTCTCTCTCTCTATATATATATATTTAGTTATAAAGTGAAAAATTAAGTTATAAATAAAACAAAGATTATTGAGGTATGTTTTTCAATAAAATACTAATTCAGCCTTTCTACTTCTAAATTTCATATAATTAATTGTAAAATTTACTAGCCGTGAAAACTATTTCTACACCTATTTTATCTTCAATGTATAAATATATATTAAGGTAAGATTAAGTCTTAAATGAACCTTTTAATGAGCCATATAAATGTATTCATTTATTAGTTTAGCAGGCACTATTTATATGTAAGTGACTTGAATGAGAACAATAGAGAATAATGAGAGTAATACAGGCAGAAACAATGAAATGCATGGTATTGTTCTTACATTCATATGTGACCTTGGACCACAAAACCAGTCTTAAGTCGCTGGGGTATATTTTTAGCAATAGCCAAAAAAAGCATATGGATCAAAATTATCGATTTTTCTTTTATACCAAAAATCATTAGGATATTAAATAAATATCATGTTCCATGAAGATATTTTGTAAATTTCCTACCGTAAATACATCAAAACTTAATTTTTGATTAGTAATATGCCTTACCAAGAACTTCATTTGGACAACTTTAAAGGCGATTTTCTCAGTATTTTGATTTTTTTGCACCGTCAGATTCCAGATATTCAAATAGTTGTATCTCGGCCAAATATTGCTAATAAGAAACCATACATCAAATATAACAAACATAAAATATAACAAGCCATACATCAATGGAAAGCTTATCTAGTCAGCTTTCAGATGATGTATAAATCTCAATTTCAAAAAATTGACCCTTATGACTGATTTTGTGGTCCAGGGTCACATATGACCTTGAACTTGATCACTTGAAAAGTTATAATTTTCACTTGGATGCTAGTTGTGTTCACTACAAAAAGTTGCCTGCCTGTCAAATACTTTGAAATAACTCCATATCATGAACTCAAGTTTGAATATTTATGAGTCACTATGATGAAGAGATCGATAAGAGCCTTAAGTAACAGGGCTTCCACTATCTAAATGCAAGGAATATCAGTCCGCCAGTGTTTTCCCCTGACAATATTTCTAACCACAAGGCTCATTCCAATTATGATGACTTATGATGTTATTTTTTTTGGCAACAATGCATGCCAGTCACTGCCAAAACAGCCAAAATAGAAACTATGCTGATTTAACTGAATTCCCTGAATTTACAGTATGAGAATTTGGGGTATATTTTGTGGCGAGACTTTGCTTTCTTGAAAATTTTGTATTGTGGTATAACACAAGTCTATTTTCATTCTAGCAAAACGCCATTTCTGTAGACAAACAGGAGACCCTCATTAAATTCACGCCAAATGTATGATTCTGTCATACCCACAAAACCCCTTTAGTTGCGCTCGACCTATTCTACAGCTCGATCTTGTTTATCTTTTGTAGGACCCAAAATGACTACATTTAAACTATTCTGGCGAACGTCTGAATGAACCATGCTATTCAGATGACGATGAGGTTTATCTCAAACTGTTACCTTTAGAGTGTGCGGACACCACTGTCATCGTCACCACATATATCATCATTCAAAGCTATTGTGGTACATTCCCTAGCACACAGAAATAAAAATGCAGAACCAGAGCACTGCTATGATATTTGCTATATATAATGCTTAAAATGTTAGATATGCTTAAAATGTTTATGTACCCAAATTCAAACAAGCTCATGATGCACGAAAACAAACCTCACTGGCTTTTGTGGAAGCTCAGGCGTGCTTGCGTAACACGTGTTACAAAAACTGATTGGTTCTTGAGCATCAGGCAAACACATTTATATATATATATTTTTTTTTTTGAACTGTTAAATTAAATAGAACATTCATTGTTACATCTTTATTTTCAAAAATCAAAATGATGAAGGGTTAAGCCCGAAAACGTTTTGCGCACTTTGCACTTTATTTGTGGCCTTTGGACCACACATTAGCTTTGCGGCATACCCACAAAACCCCTTTAGTTGCGCTCGACCTATTCTACAGCTCGATCTTGTTTATCTTTTGTAGGACCCAAAATGACTACATTTAAACTATTCTGGCGAACGTCTGAATGAACCATGCTATTCAGATGACGATGAGGTTTATCTCAAACTGTTACCTTTAGAGTGTGCGGACACCACTGTCATCGTCACCACATATATCATCATTCAAAGCTATTGTGGTACATTCCCTAGCACACAGAAATAAAAATGCAGAACCAGAGCACTGCTATGATATTTGCATTGACAGCTGAACATGCAAACTTTCAGATTTGAATGCAAACTGCAGTATGTGGTTGAGTGTTGGCGGGTGTTGAAGGGCAGGCCGCGCCTGAGAGAGTCAAGCGTCCTGTTGACTGAAGTGTGAAAGGAGATTAGACTAAACAGATCATAGTCTTATCTGTGAGATATATTACTGAATTACTGTTACGTACACATGTCTGGATTAGTATTATTTCTAGATGATGAGTGAGCATGCTGCTCTCCCTTAGAAATGCATTGACAATTTTGGCCCATTGGGGCATGTTGTCACAATGGCCATTAAACAGCCAAGTATAGGTTTTCCAGAGCAATTAAAAAAAATGCAATAAAGAAAAGAAAAGAAAAAAGAAAATATTTCATAAAACTTAAAAATTCTAATTTCCCT
>NW_015640388.1:371280-403550 GCF_001515625.1 Sinocyclocheilus rhinocerous | reverse complement strand
TTTTTTTTTTGAACTGTTAAATTAAATAGAACATTCATTGTTACATCTTTATTTTCAAAAATCAAAATGATGAAGGGTTAAGCCCGAAAACGTTTTGCGCACTTTGCACTTTATTTGTGGCCTTTGGACCACACATTTTTGAGCTTTGCGGCCTATTGTCTGTATGTGGATCTTATTTGTTTTTTTACTGGACTTGTGTCTGGCGTCACGCTTTTTCAGGTTCTTCTTCTACATCTTTATTTCCCCCAGCTTTTTAAAGCGTCTATGTGCATAGATTTGGAACCTCATTATTTTGTGACTCTAGGTAAGTATTTCATTTCTGTTACTTGCCATTGCCAGTCGAAAGCTTTTTTTAAGCGCAGTAGCTTAATTCAACTTGACCAATCAGAGCCGAGCTTTTCAAATCGGCTTTGTCACTTGCTCACCAATGAATCCTCTGCAGTGAATGGGTGCCGTCAGAATGAGAGTCTAAAGAGCTGATAAAACCATCAAAATAATCTATCCCCTGTTGTCCTCTCACATCAAAATCCACCAACATGTTTGTTTAGAATTGTTTGGAATGTTTTTGTTTGTAAACAGTGCTTGATCAGTGCACATTTCTCTCCTGATTCATACAAGATGACTTTTTCACCGGAGAACGCACTATTATGGATAGAGGACTCATATTTTAGCTGAAAGCAACAGTTTGAAGTTTAAAATGATGGATTTGTTTGTTACGAACATGCATGTGAATTACTTGTGGAATGCTTTTATCAGCTGCTTGAACACTCATTCTGACGGCACCCATTCACTGCAGAGGATCCACTGGTGAGCAAGCGATGTAAAGTTATTGTTCAGATGAAGAAACAAACACATCTACGTCTTGGATGACCTTAGGGTGAATGTATATATATATATATATATAATTTTTTTTTTTAGCAAATTTTCATTTTTGGGTGAACTATTCTTTTAATATGCCAAGTGTTCAATGTTTACCTAAAACATTAAATATGAATATACTGAAACTTTATTTTGCTGCATAGAATTATTCAACATCAAGAATTATTCTATTTCAAGACTGTTCAACATAAACATATCAAACCACTGCGACAGAAAATAAATTTATGTAATTGGACTTGTCAATCAAAATATTTAGGTAAAATGAAAAAAAATATATATATATATATACACATATATATATATAAATATCACTGAATGAATAAAATTAAGCATTTAATTATATTATTTGAAACAAAATGTAACATTGATCCCTTAAATTTAAAGATTAAACCCAAGACACAAAGAGGACAATGTCCAGGCCTTAATAAACGGTCATCCAACATATGATGAATAATCCCAGTTAAAACACTGTTTGCACAATAAGATAAATATAGCCGTTATGAGGAAGAGATATTGCATGAGTGCTGGCTGAGACTACCATACATGGGCAAATTTCAGTGACTCTGTGTGTAAGTGTGTGTGCTGCCGGCTGGAATTTCGCCCTCTGACGTCACTGCCTGTTACTCTCCCAGACTTGGGAAAAAGAAGTTTCACTTTAAGTGGGGATTTGAAACTCTGTGATTCTTAGAAAGCAAGGTAAGAGAACTATTCAAGCTTTCGAGGGGCGGCTCCACGCGCCGAAACGCCGATCGCAGGCCCAGGATAACGCAGCGGTGTTTCTGCGCTCGAGTTCTACAGCTCGAACTATATTTGACAACTATATGTTCTTCTGTGAGAGATTCGAGCTGTGTTGTTGAAATGGAGGGTGTGGGATTGCTAGAAAGGAAGGGGGCGAACTTTGTTTCGTGTATTTACCCCGCAGCCGAAACATTGGAGCGAACATATAGAAGGTGTCGGCGTACTTTGAACACGATTAGTAGATACTTGTTGCATATGAACTCCTGAAACCGATCGTGTTGTTATTCCGACGAGATTCTTGCACTGTTGTGTTTCTTTTGAAGAATGCGGAAGTAAATAGGCTGGAGGGTCTTTCTGTGTGCTGGAGGATTGTAGTGCCTAGAGACGTGGCTTCTGCTTACAAGAGCGACAGATACGAAATATTAGTGCTGGCCATGTGTTTTGTTTGTCTTGTTAAATTCAAATAACTGTGTGATGCTGTACATCTTATACCGGAGTTCAGTAATTCACTTTGTGTACTCGTTTACCGGTTAATACAGGGAATGCGTGATTGTTACATCGACTTGTGATCTTTTGCATTGAAAGGCAGATAAATAGTTGTGGGAGGTAAATGTTTTGCATTATGCAGATGCTTTTATTTAAAGCAATTTACAGAGCATTCATTCATTCATTCTGGTAGTGTTGACAAAGAGCAGAGACACTTGTGAAAAAAGTATATTTTAAAAATGAACCCTTACCTTTGGAAAGGCCATTATATAGGCTACTTTACATTATATACATATATTTAAATCTATAATAAAGTATTGAGAACAGATGATTTTTAAAGGTAGTAAGTGATAATGCATTTTTAATAAAATAGAGAGAAAAATCTGACATGACAGATTTATTTTAACTTATATTTACATATATTTTATATGTATTTTGGTCCATGTCTCAAGAATTTATAATATGTGTTTTAGACTCATATATTTGCATTATCGAAACCATAGCATGAAAATTAATGAATAGAAATTTGAGAGCAGGCTGAAGCAGAAATGCACTCTGGATGATTTTATTGCGTCTACTTTTAAACCACAATGTGGAGGTGGTTAAAGCTGCGCTCAGTATTGATAGTTTTTAGACAGTCTTAAGATTTATAGCTGCTTATTGAAATCGTCAGGCTTCAGCTAACTAACTCTACAGTGATAATATGGTTTGTATTGTCAGCGTAGCTGTCATTTGTGGGTTTAATTGCTTGCCAGAAAGGCAACTATCTCCATTTCAACCAAAATGTCTAGAATACAGACATTGTTCATCTTAAAAATAGCTAAGTGCTAAAATATTTATCTGTTTCCTTACAAAGACGACATTCAGAATTCTGCTTTGATATGAATCTCTAATCAATAACATCAAGGCCTCCCAGCCATCAAACTGAATATCTCTGCCGCCCCCCACCCCAGCGTCCCAAAAAAGTTTTAACTCCAAAGTACATCCCAACAGCAGGAATTAAAAAAAGAGGACATGTCTTGACAGGCTAGTGATGCTTAAAGTTAAAAGATGAATCCTGCCTTTGAGCCTAGTCTTCCATGCTCACTCTTTTGACTGTCGTTTTGCCATTAGTGCAGACTTTCTATGAATATTGACTCTGTGCCGTATTGCTGTAGGTTACTGTTGGATCAAAAAGTGTTGTGCCTCTTTCTGTTGCTATGGAGACTCTGTGATCAGGTGCTGTCTGGAACAAGTGTGACAACTGAAAGTTATAAATACACCGAAAATAATTGTAGTGAGCATATATGGATTTATGCAACAGTTAATACATGAACAATCCGGTCCACCAGTTGAATCAAGACCACCTAGACTCCAAAGCAATAACACGGACTGAATGATTATTAATGGATGTTTAATGTAATTATTTAGAATGATTTGTTTAAAAGGGCTAATATTTTTAATAGCTAATATTTACGAGAAGAACCACTCTGACTTATGATCGAAAGACAATTGTAATGTTACAAAAGATTTCTAATTAAAATATTGTTTATTTGAACTTTCTATTAATCCTGAAAAATCCTGAAAAATGTATCATGCAATATTAAGCAAAAAATGTTTCTTGAGCACAAAATCAGCTTATTAGAATGATTTCTGAAGAATGTGGACTGTAAGCAATGGCTGCTGAAAATTCAGCTTTGCTTATGTCAAAATTATGTTTACTTATGTTTTTTTATTATTATTATTATTATTATTTAACTGGCATCAGTCAATATTGGATATTTGATGCTCATTTCTGTTTCCTTTTAGATGACCACTTCTGTAATTTAGCACTCACTCATATTTAATATATAATAACACAATAATTTTTGATTTTTAATAAACTCATGTCTGCTGAATTTGCTCGATGAACAAGCTTTGAACAAAGCTGTGATTTGCGATGTGTTTCAGTCCTGGATGACAAATTCAGTAGTCTGATAAAACAGCTGCATCTCTACTCTACTTTTCACTGTTGCACTCCAATTTCCAAGAGTTCGTGAGGACGGATCTGTGTAGTTTAAGTACACCGGGTACAGGCATGCAGGATGAGAGGTGGATGAATGAGTGTACACTGTCCTTTAGGATGTGGTGTGGAACAGGCTCCGGACCGCAAAACGGAAGATGCAGCGGCTGCTCATGCGGTTATGATTTACAGCAGACTTCTGCTCATTTCTCACTGCACTCATTGACACAGCAGTATAAGGAACGCTGCCCGACTTAAAGTTCAGCTGCACTGTGACTTTGATCTTCCTCTGAACTCTGGATAATCAAGCTTCCTCACATCCCCTTCAAGTGCTCGCAATGAGAAAGACAGATTGCCACATTAGCATACAAGGCTAAGAAGACACCTGCAGCCGTAAAAAGGACACAGAGTGTTTTAGCCTGTGATAGAAAGAGGAAGGAGCGAGCAGATAAAAGGAAGGACAGCTGAGACGTGTTCACACGCATTTAGAAACATGAGCGTTGTATGCTTATTACCACGGCCGGACAGGCCTTCTCGATTTATGTGGATTAAATGCCTTTCCTCTTGTCCTAGTTGTGATTGATGAAGTGTTTCGCACTATCTCTCTTGTTTTCCAGAACCTTCAACTTTCCTATGGTCCACTGTCTGTTGACTACCAAATAAGAATATATTGCCTGTATCTGCCTTTTTGTATTCTTTGTCAAATACCAGCTCCTCTTAATCATGGCTTGCAGGTATAGCCTTGAATCTAGGCAACGGTTTTGTCATTTTGGAAAAGTCTTTTCATCATTCTTTTATTAAACTTGAAGTTGTTAAGTTGTAATTTGTACTCTCTGATAGTGGAATTCATCTACCTTATGACTGCAGTCATTATAAGTACTAGGGCTTCATGATATTGGAAAAAAACTGGCATCGCGATATTTTGTTTTTCTGCAATATATATGAAAAATACAGGAATTTTCACCATACTGAACAGCTATATTTAGAAAGAACGAATCATTCTAGAGTTAGTGGGATGATTTCATCGCCATAGAAAAAAGGGCAGATTTTTAATTTTTTAAAATTATTTATTTATTTTATTTATTTATTATTAGTATTTTTTTTTACTCTACACGATTTGGGAAAAAAATGAAACATCTGGGTGTTCATCCTTGGGTTTACTCTTTACAAGAACCAACTTAAACTTTTTTCAGTAACCTTCGAGCTAAACGGTAAACAATTGAGCTTTTATTTTGACTGGTTGCTGGGAAATAAAAATAAGTTCTGCCGGTTTCAGAGTGAATTTTGACTCTGGTTGTCTGAAATCGCGTACTGTCTGAGTAGGTAGGGCTGCACGATAAATCAAAATGGAATCGAGATCGTAAAATGTGCATGACAATCGCATTCGATTAATCGTGCAGCCCTATTGAGTAGGTACTACATTTGGATTTAAAAAAGTACTTTCTATATAGTATGAATATGGGTAGTATGAATGAAATTCGGATATACTACATCCGCTATGTTGTTATTGTCACATGACCTACCAGCGTCAGTTGCGTCGCTTCACTGCCATTCATAAATCCTCTCCTGTGGCCTCATGGGATAGTAAAGTGTCCATCAAATGCGCACTTCAGAATCCGGGTGGAAGAAGTAGGTCATCCGGGTACTTTTCGCCTATTGTTTTTCGAATACTATAGCTGCATCCCAAATGACGCACTATACACTATGCACTCATACACTATTTACTTATGCACTATGTACTCATCCATGTAGTGTATTTATTATATAAGGTTATTTTATAATTTATAATCAGAGTCTGATAACCGCTCCTGCTTCACTATGTAATTTAAGTTGCGACAGTTGAGTGCATAAAGTGTCCAACATTCCACACTTCGTTTTTCGGTTATTTAAGTGCATCATCCGGGTATTTAAAGTGCTCTTTTTCTTTTTTGAAATTTCAGTGTGAACACACAACTAGCACTATTTATACTAAAAAATGTCATAGAATAGTGCATAAGTACGCGATTTGGGCTATTTGGGATGCACCTTATGAATTCAGACATACTACTCGCCTCACATACTTAGTTTTTCACCTACTATATAGTAGGGAAGTATGCGATTTTCAGACGCTGCATATGTGTTCGTTTATACGCATTCAGCTAATGATGTCAGTGTCTCAGAATGGCTCGATTGTAGGGATGTAATGATGCACCGCGAGCCGGTTGAAAATCGATACAAATATGCAACGATTCAAGTCGGTTGAGATGTTAAACGAATCGTGATACAGTTGGGGGTGGGGGTTTATATTAATGTATCTCTGAGGGGAACGGACTGTCTTCAGAAAATTACATGGTATTTTCTTTTCATCTTGCTTCTGTATAATGCATACAGTAGGGTTCAAAAGCTCAGAGCCGCTTTGTTTACAGCGGTAACCAAGGAAACGCTGTATCGCTGCTGTTCCGTAAGTGCCACCTGCTGTCAGAGAGTGAATTTGCGTTCTCATTCAGTTTGTCTGCTGTTTTCATTTTACTTCAGATATGTTTTATGTAGCATAACTTCATAAAACTAAAGTCAGAACATTCTGTTTTTGCTTTAAACTTTGAAATGATACAATCTTAAATTTAAATCAAAAACTGCTCAAGCTGCATGTATGCAGCATCTTTTTTTTTGGATCGTGATTGGTTGCCTCTAATTTTAAATGGAAAGAGCAGAGGCGAAGCCTTAGTTTGTCTATACGAAGAGATTTCTTTTATTTGTATTATTTATTTATTTGATTTGGGATTTGTTTTAATAATTCGATTTAGTTTTGTTATTTGACTTAGTTCAATTTCACAAAGAAATGTGTAGCATTTTGTCTGAGAAATAATAAAAGGACAACTTTTCATTTATAATTTGTCTTAAAACAGTATTGTGTGTATCGCATCATTACAACCGTACTTGATTGACAGTAAATGAACTGTGCTGTTGAACTATACATGTATAAATGCTGCGCCTGAAAATGTCACCGTTATTGAAAAAAATTATATCGCGATACATATTGATATTGAATTATTGTCCAGCCCTATGATAAAGTATATATTATTTTAAATAAATCATAGCCTGCCCTGCGCAGTGTGACAATCGCACAAAGATGAATTGCGATAAACTTTTCAATATATCGTGCAGCCCTACTAGTCAGTTACTTTATCTAGATTTGTTTTTATTTTTATTTTACTGCCAGTAGTTTGATTTTTGAATGCAAGAACATATCTTATAAATGGCCACTGACAAAGGTTTGTAATCAGTGTCAGTTGATCCAAAAATAAGTATAATTATAAAAAGCTTCCAGTTAAGAATGATTAGGTCAGATCAATTCGTTGTTCTAACAACCTACTGACTTGATTTTAAAAATATGTAGTTTTGCACATCCCTAACAACAGATAAGTGTTTTTCTTCACTTGGTTGAACAAATGTGTTAAAGCTGTGCAAAAACTTTATGGACATGTATATGCCAATATTACAGACATACAGAATGCAACAATAATTTGCATCTAATTTGCAATCAGTATTTTGGTCTTGTTTTGCATCAAGAATATCTAACATCCTTAAAACAAAATAAATTTGCTTCTCAAGCATGTAATACTGATTGAATACTGATGGAAAATACTGATTAAGAAAAGGTTTTGTTGCAGTTCATGCCAGATTCTCTTTTTTTCGACTTTGTAGTGTGTGATTCTTTGTAGTTGGAGTCTCAGACATCCTAAGCTGTTGAAAAAAACTATTAAAAGCAGAGTTTGTTAGCACAATCTTAGGAGCGATGATCTTCTGGCTGTTGCGATTCATCCATCTTTGATTTTTTGGGATTTTTTTTTATGCTCCTTGGAAAGGCAGTGACATTTGCAAATTATTAAGATCTTGTATTAGTCATCGAATAATATAAGTTTTTTTACGGCTAATCTAGAGGACATGAGATTATTTGTAATTTATTATTATTTTAAAAAATATAATATTCAATTATTTTTACACTGGTAAAAAAAGTCCATATAAAAGCTTATTTCATTCATAAAAATGGTGGAATTGCATTTATTTGTTTGCTGATTTAGTTATTTTTTTATGTCTAGTAATATAACATATATGTAATTTTGTTCAGTAAGGCATGACTAATGGCAGATGCTGATCATCTCAAACGACCATATATTGCCTGAAGTATCAGACTGTCACTGTATTGTATCAGCATGGAATCACATCACATTTTAGAAAGGGATACATCATGAAAATAGGCCAAAAATGATCAAAATCCCACAGTTGTGCTCAGTTGTGGGTTGGGCTGGCCAGCTCTCCTCTGAGGGAGTGCAGGGCCAGAGTTAATTAGGCATCTTTAATCACCTGAAGTCACTCTCTCTGACACCGTTTAACCCCCTTGTAAATGGGTTATTATTACTTCTAAAATCCCCTCTGTGGATTCAGGCATGAAAGGGCTATTTTAGCTCTGCAAAGTGAAATCCTGTCGAAATGCATAATAACCCCCCCTCCCCCCAGTAATAAAGAAATACCAGTCTCCTCTGTTCTAACCATCATTTGCTTTGTGTGGAATTAGTAAAGACTTCTGTTTTGTATAAACAATTCTCTTGCCTGTGAAAGGTTAGACATTCAGGGCTTGAATATGTTTTAATTACATTTGCTATCTTTATGATTATAATATCACAGAGCTCTGCTCTTTACGTGAGGCAATCAGTGAAATTAATTTCACGATTTGAGGAATACATGCTGTGTTTATTCGTCTATGAATGTACGTTTTTGTGGCTTTCAAATTAAGCTCTGCACAGTGATGCTATATGGCTGGAAACATCTGCACATGAGTGACCAGAAGCTATTATGTGTCAATGTATTGACTGCTGTATAGCGTCAAATCTGGTCTTGGCTTGTTGTACCTTAACCAATCTCTCAGCTACAGCTTATCAGCAGAAGATGTAAAATGAGTCAACATTCTCAGAAAACACTCTGCTCTTTTAAACAGGATGCTATATATTTTTTTCCAGATAACTGATAATTCTAATAATCATCACACTACATGGAATACAGGTTTACTCACAGGTCTAATAATGATCCCTGTCAGAAAAGAACTGTTTTATACAGGAAAATGGGCTTTTGATGTGAAATAGATACACCGTTTTTAGGCTTTCGAGAGTGGCAATACCGCTTCGCTGATGTGGATGGAGCACTTGAGGCATTTGGTCGTTATGACAGTCCGCGGTTGTACATGTAATATAGGCCTTCACATGCGTAACTGATCATGTCTATGCACTCATTCTGAACCACTATATGCACTTCAGTGTGCTTCTATTTTGTGAGTCTCATTGTACATGCACTTGGGTGACCTTTATTAAGGTTGATCTCTTGCCTACAGAAAGCTATTGCGGCACAGGAGGATGTTCTCAAAAGGTAATAAAGGAATCCGGGTGATTTGCTTTTGTTTTATGAAAAGCTTTAGAAATAGGCTTCCTAGGTGCTCCAATTGATTGAGCACCACCCTGATTTCCATGTTTGGTCAGTCCCTGCAGTCTGTTCTATACATGGGAATAGCGAAGAACAACCATTCCATCCCTTTGCTCAGTGTGCAGACAAAACAAAGGAGTCATTCCATACTGACATATCTTAAATGGATAGTTTACACTTACTTGCCTTGCCTTATTTTTTTTGTTGACTCTCATAAGAAAATCTGTCATATTTTGCCTCAAATTATATTTTCCGACAATAATAACAGGCACCAGAATCCCCACAACCCTACACACGGTTTGGCGGACAGACAGACGTACAGATTGATAGATAGATAAATAAATAAATATTGTTTGATTGATATATTTAATAAATAAAAACAATTTTCATTCATTTATATATTTTTTTGCATTTTTAAATTTTTTTTTGCATTGGGCTAATGTCATATACAATTAAATAAAAAAGTGGATGGTAATTTAAACTGTCAAGTGCCAGAAAGCACAAAAAGCTGTTAAAGGTAGACTGTAAAAAAATTATTATTTGAAGTTGTAAATTAAAACCAAAGATTGTTGGATTGTTTTATTATGAAAGATTATTGGAGTACGCCAGTCTTTACTTCAAGATTTTACATTTAATTCAGTGTATTACTTGCCATTTCATTGTAATTATTTGTGAAATTTACTAGCAATTATGAAAATTGTTTCAAAGTAAATCCTACACATTTTTTTTCAGTCTAGTCTTCTGAAGCTTTTTGTATGAATCAGTCAAAAAACAAAACAACCTCCCCCCCCCCGTAAAAACATTGAACATTCATGCATCATGTACGTTTACTCTACAAATATAAAAAATAATTTCTAAATATGACTTGGTGTGGTATGCATTGATAAAATGAGTGTATTAGAATAAATGTTATGTTTCCAGTGTGTTTGTGTGGATCAGTGGCATAGCGCTGTCTGATGGTCTTGTGGTTCAGTTGTGTTGTCCTCTCTGTAGGCATTCGAGAGTACTTTTAGATACTGTGGTTTGTTTTATTCTTAGAGACCATTGTGAGTGCGCTTGCCCCCCTCTTAAATAACTCCCAACAGTTACCATTGTTATTCTGCAAATGGTACGAACCACAGTCTTGGCTTCTATGTGACTCTGGCCAGTGAAAAAGAGTGGCATTCCAGACCAAAAAAGCAAGCCGAATCGAATTTTGCCCCCAATCTTTCGCCTATTTTTATTTCCATATTTGGAAATGTTTACCTCCTCATGACTCCACAGTACAGCAGGAGGAAGCACTATGAGTCATTTTAACAGCATAAGGGCCTGGCTGTGGGTCCTTCTCACTGAGGGCTTCTCTAGTCCATAGGCACACGGGATGCTGTGAGTATCCTTTTCTCTTCTCTTCTATTCTATTCAATTCAGTTGTGGATGTGTTTGGACTTGCATACATGTAAACCTTGCTGCAATCCTGTGGCACATCACTCTACCCTTGTTAATAATCACAGTTGTGCTCTTCACAGCGGAAGTATAGCTTAAAACAAATAATATATAGGTAGTTAGAGAGGCTGCTGTTTATGGCCTTCATTTTTTTTGGGTGCATTTGTTAGTAGGAGCCACCTGATATTTTCCTGTAGGTTTTGAATTACTTGTATTTAGTCATTCATACAGTTGTTTAAGGTTGTACAGCTGATGTACAGTTGTACAATTAAAATTAAGTGGCTTGTACTTCGCACAACACGTGTGTCTGAGCTTTATTTTAATCTGTGAATTTAAAGAACAACCTTCAGTGGGTTTAGAAACACTTCCTCAGTCTGTATACGTATACATGTCCTTCCTATTCTGTCGACCAAGGCTGGATGTTGGACGTGTGCTTTTTATTTTGCACAGAGATGGCTTTGCATGCCATCGGTCTTTTTGGATGGTTATGTGACTCTTTTCTGTGTTTGGTAATATTTGCTGAGGAGACATGTTTGTGGAATGTGTTACTCATGGTGTGAAGAACTACTGACAAGTATGTTGAGCTATACTGCCTTTAAAGGGAAACTTTAAAAAGCTCAAATATGTAGTTGCGGGACAGTGTATTTGCATTAAGAAGGAATTAATTTGTTCAGGCAGGGCAGTGTGTTTCTCTGTCTAACCACATTCTATAGGCTACTATTCTATTGGGGTCTCAAACTCAGTCTTCCTGGGGACCGATAGCCAGGTGCTGTTGTCCGTGCAGGGTCCAGTGGAGCATAACAAATACAAGTGTTTTTGCAATCATGAATTTGAACTAAATACAGTTATTATGCATGGACAGAGCTTTTCTGAGTTGGGCGTCTCATCTCCCTCATGCCTAGCATACTGCTCTGCCTGTTTAGTGGTGTAATGATGCATGAGATTGTAAATCCTTCCTTGAGAACTGCATTTTCTTCTTGAACATTAAGCAGGTACCCATTACCCATTAAGAGACCAGAAACATCACAATCTGGTTTTAAAGTGAGGGTCAGAAGTAACATAATAATAATTCATGATTTTGAATTTAATACACCCACACACACACACACACACACACATACACACATGTAAACCTACCCCTCACAGGAAACTTTGTGCATTTTTAGATTTTCAAAAACCTTCATTCTGTGTGATTTATTAGCTTGTTTACCCGTGGGGACCTCAATTTAGGTCCCCACCGTGACACAAGTCCCCATGAAGTCTGTGTGTATTCAGGTTTAAGTCCCCACCAGAATAGAAAAACAGGTACACACACACACACAAAATCATAAAACATTATTATCAGAAACAAGTATTTTTTTTTTAAGTATTATTTTCATTTTGCACGGAGCTGTGCTTTTTTGTCAAGAGGTGCTAAATCCTGGAAGTTACAAGGGTTTGAATTCTTTTCCATTCAGGGAGGAGAATATCTTCTGCCAAAATGTTCAGTTATCTTTGTTTAATCATGCTATTTGTGAAAAAACAAATGAAGCGTAGCTCACAGTCACCACATCTAAGATAGTACATACAGAGTCTTACCAGTTTTAAGCCTCTGGAATTTTACCTTAAGTTGGTGCAGTGAATCTACCTGTATTTGTGCTCAGTTTAATAGGAATATCTTTAGTTTAAGCACACTGCATCCACCGCCTTTATTCTTGACCGCTAGTAAACCAACAGTTTAGCTGTTTACACCTTCACATTCCTCTGGTACCACACCATAGCAGTGGCAGGGAAAGGTAGACCTTAATGGGATTTTCCATAGCCGTGAGGTGCGATATACTTGACTTTAATGCTCGACGGTATTATAATCTCATTACTTTTCGCTCAACGGTACTGAAGGGTCTTCATATCCAGTGCTGGTTGGCTTCAGGCAAGGTTTACTGTAAACTCTTCAGCGCTTGTCTTAATTCAGTTTGGAGCCAGTGCAAACAGCAGCTGGAGCACTTAGCATCAGTCAAAACATTTTACTATTCATGAATCATCGCTCTGTTTTATCTTAACTAACAAAGTCTTTCTTAACTTTTGTTTCATTTATTCATCCCCTAAATGTGTGACGACTCATCTTGTTAGGTGATGGTGAACACTTGAATTTTGCTTTAATTAATCAGAGGGCAGTAGCAAGTGCTTCCATTAAACGACACGTCGGATTGCTAACTTTTTCTTTTAAAAGGCCAGGGGATTTGTTTTAAAAGGAGACCGGAACCTCTTGTTGTTAGGCTTTTTTGTTATGAGAAATTAGTAATTTTTCTTCTATGACACACTGAAATATGGTTGCACAAGCTACGCTAGCACTGCTGTGAGAATCCTCCACCTCGTCTTTAGAAACTGGATTAAGATTTTAATCTGTGTGCACTTGCTTCTCAGCGCTGGCCTTTGTTTCCTAACATATTCTTGTCTCCAGTTTGAGAAATTTCGGGTGTTTGTTTTCAGACAGTGTCGTCAATCCGAGAGAACCTCCTGACAACAAATAAACTTCAGGACTGATTAACGAGAGCAATTAGAAGCCTGGGCAGATTGCAAGAAAGCAAAGTTAAATAAGTGGATGATTATCTGTTTATAAAAAGATTCACACTGAGGGTTTGATTGCTTTCTATTTTTAAATGCAATTCTCTTGAGTTTTATGATTGAAGGTTAAGACTTTAATGAAAGCATCGGCATGATACTAAACATTTCTTTAACAGTTTTCTTTGCGGTGATGCCAGTGTCCTTGTTTTTATTTGGGGTCAATGAAATATGCCTAAAACATTTGGAGTTAGAGTTTTATAGTTCCCCTGAGAATATATTCTGTTCTGTTAAGAATCACAGAAATTTAAATGAAGAATTAATGAAGAGTCATATGAAATTTGGCAATGTTTTATTATTTTGGTTATTGTACGTCTTGTGACAGTTCAGTGCTGTAGCAGGTAAACTACTGAGCAAGTTTACTATCAGAAAAGCCGTACATATGAAGTGATGCAAACCTAAAAATTTATTAGTAAAAAATATAAATGTATTTAAATAAAATATATTAGTAAATCTTTATTAATTGATAATATGTCGCTTTAATCATAATTTGTGTGAAATTGAATAAAATTGGTTTGACTGTGTTTTACTGCTATTAGTGTTCATTTCAGTCGGAAACTGTAGTTAATTTTATGTTTTGAAGTTTTGCAAAAAATGAAGGGCGAGGCACATTTTTCCATTTAACTTTTTTTTTTTTACTCCGTGACAACATCAGTGATCAGTGACAAAATTTCTGTTCACTACTGAAACATGAAACATGAAAAGAGCGATAAAAGCGATATAAAGAAATGTGCATTGTTAAAATAAAAATTGTAGTAAGAGCATCCATGTTACAGGCCAATCAGATTTGATAAGTTTATGTACAGATTTGCTGTGGAGCTGTAAGGGCTGCATATGATTGATTGATTTGACTAATAATAGTAATTATTTTTATTGAACAGTGGTTTTATTTATATTTTATTTTATTTTATTTATCACTCCGAAAGCTCCTTTTACCACAGAGCTTTGGTTTGTGCCTTCAGTTAAATCAAGATAACATATGGCCTCTTGTGGCCTATTTATTTTTACTGCATTATTTTTAATTAAACGGCATTTGCTTCATATCATGTGTGTTTTGAACTTTTTCATATTTAATGGATACTTTATGGGTCTATGCAGAAAGCAGAAGTACGTAATCACAGATTTTGAGCTTTGAAAGACTATGAGCCCATTAGCACTTTTTAATCTGTCATAGAGCCCTACAGTCTTTAGGTCAGATTAAAAATGCCAATTTCTAACAGTAATGTTATCATTATATCCCCTCGCTGCAAAGGCGCAGTTTTGTGATCTGCCAAAAAAGGCATTATCCTCCACCTCTGGGGGCTCAGCCTCAGCCCTGTTCTTTTGGTATCAGAGGTCACTGGCAGATTAATTTCTTCTGACGCACAGGCTGGTAATGGAGCCTGGCTCAAAAGGTTGCATGTGCCAGACTAACAGATGCCATTTCACTAGTCCTGTTATTTTGTTATGAGGTTTGTTGGCTTTAAAACAGAGCAACCCGAAAGCGTCGATCGTAGCCCCAGAGGAGAGGTAGATCTTGGCCTGTTAAATGATAGCTTGCTGAGAGACGCAGCTAGAGTAGCAGTGATATTTGTTTCTGCACCAGCACTGTGCCAGCCATTCCTTTGCCTCATTGGCTTTAAGATGGATCAGCGAGTATGGGCCCATTTCTGGAAAACATTTTCAGGCCTAAATCACAAATATGGAGCTTTTTAGAGCTAAACAAAGTGGCAAATTCTTTGCTTTGGATGTAGCTGTGGAAAAAAAATCGAACCATCCACATTTATTTGTGTGTGTGAGTGCGTGCATCCTATGGCTTTTCAAGAGCTAAAACTGATAACGGCCCGAAACAAGCTCGAAAATTATATTTGTTTGAAATAGTCCATGGCAGTTAATCAATTATCCATTAATTAATTAATTAATTAATTAATTAATTAATTAATTCGTTTTTAAAAATCTGTCTAAATAAATTTAAAACCATCCTTTTGCTTTAAAGCTGAATACCATTGTACCATCATATACTGCACTTGAGCTTTTTAGAGCTAAACAAAGTGGCAAATTCTTTGCTTTGGATGTAGCTGTGGAAAAAAAATCGAACCATCCACATTTATTTGTGTGTGTGAGTGCGTGCATCCTATGGCTTTTCAAGAGCTAAAACTGATAACGGCCCGAAACAAGCTCGAAAATGATATTTGTTTGAAATAGTCCATGGCAGTTAATCAATTATCCATTAATTAATTAATTAATTCGTTTTTAAAAATCTGTCTAAATAAATTTAAAACCATCCTTTTGCTTTAAAGCTGAATACCATTGTACCATCATACATGTACTGCACTTAAAAATTGAGTGCATTTTTTACATGTTTAACAGTCTTAACAGATTTAAAGAACTATGCATTGTTAAAACTGCAGTCCATGTTACAGGCCCATCAGATTTGATTAGTTCAAGCACAGATTGCTGGTGAGCTGTAAAGTGTACAATTGATTTTATTTTGATTTTATTAATTTATTTAATGGCTAATAATAGTATTTGTTTTTATTGAACTGGTATTTTTAATTTAATTTAATTTTTTTATTTTGTATTTTTATTTACATCACTCTTTTATAAAAGCTTCTTTTACTATATACTTTTGATTTGTGCCTTCAATACATGGTTAAATCAGGTCTAAACAAACTTGAAAATTATATTTGATTCAAATAAGACCAGTCAACTAATCCATTAATCAAGTCATTATTTAAAATGATTTTTTTAAATTCTTGTCATTTTCGAAATAATATTTCTTTTATTATTATTTTATTAAATTTTATTTTCATATCCTTAACCAATATTCAGTCATGCACATTCTGTTCTGACATAAGATATGCTCCAGTGGCCCGTTTATTTTCATCCACGCATCTGTGGATTGGTTTCATGGTAATCAAATGTTTTGAATTTCTTTCTTTCTTTCTTTTTTTTTGTGTGTGTTGATTCATTTGCTTTATATACTTAGGAAAGGTATTTTCAGGTCATAAATGTCATATAGAGTAGAATGAGTCATAGATTAAGTGTCTGCTGTCACTCTCCAATTGCAAAGTTAAAAGTTAACATTGTGTTCCCAAATGTCTCTAATCTTTGGATGGATTTAAAAGCCTCTTAAAGTGCAATGCTAATAGAAAGTGTTATTATTACAAAGTACAATGCAAAAAAGACTGGAGCCAGAGAGAAATCAGAAAGAGCTATAATGAGTTATTAAATAGAGGAGCAAAGTGTTCTGAGGTCTATAGAGAATAAAAATGACCCCTTTGAGTCACCATTGCTGGCATTTTAAACTAATTCTCTGTCCATTATTGGCTTGCCATTGAACTTGGTAGGGGTCTGTCTCAAGCGTAGCGAAGGAAAACGTGGAAAAGGGTGTATTGTCTTGTAAAATGAAAAAGGATACATTTGCTGAAGTCATGCTAAGTTAAAACCTTTTCATTGCAGGACAATGTTCTCACTTCACAAATGGAAAGCCATAATCAATGCACTGTTAAAGGCTGTTTTTAAAATCTCCACAATGGACAGCATAATCTATTAGTCATTATTAATTAATTAGGGCCTATTGACTGCTCTGAATAATTTGTCCTGTGCTGGATTTTAATACTGGTACTTCCCTAGTGCTAATTTCAGGTCTCTTGAATCAGTCTCTTTCTTCTCACACAATAAAACAAACTAATTTAGTAAGTAGCCATGTAATAAGATGAATAATGTACATACACCTGATCATGCTGTCAAGGGCTTGTTTTGCGATAATGACTGCCTGACTGTACATGATTTCTTATATTTTTCCTTCCTGTTTTTGTTTGTTTCCCCAATCATTTAGAGATGCTGGTGGGACGTATGACTAACATATTATATGTATATTGAGTTATCAGTAATGAGTAATGTTTACAGTAAAGGTACACTACTGTTCAGAAGTTTGGAGTAAGATTTTTTTTTTGTTTTAAAGAAATTTGTTTATTTCTTTTTTAGCAAGGATGCATTAATTTGATCAAAAGTGGCAGTAAAGACATTAATGATGTTACAAAAGATTTGTATTTCAAATAAATGCTGTTCTTTTGAAATTTCCAGCGGATCAGTGGATGTTATTTGAGCACCAAATGAACATATTATGATTTTGAAAGAATCATGATGTGACACTGAAAACTGAAGTAATGGATATTGAAAATTCAGCTCTGCCCTCACAGAAATAAATTATATTTTAGAATATATTAAAACAGAAAAGAGTTCTTGTAAACTGTAATACTTTTTCACAATATTGCTGTTTTTAATGTATTTTTGATTAAATAAATGCAGCCTTGATGAGCAGAAGAGACTTTAAAAAACATGGGGGAAAAAAAAAAACCTTTACTGACCTCACACTTTTGAATGGTAAAATGTGTATAATAATATAGTTAGGTCAATGACATGACCTTCATTTAATCAAAAATACATTAAACCTGCTATTCTTACATGTGTTTTAAAAAATATATATTATGGTAAACACTATTATTTTGTAATTGACCCAGTAATTTTTGCTGGAAATTCAATGACTAATTGTTAGCATGAGGCTGGTTTTTGAATAATCCATTAAATTTGCTTCGCAAGTTAAAGATACTTCATGTTATTTGATTTTTTTTTAACACATGCAGTGCACTCTTACCTCAAGAGGATGCAAAGTATTGTAGTTTGTGTTTAGCATTGTCTCTTGTGGGGAGCAGGCAGGCCCTCTTTCTGACCACAGTTGCCTCTGCACCGTGAACGTGTTCCCTGCTCACGTGGCTCACAGCCGGGATTAATTGCCACCGAGCCCTCTGTGATCCAGGAATGCAATTACCTACTGACCCAAATCATCTACTTGGCAGGAAGTCCTTATCCCTCGCACCGTGCTGCCAGCACCTGCCAGTGGACACTTCTCTTTCCCCTGTCTCTTTTTATTTTTTCCTGCATCACACAGCTGATGTCTGGCAAGGAATGCTCTCATCAAAAGCAGCTGTTATTTTCAAAGCAATATGAGTGTTCATGGAATATGCGAATGTTACAGTCGTAAGCCATGAGACTCCATGTGTTACAATGATTTTACCACAAGATTTAGCAGTGGTAAAATCACACTAAAGTGCTCAAGTGACTTTTATGTGTTTGATTAAAACTAACCAATGTTTGATAAACGGATACATTTATAAATATTTAATAATTTTAAGAATATTCTTGGCTATACGTGTATGTGTGTGTATATATATATATATATATATATATATGACAAACACACACACATACAGTTCAAAAGTTTGAGGTCGGTGAAGTCTCACCAAGGCTGCATTTATTTGTTCATAAATACAGTACAAATTAAAATACTGTGAAATATCATCATTATCATTTGACGTTTAAAATAGCATATCTGAATTTTCAGCAGTCTTTACTCCGGTGCCACATGATTCTTCAAAAATCATTTTATTATTTTTTTTACATTTATTATTGTTGAAAACAGTTGTGCTGCTTAATATTTTTGTGGAAACTTTGATGCATTTTTTTGTATTCTCTGATAAATAGAAAGTTCTAGAGAAACTCGTTTATTTCACATTGTAATTTTATGCAAGAATGTAAAAGTCTTTACTGTCACTTTTGATCTAATTAAATAAAAGTATTAATTTTTTTAAAATGTTGCTTCTATATCATAAACTCTTATATTTGTTATATTAAAATGTTTCTTATATTATATGTGTGAATATAAGTGTGTATTTGAATATGGCTTCTCCAAACCAGATTTTACATTTTATTAGTGTTTAAGTCCAAAGAAATTAAACTATTGGAAAAAACAAAAAACAAAACAAACAAAAAAAACTATTGGAAATTTTTGGCTGCATTGACCTAAGTAAGGATTACCAAATTAATCTGGGCTTCCCTGGAGTCTCATAGGAAAATGATTCACTAGTGTGAGGTTTGTTCTCTGAGCATCATAATCAAATTTGTTCGGGCCCCTAAACCTCTGATCCTGAGTTACACTGATCAGAACATTTTGTATTGAAACTATCTGGCTCATTTCTGAATGTGCATTGGAGTCAAATGCAAGCGCAGGCTTTGAGTTAGTGAGAATTGGCAGTTATCATTATTATGTTTATCCAAAGGGGGTTTTGAATGTACATGTGTGTCGAAATCATAAGTGTTTTACTTTCCTGGACCACTCTGTGAGTCAGTCAGTGGTCCTCATCTATAACCTTTGTAATGATTTCATATGGGAGAGTGAGAGTGGGAGTTTTCATTCAATAGATATTCTCAAGTTGTTTCTTTTGTGCTGTTGTGAAACAGAACAGAAGAGCTTTGACTAGAATCCTAGTTGTATCATTATCGCCGGCAAACAACAATCCTTCAGTTCTTTTAATGTTAATGAATGAACTAAAGCAAGGAACGTTTACTGTATGTGCCCCACTCTCATCTTATAGAGATCAAAGACTGGGAAATTACCAATGAACAAAAGTCATTCAGTCATGTTCAGTCGTTGTTGTTTTCAAATCATTATAATGCATTAAGAGCCAGACTGTGAATTAGAGCTTATTTAGCCTAATTGAGATTTATTTAGCTGAACACTGTTTTTTTTTTTTTTTTCTAGCAAATTCAGGGAATCACTGTTGTGTTTAATTAATGTAAATATCCCATTGCAAATATTATTTATTTATTAATTAGAACATTTAAAGAAAAATTATAAATACATAATTTATCATTTATGATTTTAAGTTATATCACAATGCTATATTATTGTACTGCATCTTACATTTTAATTTCCTTCCATTTACTTCCCGACATATTTTACCCCGAAATGAACATTGTGCCATCATTTAGTCACGCTGATATCATTCCAAACCCAATTGACTTTATTTCTTCCGCAAAAAGAAAGGTTTAATAGAATGTCCACGCTGCTCTTTTCAATGAAAGTACATGGAGACTAAAGGCTAAATCACCATGCAAATTATACACTACATTTCAAGTCTTCTGAAACCATACAATAACTTTGTGAAATTTAAGAAATATACAGTAAATTTATGTCTGCCACAATTTCTTACACCATTTGAATATGTGCAAGTGCAAATGTGAGGTATGACATAGGGGAATACAAATGTACATTCAGCTCTATTCATCGTACAAAACTCCCAAATGACTTCAGAAGATGTGGAATTTTATTATTTTATTTTATTTTTTACAGCCCCCGGTCACCATTCACTGTCATTGTATATGTTAATTTTTGGGTGAACTGTCCCTTTAATGGATTATATTGAAGTAACATCATCTGTATTCAAAAACGTCATGGACTTTTAGCTTAGTTTGCATGTTCATGTAATCTGTTTCTAATTTCTGTGCTTGGTAATACTGAGGCAAATGAGTCAGTAATGTGGCACCCCAGAGAAGTGTGGGAAAAAGTAAGATTCCCAGTGTAGCCTCACTCGCCAAACATGGGCAGAAATAGAAGACTGTATTACCAGCTATATTAGGGGCCATGGCTGTTCTGTGCCATTATAAACCTAAACCCTGACGAACAGGATTAAGCACACCAAAAATACAAATTCTCATGGATAGAGTTTTATATTTTCAAAGAACTCCTAATTGACACATCATTGGATAGATTGGGATGATCCGAGGTATTCCAGAGAGAGCTAAGAAGGATCATACTGAATCCAAAGAGCTCAGCAGTAAAAACCTTTTTTCCTGGTGTGTTTGCCTGCTCTGTTCTAAATTTTTGGCTAGAAAGAGATGCGAGAGGGTGAGATTACAGCATTCCTGCAGCTCCACAGGGATGTTGTTTGGGGCCAGGGCTTCCTAGATCACTGCCCTTGTTGCTATACATAGAAATATCCAGTCTAGGCCTCAAAACTGGTCAATTGCTTGTTATGGTTTAAGTTACATCATCATCCTATTCAGGATAATGGGAAAAAGAGTATGAGAATGAAAACAAACAGCAACAAAAGGTCAAACAAAGGGTTTAATGCATTGTCCTGCGGCATAAGTGTGCTACGGGTTTAAAAAAGGGCTGAAAGCACAGAGATGCCATTAAAAGGAGAGTTGTGTTGGGTGGGTTTGAGTGAAATTAATTTGTTGCGTATAGCAGCTAAAAGGATAAATGCCTGGATTGTACTCCACACATGTGCATTTGTTTTCCCTGTTGGAAAAACATCGATGACTCATGGTGGTGTTTTCCTTTGGGTTAAAGCATTTGCATGTCCTATGTACCGAAACAGTGGCAACCCTCGCTCACAATCATCCGGATATGGGACTTTTGGGGCTACTGGCCAAGCTGGAATGTTAGGGTCAAAAGATGTTAACATAAGCAGCTTTAAATAAAACCGTCTTTGCACTGCACTGGCAACACAGAAGCGGTTTCTGAACCAAAAGGTGCCTTATTTTGGACTGTTTAATGCTGCCCAGAGGCACTGCATTTTATGCAAACTGAAGAAAAACTGAAGGCTATGATAGATTAGTAGTTGCATCTATATGGTCTATGCCAGGGTTTTCCAAATGGAGGGTTGCAAACCTTTTGGGGTTCGCAAGTTGATGTAAAGCTAATAATTAAATTAAATGTAAAACATAAAAAGTGGTAACACTAGTGTAAAATAAAATGATTTTACTAATTAATAATAATAATAATAATAATAGACCATACAGATGTCTTCTACTACAGCAATATGTGATGTTTTTATATAAGATACAAATCTAATGCTGTTAAAATCGTCATATATGACAAAAATAATTAATAAAAATTTTTTGTGCCAATTTGTGCCAAAAAAACAACAAAAAAAAAACAACAACAACTAGAATTTATCAGTATTGCTTTGCTAATATTACAGATTTATACTGTTAACATATCAATTCTAAAATCTCAAAAATGACCACCCATTTTTGATATATTTGGTTTTCTTGTATTTTGTTGAATACATTTTTAGCATCTTAGGTTTTTTTGAATTTAGGCAAAATTTTATAGAATTTTAATAAAATAATCAGTAAACCAAACAATACCTATCAACACTGACCAGCATTTTTATATTGCTGCATTCTTAATCCGTTTACTCCATGTTAAATGAGGAAAATCACATGTAAAGCCTGGGGGTTCATGTTTATAATCTCTTCAGTGCTCTTGCGCTGCTGTTGGGGCGCTGATGATGAACGCTAGTCATCAGACTGAAGCCGTGAGGGCTGTTGTCATATTAGGTGATTTAGTTCATAATTCAGTTTCATCAAGCCATTTAAATGAGTTATTCTGGCATACATGTATGTAATAAAATGTGTATTTCCATTACAGGTTTAGGTCTTAAATTTCATATAAGGTGGTATTAAAAAGGTCTTAAAAAGTCTTACATTTAACTTGTTCAAGTCTGCAGAAACCCTGATACAGATAAAGTGTGTTTTGCAGCTGTTGTTTTTTTTTTTTTTAGGGAAGAACTGCATTTAATTAAAATAGAAATCATTGTAAATATCTTTGCTGTCACTATTTATTAATTTAATGCATCCTTGCTGAAGAAAAGTATTAAATTCTTTAAGAAAATCTTATTGACCCCAAACCTTTTAACTGTGGTGTGTAAATAGAAATTTAAACATCTGTCTGTTATTTTGTGTATAAAAGTAACATTTAATCGTGCAAATATAGACAAAGTAGTTCGAATTAGATGTGTCAGTGACTTGCATTCTTTTAGGATTTAAATTTTTTTTATTGTCCTATTTTAAGTTAGAATTTTTTGTTATTTTTTTGTTTTGCTTTATTATTTTTTCAGAGTCTTATATGGCCACTTGAGAGGGATGGTAGTCTTTTGTTAAATACTGTGTTGAAATAGAAGGTGGAGAGACACAGGAAGAGGGCTGGATTTTCAAATCCTTGTGCTGCCGGTCCAAATATAGAAGGAAAGTTTCTAGTAGCTGAAAAAAAAAAAAAAAATCCTGACAACTAAAATTCCTTGCATTGTGGGCATTCCTGCATGCTCTTACACTAGGATTGGACAGGTGGTTGGGGAGAGGGTGGGCTTACTGAACGTCCTGAACATGCAAGCCAAAAAAATAACCTCAAAAATGAGAGTTATGAGTTTGTCCAGCTGTTTTAGCGTTTTATAAAAGTACTTGTTGTGATCCACAATCCTACTTACTGGAGGGCAGTCCATCATGTTAATGGCTCAGGCTGATAGGATGTTTTATTGGATGGTGTGGAGTGAATTTGCATCGTGTCAGAGTGTCCCATGAGGATGACAGATGCTGATTTGATAAATTGCATTATACACACCAGTCGCTTTCTGAGATCAGTGTCGGAGTACATAGAAAGTCCTGCCCCATGGTATAATGCTGTGGGGTACAGTTAGTCCCCAATCTCTGCAAAACACAACACATACACCCACCTACCAGAACAGACTCTGGAATAGATCTCAGCCAAGCTATTCCTTAGGGTGTTCGCATCTGTGTGGTTATTGTTAAGGCAGCGCTAAAGCAGCCTACTTTGGAGAATATAATACAAAACAAGTGTAACTCCCTGTAGGCAGTAAGCTCGTACTTCTGACAGAGAGTAAATCAGGACTGCTTCGTATTGCACTTATAATAAGCAAAATTTTTATGATTTAGACACATTAAGTGCATCAGCACTAAACCAATAGTCTAAATAAAAGCATGCGTCTCCTGAAGGCCTTTGACTTCAAAGGAAATATCGTTAAATGTTCGTATGAATGATTTAAGCCAATGGCAAGATGAGAGATCGGCCAAGTCAATGGCACATCAATCATTCACAACTGAACATACGCCTGTCTAACTGAGTTTGGCGATGCAGAATATTCCCTGGAAACAAAGAAATGGCCGGAAAGTAGAGAGAGAAGAATGGGAAGACATAGAAGAGTCACAAAAACATGTAGGCAAAATTATGGGGAATGCGACTGAGTAGGTAATGAGACACAGAATGAAAATTTGGAGGAAGTAAAGTGAGCGCAGGAATAATTTAGCGCTCCTCAGAAGAAATGCAAGTCAGTATTTTGGATTGTTTCTTGCCTCACTTTATCACAAATTTGGCTGCTTGCTTGTTTTCCTCGTGCTTAGGATTCAGAATGACCTATTTCTCATGGTCATCGTCTTACTTAAAGGAACACTCCACTATTTTTGAAAATAGGCTCATTTTCCAACTCCCCTAGAGTTAAACAGTTGAGTTTTACCGTTTTCGAATCCATTCAGCCGATCTCCGGGTCTGGCGGTAGCACTTTTAGCTGTAGCTTAGCATAGATCATTGAATCTGATTAGACCGTTAGCATTTCGCTCAAAAATGACCAAAGAGTTTCTATATTTTTCCTATTTAAAACTTGAATCTTCTGTAGTTACATCGTGTACTGAGACCGATGGAAAATGAAAAGTTACGATTTTCTAGGCCGATATGGCTAGGAACTATACTCTAATTCCAGCGTAATAATCAAGGAACTTTGCTGCAGTTAATCCAGAGAATAACAATTTTTTCTGAGACCGAGAGAAACCGAAAGATGAGTCATCATTTAAAAGCAAAAGCTTAGGGCAGCATGATATATCAACTTCCAGTATGTCCTTCAGAGTCTTAGATGCCTGTTTCCAGAAATGATTAACTTCAGGGCAATCCCAAAACATATGTCTATAGGTTCCTATAGAGTTTCCTGAGCAGAAATTACAATTGGAAGATGAAGAAAGCTTCATTAAATATCGTTTCCTAGGAGTGAGATACATCCTATGAACCATTTTGTAGTGAATTAATTGATGATTAGGATTTTTTTAAACAAGTTTAAGATTGGCCCATATTGTAAATAGGAAAAATATAGAAACTCTTTGGTCATTTTTGAGCGAGATGCTAACGGTCTAATCAGATTCAATGATCTATGCTAAGCTACAGCTAAAAGTGCTACAGCCAGACCCGGAGATTGGTTGAGTGGATTCGAAAAACGGTAAAACTCAACTGTTTAACTCTAGGGGAGTTGGAAAATGAGCCTATTTTCAAAAATATTGGAGTGTTCCTGTAACAGCATAAAGCCAGCATTAGATGTGTTAATGACAAATAAGAATGTCTACAATAAAGAGTGTGAAAAATGTAGTAAAAAATATAAAATATTGTTTTTAAACTTTGAATAAATGTGGGTGTGCACAATTTAATCATTAAAAAAAATATATATATTTTTTTTTCAAGGTAAAAATTCTATATTTTGTATAAATATCAAGAATTATTCATAAATTTAAAAAAAGATTTGAGAGTAGCAATACACAATATTTTACAGCCTAAACTAGCCTTTCCTTGTCATAAAAAGGTCAAATGATTTTGATGATTTAAGAGACTTATTGACCTCGACGAACAGCCCTGCCTGTGATATCATGTCCTGTTTTAAGTTTTGTTTGCATATTTCAACATGTTTGTGGGTGATTTTTCTGAGAAATATTAAAGGTCCCATATTTTACACCTTTCTGGAGTTTTATTTTAGGTTTTGATGTCCTTAAGAATATATATTTGCGGTATAAGTACCAAAAACCATCTAAATATATATTTACAGCTCCTTTCTCAGGAGCTCTGCTGAGAACAGGTCGATTTTGGCCTGTCTAATTAATATTCATGAGCCTCTCTTCTGATTGGCCTGTTGTTTTCTGAGTGACGCACGGCCAGGCCAACCACAGGTAACTAGGGTCAGCCGACGTCACAGCGCTAGCTGGAGGCAGCAAAACAAAGGGGAAACTGGAGGCGGCTGTGTAGTTCTGACGTCAACTTTTACGGAAGTCACAACGGTTCGTGAAAAATCACAGCTACTTTAAGCAGGCTGTGTGAATTTTACTGTGGACTGACTGTTTTGAGACTTATATGGTAGTTACATAGCACCTAGACCTCAGTTATCATGAAAAAAGCCAGGAAATTTCAGTTTTGACAATATGGGACCTTTAATAAAAGATTATTGTACTTAAGGTTTTCTTTTCAAGAATATCATTCTTATTTGTTCATTACGGTAATGGAATAGTTTTGTTCTGTTATAATAAAAAAATAATTTAGAAAAATTACATTAGGGCTTTTAATGTATTTTGGAAGAAATTTATAGATTGGGACAAAAATGTGCATCATGTCATTGGACCCAGATGCATAACAGATATATATATATATATATATATATATATATAAATATTGTTGTTATGGTTCAAATTGGAGTCATGGTTATTTCTGTTCTCCACAACACAGAGTTAAAAGGCAAGGCAAAGGTGAATTCACCTAAATGTATTTTTTATCAGGCATTGAGGCCTTTCTGGTTCCTCTGTAAACATACAGTGTGCATCAGCGTGGCCTCTGTCAGCACTTAAGACCATGTGAAGGTCTTCATGTTAAATGGACCCTCTGATCCTCAGGTGCTATGTGGTTGCATTGGGCCATGGACAGTGATAGTGGTCTTCTAGGCCCTGATCCACCTCAGCTCAGTATACTAAAAATGACCTTGCATGCGTACAATACATTATCCTGGGATTCCACAAAAGAGACTCACTGAACCACTGGAGGCTAACTGGGAATAATAAGAAGTTGGAGTAGGGAATGGCTCAACCATTCATTTTTATTAAACATTATATTAAACTTAATAGAATGTAAAATTAAGTGGTGTAGTTGGTGTAAGAGAAAAAAGTGCCATATTTGTAAACATAAAATTACATTAAAAGATTAGCTGGAAATTTTGTCAACATTTACGACATTTATAGTGTTACAAACATGACTTACTTTCTTCAGGAAAAAAAAAACAGAGAGATAAATAAATAAATAAATGTGTCTGGAACTTAAAAGGTTTAAAACTATCATATGATATCAAAAAAATAGTCCATGGCTTTGTGTGATGAACAGAGTGAAATTTAATTACTGATTAGTGATGCACCAAAATTCATCCGAAAGTTTTCATTTAGCTAAAAACTGAAACTATTGGTTAATTTTGGTTCGTCACTATTATTGAATCATTATTTTCAATGATCCAGTCACAAGTTGAGTCAGTGAGTTTGTTTGGATCAGTTCGGAAAAGATCTGGATGAAAATAAAGGATTAGTCAAGCATTTTTGCGTTTTTGGCCCCTGACAATTCCAGATCCCATTCACTTCCATTATATAGAAAAAAAAGAGAGAGTGGCCAGGATATTCTTTAAACATTCAAGCTTTGTTTTTCATGGAGGAATGAAAGTCATACAGGTTTGGAACGACATGAGGGTGAATAAATAATGACAGTTTTACCCCAATACAATGAGTCACATATTTTGCAGAAGAAGAATTATTTTGCCAATTACATAAGAGAGAATCCTCACACAGAGGTGAATGCAACAGATTTTTTCCTCAGTTATGGTTTCACTTATGGCCACTGGCCATGAAGAATTTATGAGTCTATTTCATTTATTGGTGTAGTCATTCCAAAGGCACAGAAATGTTGCCAGCTTTCAACTAAATTGTTTTGAGCCATATTTCACTGCTTGTTGGCTGGAGATTCTAAAAATCACATGATGCTTTTCTCCTGCGCTTCTTGAAAAATGTGGTTTTGAGGCAAAAGTGTCATGGGCTGATTTTGTTTTCCTTGGTTTAATTGCAAAATATGCCGTAGGAGCCCAAACATTTTTTTTTCTTATTGAGACAATGAAACCTTTATTCAGAATCAGGGTTATTATCGTTAACTAAAACTAAACCATAAAAAAACATTTTCATAACTTGAAGTAAAACAAACATTAACAGAAATAAAATATAATTACCTTAATCTTATTTTATAAACTTTATTTCATCTAGTTGCCAAAGCAACATTTCTTTCAGTTTAAGTATCAAATAACTCTAAACTAAAAACTAAACCCTAAAAATATATATAGACATAATGTAAAAAATAAATAAATAATGAAAATAATGAAAATTATAAAAATACTAAATACTAAAAAAAAAAGACTACAACTTTAACTTAAATTAAGATGAAAATATAAAAATTAAATCTAATTCTAAATACTAACAAAAACTTTATTAGTATATCAGTGATATTAACATAACACTTCAGGATACACTGATACTTAGAGGAATCATTTTAAAATATTTTGAATAATATGCTTTATTTTAAAAGACAAATACCGTATTGACCCGAATATAAGACAATGTTTTTTTCTT
The DNA here is from genome assembly GCF_001515625.1 of Sinocyclocheilus rhinocerous. Lineage (NCBI taxonomy): Eukaryota > Metazoa > Chordata > Actinopteri > Cypriniformes > Cyprinidae > Sinocyclocheilus > Sinocyclocheilus rhinocerous. Next base: position 374,905 of record NW_015640388.1, on the reverse strand, counting down.
GGAAATACATCTGAAAAAACGCGGTCGTCTTATATTCAGGGTCTAGACTTTGACATGTCAATAATACACCCACAACAATAGGTGGCGCCAAATGCGCATAAAACGAGTGTGCCATGAAATACGTAATGTAATGCGTGTTGTAAAGATCGCGAGTAAAAACAAAAGAAAAAGAAAACCTCACAGCTGCACAAGTCGTGACTGTCAGGTTAGCCTGATGGGACCAAACTCCCTTTGTGATTTGAAGACTACAGAAAGATTTAACTTCTACTGTTAATAAGATTTTGGAAGGCTACTATTAGATGGATAGCCTAAATGTCCTAATTCAGATGGGCTACCTATTTTTTTTTTGTTTTTTTTAATGGTATATCAAAAAGTGTATATTTTTTAAATGTGATTGTTGGTACATTTTACCAGTTTTTACCATACTTTCAAAACAAAAATTAAAATAGGAAAAATATGCAATATGAAAATAATTGAAGACAAAATGTGTTTTACTGAGAAAAAACAAGATTTGTTTTTTAAAAAGCCTTTTTCCAAAAGGTACATCTGGAAAAAGGGGGGTCGTCTTATAATCAGGGTCGTCTTATATTCGGGCCAATACGGTAGTATTTCACTGTTTGTAAAATAGGTTTCTCTATGGTGCATTCATTGTACTGTTAGTTCCTGGATGGCCATGAAATAGTTTTTTGTTGTAATTTTATATGTAAATAAGAAAGAGTCAGTCAGAAGTGATACCAATCACATGTAGTGGCGCTGCTCCTACTTCTTTTTCCCGGCGGTCTTCCTCATGTCTTGGCAACGTGGGGAACTGGCAGTGTCAATTTATCAGAGAACAAAAGAGACACTATGTGGGTAGGGAGTGCATCTGTAGGCCCTTGGAGAGGAAACAGACCCCCCACCTCCTACCTGCGCATGCAAACAGGATGCTGGATGCATCACGTTCCTCAAACAAAAAAAAGTAGAACCTCATAATTAGCATTTTGGAACTTTTACTTTTGTTTGTTTTTCTTGTCGTCTTTTTAAGTTTTCTATTCACACTGTTGTGTATATGCATTCAATATTATTCCAGAGCTCAACGGCCTAGAAAGTTTCGAGTACAATAAGGGCTGGGTGGCATGACAGTATTTATATTGTGGCTGTTATAGTGTTTTTGCTCATTTTGTCTATATTGCAGTGTGTAAATACAGCACAGGACTGCTAAAAGTTTTGACATGTTGAAAAGACATTTGCATAAGAAAATAAAGCATAGAATGTACTTGATGTTAAAAACTTTATTAAGAGCAATAAGCCATGAAAAATAACTTAATACTCATGCTGTCGACGACTGAAGCACACCCAGAAAGCTGCCTCTCAAAGAGCAGTGGGTTACGTCTTAAGTGAACGTAAGCATTTGGGAGAAAATCTAATTTGTCTCAGTATATTAGATCTGTGCGTTAGATCTTAAAGTAGTATCAGCCTAATATACCTGCTGCTATGCTGTTAATGTTAATCAAACAACAAAAAGAAATTCACACACTACTCTTGACTGAATAACTTTAGTAGCTTTAATAAGAAATGTATATTTAATTCATACAGTGAAGGCCGTTACAGTCCTTTTGATTATTCAGTTGCTGCATTACAGTATTTCATTTTTCTTACTGTCTTTGTCATGTTGTGTGTCCTGTTGTTTGCATTTTTGTTCTGAATTTTTAATAAAAAAAGATCAAATAAAATAACAAAAACAACTATGTTGCGATATATATTGTTATTGTGAAATAAAATTAGCTTATTCTTACCATTAAATAAGCTTTTGATCATATCAGCCACCCCTAAGTACTAGGGCTGTCAATTTTTTTTTTCTAATTTCGAGTATTCGTCGAATAAAATAAAAAAAAAAACACATTCGAATGCAAAAACATTGCATTCGAATTTTAGGTCTGCGTCAGCCGTCAGGCAGCCTATCAGTGGCGCACGAGATGCGATGACGATTTAAGTGTCATTGCATTTTAATGCTTTTGTTAGCCTATCCAGTTGAAGCCACTAGATGTGGCGCTGCTATGTTGCTCATTCAATATATTGCGGAAAACGAGAGCATCAGTGTGGAGAAGATGTTGTTTACGTCAAAACTAAAACCAAGCCGTTCACACAGCGACGACAATGTAAGTGTCATTGCATTTTAATGCTTTTGTTAGCCTATCCAGTTGAACCCACTAGATGTGGCGCTGCTATGTTGCTCATTCAATATATTGCGGAAAACGAGAGCATCAGTGTGGAGAAGATGTTGTTTACGTCAAAACTAAAACCAAGCCGTTCACACAGAACGCATATGTATCACATTTTCTAGAGGGACATCTATCAGCGTTGCAGTCGCGTCTGGCACAAGAGAGCGGCATGTTTAGAAAGCCATGTAAAATTAATGTAAGTTCAACTTTTAAAAAATATGTCTCAAGACTTTATGGCGGTTTTTCCCCATCCCACATGTTTTTAAATGAAGAAAGTAGCCTACTCTTTGTGATTGGTTTTCGGTCCTTTGTATTAAACTATACATGCATGCATGGTGCTGGTTTTTTTTCTAATTGTTTAAGCAACTTTATTAATTATATATGGTTTATAAACATTATTTTAAACATTATGCACTTTTTTTCAAAGATAGTCGTGTTATTTCATTACATTTTGAAGAAACGTGCATAATATTTTGCTCGATGCGCCCTCTTGTGGCCTCAGGAGAGAAGCCAAAAGCTTTTTTTCCCCTAACTGAAATGATGCCTTTTAAATTCGAATATAATTCGAATTTTGATAATATTTAAGTAGAAAATTCTAATTTAGTTTTTCAGTGATTTTGACAGCCCTACTAAGTACAATTGTGTACTTGACAAATAACATCGGCATTATGGACATTATTGTTTTTGTATTGTTTTCTAATAACATTTCTATTGAATGTATGAAGGGAAACATTATATTGGACGTGCTGAGATGTTTTTTCACAATTTATTTTTTAAATCAACTTTTTTTTACCTTCATGGTTCATTCAAAGGTCATATGGGTTTGGCAAATTTATGAATTTGTTGTTAGTTAAATAATTTACAATAAACAAATAATACATGTGGTTTAAAGATATGGTTTAAAATGTTTTTAAAAATGTTATTTATTTATTTGCTATAGGACGATGCTTGATTTCATAATCATCAAATCAATGTAAATTATTGTCCCATTGTCACCGAGATGTCCTCATACATCTTTCTGTCTTTCTCATTCAGGTCTGTGATCATCTGGTAATTTGTTTTTGCTCCTGAAAAATAATCAGGTAAATATTGAATACTTAAATTTTTTGCTTTCCTATCATTCCTAATTTTTCTAATTAATCTTACTTCATGAAATCCAACACTGCATTCTAACCAGCACGGTCATCTACCTGCACCAGTTTATCAAATGCTAAATGAAATGTCCGAGCAACAGCCAATCAGAACATATCTGACATTTAATAGTTGTGAGAAACAGGATTTTAGACCAATGAGATTTCCCAGTGGGCGGGGCTAACCGTTCTTAAGACGTAGAATAGAATTCAAGTGTAAGAGTAAGTAATTTTAAAGTGTAGTTTTCATATTTTTTTTGTCTCCATTCATGTGTTTTTTTTTTTCTCTCTCTG
>NW_015640388.1:365506-371248 GCF_001515625.1 Sinocyclocheilus rhinocerous | reverse complement strand
TTTTTTCCCCCCGGGGGGGGGGGGGGGGGGTAACTTACATAAGCTGACCTGAGTGTCAGAGAGGCCAGCGGCAGGACACAATGTCATTTCTCTGATGTACGGCCAAGTTCCTATCTCATTGCTTTTCCCTTTATGAAACAGACTCTCTTTTGCTCAATTAGCCCAATAGATCAAAAAACAGCAGAACAGATGCATTTAGTTACATAATCACATACTTGCAGATCGCCACCCAATTGCCCCTTCCACTTCACTCAAAGGAAGCAGTGTCCAATTGGCTGACATGAAGGTTCCCAGGGCAGGCTTCATCTGACACACTGTGCAGCCTTCTTCAGATCTTGAGAGGTGGAAATGCATGAAATTTACCATACGTAAAGAGGAATGTTAAGTGGAAATGTCTTTAATGCCCATTTGACATCAAAATTTACTCCATTTACTTTCTTAATGAACATTTTTTTTCTTATTGAATGATCTGTGTGCATTATGTAAACCTTTTGCCTGACATCATTAATCTGTCTCAGTTTTAACCCGTACTGTCCAACCACCTACTGTTGCATTAGCCATTCGTAAAGTCTTAAATTTGAATGTGAAGTCCACACTTGTGGCTTAGTAACTACTAGCTAGTTTATAACTAACTCTGTATTTAAAGGATAGGTTTGCTGATTTTCAACCAGCTTTGTACTCTTTTTCCATGTTACCTGCACGCAGATATCCCTGTATTTTTGTCAGCAAAAGTCTGCCGGATGGTGCAAATAATTTTGGGCCATCCATCTGGGTTTTGACAGGTTCAGGGCTTTTTAACTACAGATCAAATTTTCACATTCTTGTATCTCTGCCCATGGACAGTCAACAGAGGGGTGGTGCCAAAATCAAAAGTGCATTATGGGTGTTGAAGTTTTTGGCGAAAAGGAAACGCCACAGCCCTTTTCCTCTGTTTGCTATTCCCCTTTTCCTATTCCAACCACTGGTCAGAGGCTTCCGTAAATAGTTAGTTTATATGTAGAGTTATGTTTCATTGAAGTGCAAACCACAAATATTTAGTAACCTATTGTGTCACAACTAGGTTAAATTGTAACTTATGTACAACTAATACAACCGACCCCACTTCCCATTATGGAAAAAAAAATTTTCTGGGTTAAAAAAAGGAGAGAAAAAAAGGTACAGTGATACAATGCAAGTGAATGGGGCCAATTTTTTTGAAGGATTTCTCAATAGAAATGTGAATAGCCCTAATATTAATTCTTCTGTTGAAGCTTGTGTATTATTTGAGCTGTTTAAATTATTTTACAGTTGTTGTAGCCGTTACGTTGTCATGTTAACAGAGTTGTAAAATTGGACAATTACACAGAAAAGGTGATGTGAAAACTAAAATGAGGTGAACACATATTGTTTACATCTTGTGGCTATAGGCTACTGTTGAAGCAGTGAGTATTTTAGCAAACAGAGGGGGGGGATTGGGGGGTGAGTGACTGTGTATACACACACACACACATAGTATGCATGAAAATGCGTGTTTTTCAATTAAAGACAGCTTATAGATTTAATATGGGCTGCTTTTGGTGCTTGACACCTTTTTATTGGTCATTTGTGTTTCAAGAATAAGGTCCAAGGTTAAGAATTATGCTATTAGTTACTTAAATATAAAATGTTTTTCCCTATTTAACAACATTACAATAGTGAAAGATGACTTCCCTTAATGATCACGTCTCTTGTGCAGCGGGATGTTGGACTCATGAAAAATAATCACATAGTTTGTATTCACCAAAACTGATTTACTGAAGTGAAAACACGGACGGAATTGGCGTTAGTGCGAGCGCCGCTTGCTGTGAGGCGGGAGCGATGAGCCGGCAGAGGATTGCGCGGCCTTCCTCGAACAGTTATGTTCACGATTTCTGATTTACTTAACGTATAACTGCGTGAGGGGTGCTGTGATTGGATGATGACAGGTATCGTGATCATTCTCAAGTGATCAGCACTGCTGCTGTTGTATCAGTCAGTGGTTAGATCAGCGTAGCAGTCAAAAAACGGGACAAGGGAAGTCACGTACGGGAAAAATCAATTAGGCCCAAAATACGGGACGTCCCGGCTAATACGGGATGGTTGGCAACCCTAACGTTATGCCACAAATTTTGACGATTCAGCTTAACTTATACTGAACCCGAAAAAATTCCTACAAGTTGTCTTGCATGGGAAACACACATATGTAGGCTTCCTCTGTAGGCAGTTCATTAGGTTCTGAAGTGGAGCCTTTAAGTTAATTTTAGATTTGCATGAAGACTCATGTCAGATGTCTGTTATGATTCTGTCATTGTATGATAGATGTTTTTCATATGAATGTTATGATGTTATGAAACGAATGCCAGTTATTTCACAGTCACAGTGAGATCTCTGAGGGCAGGCGCCTCCATTACACTAAATGAATTTGTTTTTGCATGTACTGATAGCACTAAACGCTTCTCACCTCTTAATTGATTTTCTCATTCATCTCCGGGGAATGTTGTTCACAGTCATGGCTCTCTTAAGGAGCCATGTTTCAAACAGGCAGCAGTGTGGACAATCCACCCCCATCTCCACCCGAAACTAAGATGTTGCCCTCAGAACTAATAATGGGTTTTAGCGCATGCTTCTCCGATTGATCTGCTAAAACTATACGTGCAAGCAGAACAAATCCCTGTAATGATTGCCTCAGGAGGGGAGCTAGCACCACACTAAGAGTGTGTGTGTGTGTGTGTGTTTGCCGGCTCATAGTGCCACTCGCACAAATTATCTCCCCACTGTACATGTCCTCACAAACCTCTTTTCTGATTCATTCAGTCAAACTATGCTCTCCACTCCTGTGTCCTGTGTAGTTATGTTTAGGGTTCCTGAGTCCCCAATATACAGTCATGTGAAAAAGAAAGGACACCCTATGGAATTCCATGGTTTTCCAGGACAGAATAAAAATATTCTGGTCCTTGGCAGGTCTTACAGTTTGGAAAATAAAACCTCAGATGAACAACAACACATGACATATCACACAGTGTCATTATTTATTTAGGAAAAATAAAGCCAATATGGAAAAGCCATGTGTGACAAACTAAGGACACCCTATGATTCTTGCTTGTAGATCCACTTTTAGCAGCAATAACTTGAACTAATCATTTTCTGTATGACTTTTATCAGTCTCTCACATCATTCTGGAGGAATTTTGGCCTACTCTGCTTTACAACGTTGCTCCAGTTTATTGAGGTTTGTGGGCATTTGTTTATGCACAGCTCTCGCCACAGCATTTCAGTCAGGATGAAGTCTGGACTTTGATTGGGCTGTTGAAACAACTTGATTCTTTTCTTTTTCAGTCGTTCTGTTGTAGATTTGCTGGTGTGCTTGGGATCATTGTCCTGTTGCATGACCCAGTTGTGGCCAAGCTTTAGCTGTCGGATGGATGGCCTCACATTTGACTCTAGAATACTTTGGTATACAGAGGAGTTCATGGTCGACTCAATGACTGTGAGGTGCCCAGTTCCTGTGGCTACAAGACAAACCCAAAATCATCAGCCCTCCACCAGCATGTGTGACTTTTGGTATGAGGTGTTTGTGCTGATGTGCTCTTTAGGTTTTCATCAAACGTGGCACTGTGCATTATGGCCAAACATCTCCACTTTGGTCTCGTCTGTTCAAAGGACATTGTTCTAGAGGTCTTACGGTTTGTTCAGATGCAACTTTGAAAACCTGAACTATCCTGCCATGTTCTTTTTAGAGAGAAGAGCTTACTTCTGGCAACCCTTCCAAACATGCCAAACTTGCCTGGTCTTTTTCTAATTATACTGTCACAAACTTTATTGTTTTACATGTTAACTGAGGCCTGTAGAGTCTGAGGTGTAGTTATTGGGTTGTCTGCAAGTACTCAGAGTATTCTACGGTCTGACCATGGGGTGAATTTCCTGGGACGTCCACTCCTGGGAAGATTGGTGTCTGTCTTGAATGTCTTCCACTTGTGAATAATCTTCCTCACTGTAGAATGATGATGGACTTCAGATTGTACAAGAGTACAGAGACAGGAGAGCCGGTTCTGGATTCTTCCTGTGCTTTGTCATTTTACAAAATAATGTTTGTGAATGCCACCAAGTCTAAAGGTGCATCTGAAATCACATTCTGAATAGGTACTACATACATTTAAAGATGAATGAACTTTACAGTCATTAAAAAATGTGATCTATATAGTATGAATGTAATCCCGATGTATTTCATCCACCATGTTGGCTTTGTCATGTATGGCCCCAATTGCATCACTTCACTGCCATTCACAGCTCCTTTCCCATGGCCCCATGGGAGCTTGACTTTGAGATGACTTCGGTATCTCTGTGGAAGTAGTGGTTTATCAAATGCAAATCTTATTGGTCACACTAAATTTTCAGCATTGCATATATTTTCACAATATTTGCTATTGTGTGAACAGGCCTATAGACTTTTAAGAAATGTGACTGGTATCTAGCATTTTAACTTTAGGAATTAATTTGATGTTAAAGAAAAATATAATTAAAAGAAATCCAAAATAATAATTGACATGAGTGAACATTTACGGTTTGTAGAAACTCTTAGCATGTTGAAATTCATTGCTTTATTCATGTTTTTCTCTTTAAGTCCCCAAACAGAGCACATAATGTTTTAAGAGTGTTATCAAGTTGAAATTAGCTAAAGTTAGAACTAGCTTGGGTTTTTGGCCTTTTTTTAAACACTTTATTGATAAGGGACAGGAAATAATAGTGAGAAGAAGGGGGAACAGGGTCAGAAATGAAACAAGGCTGTATAACGTTTCAAAAAACATGTATTAACCACCAAGCCACTCTCCAGTTTTGTTTTTAAAAAGACTCTCTATCTTTACTCCAGTTTAGAAATTTCTAAAATACTATTTCTCACTTACTTTCCAATAAGACCCTATGTCAAGTGATATAGTAGTTCTTCTCCCCCAGCCTGCCTCGATACTGTCGGAAACATGTTCTTCTCAAACAGAACTGAGGCATCAGTTGTACGTGTTCATGTGTGCGTGTGTTTGAGAGCTGACACATGCCCAGTGGTGTTTGTTTTTCAGGGCATGACTTGACCGCTGCTCGGAATTCCATCTCGCTGGCCATCTGAGAGATGAGCTTCAGGGTCCTCTGTCACATTATGCCTGTACCACCGCTTTAAGCTCACAGCCGGATATTTTTGTTTTTGCGTTTCTGTGGGGCTGTAGGTCTCCATGTACACAACACAGTCCAAATACTAATCATTTAAAGTAGTTCAACTTTAGTCATGCTTCTCTGTAGAGTAGCTATGCTATCAAAAACTATTTCATGTTGTATTCATCAGTAAAGCCAGTACAGTACAGCTAGTAGTAAGTAAAGATCACAAGCATTTAACCAACATAATAAGGAAGACCTAAAATGCAGTACATACTCTCAGAAAAAACGCATGGAAACGGTCACCCTTTCAAAAGGTACGCCTTTGTACCTTATTTATCCCTAAAGTGTACATATTAATACCCAAATACATATTAGTACCTTTTGAAAGGATACCGCTGTGAATAGTGAATAGGATACCCATGAATAGCTGTTGTTTTTAAACATGAACTATGAATTTAATTGCGTTTTTTTGTCTCTGTGATGAAAACAATTGTGATATTTAAAATGCATTTTTTAACTCCATTGTTTATTGTGGTTGTTTGTAGGGCTGTACTACTGTATATCATGACTATAAATTATTATTATTATTAATAATAATAATAAT
>NW_015640388.1:353933-364945 GCF_001515625.1 Sinocyclocheilus rhinocerous | reverse complement strand
TGGTAACCAAACAGTTGGCGGTAGCCATTGACTTCCATAGTATTTCCCCCCCCCACAATATGGAAGTCAATGGCTACCGTCAACTGCTTGGTTGGATGTGTTTGAGAGCTGACACATGCCCAGTGGTGTTTGTTTTTCAGGGCATGACTTGACCGCTGCTCGGAATTCCATCTCGCTGGCCATCTGAGAGATGAGCTTCAGGGTCCTCTGTCACATTATGCCTGTACCACCGCTTTAAGCTCACAGCCGGATATTTTTGTTTTTGCGTTTCTGTGGGGCTGTAGGTCTCCATGTACACAACACAGTCCAAATACTAATCATTTAAAGTAGTTCAACTTTAGTCATGCTTCTCTGTAGAGTAGCTATGCTATCAAAAACTATTTCATGTTGTATTCATCAGTAAAGCCAGTACAGTACAGCTAGTAGTAAGTAAAGATCACAAGCATTTAACCAACATAATAAGGAAGACCTAAAATGCAGTACATACTCTCAGAAAAAACGCATGGAAACGGTCACCCTTTCAAAAGGTACGCCTTTGTACCTTATTTATCCCTAAAGTGTACATATTAATACCCAAATACATATTAGTACCTTTTGAAAGGATACCGCTGTGAATAGTGAATAGGATACCCATGAATAGCTGTTGTTTTTAAACATGAACTATGAATTTAATTGCGTTTTTTTGTCTCTGTGATGAAAACAATTGTGATATTTAAAATGCATTTTTTAACTCCATTGTTTATTGTGGTTGTTTGTAGGGCTGTACTACTTTAACAGAAGAAAGAAATTCATACAGGTTTGGAACAACTTGAGGGTCAGTATATGATGACAGAATTTTTATTTTTGGGAGAACTACCGCTTCAAAGGGGATATTGGATGAAATTTTCACCGTTTTTGTTCATTTAGTTAGGTTTCTGGCACGTCTGGCAGCTCAGAAAAGCTGAAAAGAAAACAGCAAGGTCATTATGGGCTGTCTGAGTCTGAAACTGTGTCATCCAGCAACCTCCATCAGGTTGCAATTTGCAACAAATATGATGATAATTTTTGTAGTATGTTTTTGTTTCGTAGTTCCTTAGTCCAGTGCATTGACTAGAAGACCTGTGTGGTCTGGAAACACATGTTGGATTCCATTTCTATGGAATCCCTGGCGACCTATCAGGTGCAGGCTTTGGGGGTCATTTAGTTGTGGCATTGATGCAATAGTGACCATGGCGACATAATTGTATTCTGTACAGTACTCAATGAATCTCACGTGAGTGAAGATGTACAGTGCAAAGTTTGATGTCAGATGATTTTATAGGATTCATCTGAAACTCAAATGACCTGAAACAGAAGTTTTTTTTTTTCAGAGAGTGACTCATTTAAAACTGATTAGTGGGGAAATTATATGTGTTAAGTATTCACCATGGGTCATTAATTTGTCAATTCATTCAGCAAAACTACTGGCTTTTAAAGCCATTTCTCAGGTTAAACAAACCATAGTGGATTAGGTACTCACGACACAATCCACCTGTTCCGTGAGATGTGTGCGGTCCCTAGACACCTATTCACTGAAGGAACTCTGACTTTACTTGAAAGCAGAACATTCCCATCGCTCTCTTTCCGTAGCTGTCATATATACTGTCAGAGCATGTGTTTGCATTCAAAAACGACAGTATTATGTTCACATATACATCTACAGATATTTATCTTAGGTTGCTTTACAGAAGTCATAATATCCTTTGAAAGTATGCCATTATAATGGGTTATTTTTAGCAAAGCTGTGCTGCAGGTTTGAATTGAACTTATTCTCTCAGCAGAATGTTCAGTTTGTACATTTGTATGTATATTAGTGTTGGGCGATATGCTCAATTTTCATATCGTCCTATCGTCAGCCTGTGAGATCGCCGATACACGATATTATCGTGCTAATTTATGTAATTATTTACTTAGTTTCATTGCGAGAAAGTGAACCAACTCCAGCGGAAGGCTAAAAGCAGCCTAATGTTTTTAATGACTGAATTTGTATTTAACATGATAACAAATTCATAGAAACATCGTAAGTTACTAATTATAATGCTTACATTTCCTCAGTTATTCAAAAAGCAGCTACAGAAAACGAGCAAAGAACATTACATTACCAAAGAACATCATCACAAGCTCAGTCTAGCGCGAGTTTATGCACTTTAAAAACACTCCCGTTAAACTCAGTGAATCTACACTGTATGATGAATAAATCTCTTATACTTACATCGCACGTACATCTGCACTTTGTTGTTTATAATGAGAGAATTCGCGAGTCAGAATTCAGTCAGCGCGCGCTGAACAACGGAACTCCGCTGTTTCAGTGATGACTCATCTGAACGCCTCTGATTGGCCATTGCATTCATAAGCTCAGCATAATCGTGTGTGATTGGTTAGAACGGCAATACTGTAAAAACGTGGAAAAATAAATATAATATAAATATAATAAGTATAATATATAATATATATTAATTAGATAGTATTACTAGCCTGATGATAATAATAATAATAATAATAATAATAATAATAATAATAATAATAATAATAATAATAATAATAATAATAATAATAATAATAATCGTCTTGCTATTGTCAAAGGCATCAGCCACATGCAATATCGCTGTCTATCGTCGATACACGATACTATCGTCTATCGGCACAACCCTAATGTATATATATATATATATGTATGTAATGTTTTTAAAAGAAGTCTTTTATGTTCATCAAGGCTACATTTGTTTGATTAAAATATAGTAAAATAACTAATATTGTGAAATATTATCACAATTTAAAATGACAGTTTTCTATTTTAATATATTTGAAAATGTAATTTATTCCTGCGATGGCAGAGCTGACTTTTTTATTCCTGTGATTGCAGAATATTACTCCAGTCTTCAGTGTCACTCGATCCTTCAGAAATAATTCTAAAATGCTGAATTGATGCTCAAGAAACCTCAAAATTTCATGTTTAATTTAACGTACATCCCGTTTCTGTGTAATTGGCTGTGAAATTTACTAGCAATTTCTGATTTAAAATTATTTCTACACTTTTTTTTAACAGTGAACAGTGACAATGAAATGTATTTAGCATCCAACCAGAAGTTCAAATAGTTGTTTATAAATATATGTATAACTAAAATATTACTATCGTTTTATAATAAGTGTAATGTATAGAGAAGGTTGTGTTCGAGAAAGTGGAGACCAGACCAGTGAAAATGACAAGGAGTACAAATATAGTTGTATTGTACTGAGAATGAGGTATAAATGTTCAGTGACAATTGCAGCATAGAAGATATCGTGTAGTAATTAGTCAGAAATGTGCAAGAATGAGATTGAGGTATCGGAGCAAGTTACCATGGTAGTGCAAATGTCAAGTGAGCAAATTTATGGAAAACAGCTATATTATTGTACAGTGCAGGTTTTTTTTCTTACTGTCACTTTTGATCAATTTAATATATCCTTGCTGAATAAAAGTAATACTTTCTTTAAAAGCCCTTACTGACTCCATACTTTTCAACAGTAGTGTTGTAATTATATTTGTTGTATTAAGACTACAATTTTCTTTCAAATTGAAAATTTCAGTGTAGAAACTCAGTTCCATGTACGTTTATACCCTCCTTGGTAATTTGCAGGCAAGTAAATATTTGTGAAAATCCGAAAAAAAAAAAAAGTCTCCAACCATTCCTTGAAGCTATTTTAGATTAATGTGATGGCAGGCGAGTGAGCAGTATCAGCTGCGGAACATGGTTGTGTGTAGCGGCAGCAGGAAGAAGGGAATTATAGCAAGTGTACGCCTGGGGCCAGTGTGTCTGACAGGGCCTGTGCGGGGGGCTCGGTGCAGGGTTCCTTGTTTTGCTCCTAGACTGTTTGTTGCTTCTTTGGATTCCTGGCTCTAAGTTGTTGTTCTCCGGCCAAATTCTCATCGCGCACACAGAGCGAGTCAAAGAATGAGCACTGAGTCCTGCTGCCAGCTGACTTTGAAGAACAACCCGAGCATTCCATGGCAGCCATCGCCGTTACTGGTTCCCTGGGAGAGACGCTCTGAGGGGAAGCATTCTCCATGAAATGCTAATGTTAGATACTTCACTGAGCTGGAGATTTCCATGCCATTGGTTAATCCATCACCTCCTTTCCTTCATTTTACAGAGAAGTCATTTGTCTCTTTACACTTTTTTTTAAAATTCTGCTTAAGCTCTTTGCCCGCATCAGTCAAGAAGAATTGTAAGTGCCCTTTTTTTGCTTAATTGCTAGAGCAATTGCAAAATACAGTGAAAAATGTCTTTTTTAAAAATGCTAGATATTTATTGTTAGATGAACATAATTTTTTTTCACGTTCAACTCCAGTGATTTCTTTAATGATTAATTTGCTTAAACTTCATTTTATGATGGGATGCAGATGAATGAGAAATGACTAAATAACGTTATAGATCATTTTAGATAAAATCTTATTTTTAAAGTTCATTTTATGTCTAAAATACATCTTTTGGTAATACGTTTCTTTTTATGCAAGTTGGTTGCTATAATTTAATTATATTATTTTCGTAAATTATTAAAAATGATCATTTAAAATTATGATGTAATTTCCTTGAATTTTTGTCTTAAAACTTTTAAAATGAATAGTTTACTATCCTCAAAGTTGGCAAAGAAGGAAGTGTCTAAAAAACATGTAACGATTTTTTTCCATCCATCCATTCATTTTCCACCGCTTATCCGGGACCGGTCGTGGTGGCAGCAGGCTGAGTAAGGACACCCATATGTCCTTTTCCTTGGCCACTTCCTCCAGCCCATCCTGGGGGATCCCAAGGCATTCCCAGGCCAGCCGAGAGATCTAGGAGGCATCCTTACCAGATGCCCGAACCACCTCAACCACCTTTCAGTGCAGAGGAGCAGTGGCTCTTCTCCGAGTCTGCCCCAGATGTCCCAACTTTGCACCCTGTCCCTCAGGGTTAGCCCAGACACCCTGCGGAGAAAACTAATTTCAGCTGCTTGTACCTGCAATCTCATTCTTCCGGTCATTACCCAAAGCTCATGACCATAGGTGAGGGTTGGTACATAAATTGACTGGTAAATCGAGAGCTTCGCCTTTAAGCTTAGCTCTCTCTTCTCCACGACGGCCCGGTACAACCGCATTACTGCTGCCGCCGCACCGATCCGCCTGTCAATCTCATGCTCCAGCCTACTCTCACTCGTGAACAAGACCCCGAGGTACTTGAACTCCTCTACTTGGGGAATCAACTCACTACCTGGAGTGGGCAATGCACTTTTTTCCGGCTGAGAACCATGGCCTCAGATTTGGAGGTGCTGACCCTAATTTCTGCCACTTTACACCTGGCCGCAAAATTTCGGTTTGCAACTTGCGATGTTTTTTTTTTTTATATATATATACAAGCTTATTTAATTTCTGTAAATGTCCACTCAGTAGAACACTGTTGTTCATGATGAATCTCTAATTTGTAGACCAAGTCAATTTCTTTAGAGTCTAAGAGAAATCTCAATTCATTTAAAAAAAAAAACTTAATATATATAAATTAATATAAATTCTGTCATCATTTACTCACTCTCAAGTTGTTCCAAACCTGAGTTTCTTTCTTCTGTTGAACAAAAAAGAAGATATTTTGAAGAATGCTGGTAACCAAACAGTTGCTGGTCCCCATTGACTTCCATAGTATGGAGAAAAAAAAATACTATGGAAGTCAATAAGGGCCAGAAGCTGTTTAGACTTGAGTCTGAGTCTTTTGGACACTCGCTCCAAACCCAAAGACAAGACCTCAACTGAGACCACTCTATATTTTTTGATCATCTTTTATTATTTGAAACAGGTTTGTTAAAAAAAAATTGAGAATACATGTCAACGATTTATTATTTGGTAAAAGTAAAACAATAAAAATTCATTAACATTAACGGAGAAAACTTTTTATAGAAGAAAAAAAAAACAACTGGAACAGAGGAAACAAGACATAAATTCACTAAAATGAATAATAAATAAATAACTACTTAGTTCGATGTAACACAGTTCTTGCCCTGTTTTACATGGAGAAACACAGTCTTGACAAAAGTGTGATTCAATTGTTGTGACATCTATTACAGTACAAAGTGGCTGCACATCATTAACTTCGAATCTGAGTTTACTGGTGGAATGAGGCCGACAATTCATTCTTTCTTTCCTTTCTTGTACTTTCCCTTTCACATCCGGTACCAGTGATGCGTTCTTATTGAGTCTGATTATAAAGTTTGAAAGCAAATTCATTCTTTTCTTCTTCAAACCTGCCTTCCCAGATGAAGAACTCTATTAGATGAGGGGAGATGAAACGTGGCAGTTAAGAGTCTGATATGCTCAAACGGTCCACATCCTCTCCCATTTGCCGTTTTGCATGTGATATTTATCTTGCAGATACTATTAAAATCAGATGAAGCGTTCTTTGACTGATAGACAGAGTGGCTGCGTGGCGTTAAAGCAGAGAGATGATTATCATGATCTGATATTGACACCTCATTACGTTCATACTCCTGAACAGAGGATGCAAAAAACTTTCTTTGTGCGTCAAAGAGTTTGCTGTGGTGTTCTTCTGTGCTCTTAACAGTTCTGCTTGAGGCTAGACAAGTTATCTTTCCTCTGTTTTAATAAAGTCATCCAGAGGCAACTGTCATGTCAATGATGGTAAAATGATTAAAAGGGTTAATGCCTCATCTCTAATATACATATATATATATATATATATATACATGCATATACACACACACACGTAATTATTATTAGAATAATCCTGGCCTGTCCCTTCTCTCTTGGCCACATAGCAAGCTCATAATTGTATGGCTGTGGTCCGTTATACGAGTATGAATAAACATTTACAATTTCCTCAGCGTCCGAACTGTCATTGCAATCCATTGCTTTCCTATTGTTTAAAATGGCCGCACTCCCTCCCATTACGTCACTTCCGGTTTTGGCATTTTTCAGATGCGGAAGTAAAATTTTCACACAAAAATTACTCCAGAAGCCTCAAGTAGCATATTTATAAGTATATTTTAAACAAAATCTAGTTACTACATTATTTTTCTGTACATTGACTAGGTCTCTAACCTGCAATATACACTTTAAACCTACGACCTCAGATGAATTTACATAGAGATATCATAAAATAAGATTTTGGTCATATCACCCAGCCCATTTTCACAAGTCTTGATCAGTTTTAAGTTTTGGATGTGTATCAGCTCTATGAGATTGTAAGCAAATATTATTTCAGTTCTGATATGTTCTGATATCTTGGGTTTTACCGGTGAAGATTTCAGAGGTAAATCCCTCCTACCTGCTACTTACTACAGTTAGTAACATCCTCAGCAGTACCATAGCTCGATCCATGGTCGATACAGGACAGATGCTGCTCGAGAAGTCAAATAAATGTGAGCGTCTCATTACGATCAAATATGTAGCTGGATAAAATGAGCACAGACATGATCGTTGCACTGAATTTAACAAACAAGCAGTAAATGTCTGCGGACAGCATGAGAGATTTGGAATATTAGATTACTGACACATGCCTAAGAATGTTTATGGGATGTGAGTGAAATCAGAGTAGATTTATTGCATGGATTATACATCTACGAGTGGGTCTGAGTTCGTTATAAGCCATCAGTTAAGCGCCGACAGCCATCGGTCAATTAAGAATTACAGGCCAGGAAAACAACCAAAGGTTTTGAACTTCCTCAATAATCCTCTTTGGGTGTGACAGGGGTCAGTGTACTGCGGAGCGAGTGATGATGGGGTGAAGGATTAAATATGGTCTCTCCCGTTAAATGTGTCCACAAGTACTCGGCTTTTAACCTGGCATCTCAGATGGCTGTCGCCGGGCAGGCTTTGTGCTGCTTTTATTCTTATCGGCTGATTTGATAGACAGGCGAATCGCTGATGTCCAAATGTGTCCAATTTTCTGACTTACATGATCACTTGCATTCTTCTGGTGATGACGGGTGCTTTCAGGCACTTTTCACCATTGTATAAAACTGGCTCAAGTGTACAAATAGAGATGTGCTTATACAAACAACCTGAAGAAATCTGCTAACCATTTCCAAACCGCAAAGAATTTAAACAGTGAAGTTTTTTCTGCTGCGGTTTGAACATGTTTTGTTTATCTATACTTGAAAATGTCTTACTATTAATACGTGAAGTGGTTCCTGTAGCTCAACTGGTGGACCAGGGTACTAACAACAACAAATTTGTGGGTTCAATTCCCAGGGAAACACACACACACACACACACACACAAAGATAAATTGTCTAGTTTTAATTCTGGAAAATATTTTCCATAATTCCTAATAAATGCTGTTCTTTTGAACTTTCTATTCATTAAAGAATTGATTGAGTTTCTACAAAAATATTAAGCAATACAACTGTTTTCATCGTTTATAATAAGATTTTTTTTTATTAAGTACCACATCAGCATATTAGAAAGATTTCTGAAGTATCATATGATACTGAAGAATGGCGTAATGGCTGCTGAAAATTCAGCTTTGCCATCACAATAATTATTTACATGGTAACTAATAATAATAATAATAATAATAAAACATTTATTTAAAAGTGTAATAATATTATTCATTACATTACTGTTTTTACTGTATTTTATATCAAATAAATGCAGCCTTGGTGAGCATAAGATAAATAAAAAAAAATTTTTTTTTAACTAATTTATGTCATTGGGCTTCTTGTTTTCCCACTGGTCAGCCAAACAGATCATTGGATGAGCCACACTTTGTACAGTATTTGAAATCGGAATGAAATCAAAATTTGCCCTATTTATTTTCTTTACAAATGTTATTGGTGTTATTGTTAATAATTTATCTATGCATATATCTTGTTATTCATTTTTTGACCTTGTAATCTTTAATCAAAATGCCATAACCAGCTCTTCTTGTGATATGACTTTTCCCTTCTGACAAATGCAAGACCATGTTTTAGTTAGGCCAGATGCATTCAGATCTGCACTATGCAATGGCCTCTTTTCACAATCCAATCAAACAACTGATGGGTAAAATCAAGCCCCACCCTACGATCACAATGTGGAAGGTACTGTATGTTGATTGCAGTTTCCATTTCATGATCTGTATGCAGGAGCACAGTAAGCAATTCTTGGGCCTGGTACAAAATGCAAAGGTTGGCTTTGGGTTCCCGTTGTTCCTTTCTTATTGGTGGCTCTGTTGTATGACTTTTGGTAGAGTGCATTTCTTCCTCCCAAACGGTGCCGTGATGTAGGGACAGTTTCTTCATTAAATATCTGAAGCCTTCTAGAAGAGGCCATGAAGAAAGCAAAGGGATCGAGTGACGCTTTTCACTCTCTCTTGGTCACCAGTACTAACCCAAAGTGCCAGGCAAGCCAGCAAAAAATCTGCCCATAAATAATTGTTTTTCTTGAATTCAGTCACTCTGTACTTTAGCAGCCTGGCTATGAGTCAGTTCTCTCTACTGCACTCAGACTGCTGAAAATGAAGATGTTTCAGACATCTTCCTACTTCTAATACCAAGTGCAGATCAAGCTTCTTCTTTTTAAAAAAAAAAGACTCAAATGATTCCCCCATAAGCCTGGTTCTTTCAAGAATAGATTTCAACATTTTAAGGATTTCATGGTGAAGTCTTCTGTATTTAGGCATGAAGGTGTCGTTCAAGGTGGCCTTCAAGTTCACCTGGGCTGTACCTATTTTAAACCAGCTCTGTTCCAGCTTGAAATCATCTTTTGCTTTGTCATGGAACTCAGCAGATTTATCTTGGCGCTTTTTGTTGAAAAGTTTAGGCTGAATTAAATGTCTTTTGTGTACTCTTAAAGACTTCACAGAGCTCTAAACAATCCTCTTTTTCTTGGTCTGCATTATGTGGGTATGAAGCATGACTAGATGCATTCGTATAGCAGGGGTTCTCCACTTGTAAAGCTTTGAGCTTCTCAAAATATCATCAGCCCTTCTCAGTCTGGAGGGAGTGTTTTTGTTGTTGACATGGATGTTGTGGGACGATTCAAAGCAGTATATAACAGGGTGATTAAAGTAGAGTAATGAGGTTTAATTGAAATAATGAGGATGAAATAATGGGCTGTTTACCATACAGCCCTCTGCTGTTTTTCATGAGGCAGAGGAAGAAAACTGTGTCAAATATGAAGAGGTCCAAGGTCAGGATCTGGTATCTGCATAATTAAATGATTCCGTTGAAATGTCTCACTTTTTGAAAACCATGAAAAACAAACAAACATTAAAAGATTTTCGTTTCGTGAATGCCAGATGTTTAACACTCTCTGAATTGAAAATGTCAAAAACAAAGAAAATTTATATGACGTTTATAGGCATGTTTTTCACATCTGATTCAGTAAATTTGACCCATTTCATATGAGAGTCATGATCTATTTGTACATGCAATGTCACCACTCATCCCAGCTGTCCGACGTTATTCATTTTATCTTATGTTAGTACTGATTGTAATGGTTGTATATGGAACCAACGGCAAGTTCTCTCACTTTCTTTCCAGTTTTCTTTTCCAATTCTCCATTGACAGTTGAATCCAACTGTCATTAACTAACCATGTATGCAACGAGCAACTAAGATTGAGTCTTGTGGTATTCTGTCTCCATGGCCTTTCTGCAAATATATTTCATTTGAGTTAATCAATGCAGTGTAAATGCTGTTGGTTTCCAGTAGGGGTGCAACGGTTCTCAGTAAAAAATCAACTTAAATCTGACAATGCATCTGTAATATGGTTTGTTAGAGTTCGGCTAATGCATGTTTCTGTTGATGGATACAAATTCTGGCTTCCCAATACATTGCAACAAGAGCGATGAGAGAGGAAAAAAAACAATACGTGGACAAACCAGTCACTCTTTAATCAATGCGAGTACTTTATGCTGGAATAACTGTCATTTATGCCGTCATCACGTGTTGATAGCGCAGGTGAGACCTGAACAGCACACGTTGCTATCTGTGTTTAAACTAAACTCATTTAAGCCTTGCCAGTTTAAATATTAAAGAGCCAGAAGA
>NW_015640388.1:353017-353712 GCF_001515625.1 Sinocyclocheilus rhinocerous | reverse complement strand
ACACACACACACACACACACACACACACACATTAGATATCGCGCAGCTCACACATCCAGGAGAAAAGAAACTTGTCAACGCTGCCCCACGACTTTTATTAATAACAGTTTAAATACTGAATCGCTACATTATATTTTCCAGCAACAAGAGGATAAATCGCTGTTTTTTAAGTAAACGCACTCTAAAAAGAGAAACGCACAGATGCGCATACCCGCAACTTTCATCTCTCTCTCTCTCGAATTGGCAATATTTGAGAAAAGGGTTTAGCGATTTCTAATTATTGGGGGGACTAGCCCCCCTCAATGTCTACGGTGGTTATCGCCCTGATCAGACATGAAAATATGTTGTGGCACTATCGTGCAGTCTATAATGATATGACGTTTGTTCGCAAATATTAGCGATTTTTTGCAAACATTTCTTTGAGTAACATGACCGTAAATATGAACTCACAATTGAATGTAACATAAAACAAATGACTACTTTTCGTTAAAATCTTTATTAATGCCAAAAATGCTTACATTTATGTGTCTTTTAGTTCGCTCGGGCAGCCATGTTGCCCCTGAAGCCGGTTTACGCTGAGATAATTCATACCCCTTCGATTGAAGTGGGGTCCCGAAAAATCTTTGTTTGAAGGGCTATCTGGCCCTGCCCCTTACCCTACCCCTCCAACCGAAAGAGAATCGAGAGGGGGGGAA
>NW_015640388.1:286095-352652 GCF_001515625.1 Sinocyclocheilus rhinocerous | reverse complement strand
ACGTGAATGCGCGAAACGGAGGGGTAGGGGAAAGGGGAAGGGCTAAGGGGTAGAATTGGGATTGGGCCTAAATTGAACCGTTGCACCCCTAGTTTCCAGGTAATAAAAATAATTACCAATTACCAAACTGATTTGTGGGACGACAGACTATTGAAATTTTTTTTTTCAATTGCAGGTTTTTTTTTATCCCACATTGTAAATCACGGTAGTGCTGACAACCAGTAATAAAATGAATTTATTGTCACAGACTCATGACTGTTTGTGTGTTCAGGGTCACAGTGCAATTTCTCTTCATAATATTGATGCGTGTGTAGTTCTGGTGAGTGTATTTGTTTAAACTTCCTTTATTGCAAAGCTGATCCAGTTTAGAAGACCCAAACTATCTTTAAAATAATTCTGGGTGGACATAAGGATAATGTCTTTTCACATGACCCTTCATACAGATTTCTACCCACTCAGATGCATACTTCCTCTTCTCACATCTCAGCATGGAGAAGGACTGATCTGAGTCATCTGAAAGCACACCAAGCCATAGCAAGAGAATAACTCTCTCAGTATTAATAGCAGACTTCTGCTGTGATCCTTCAGTGAGAAGAAACACTCAAATGATGTTCCCGGCCTGGGCTTTAACCTTTAATGTTTTAATCATTCCAGAAATGAGTGCAGTTGATTTAAAGATCAAGGCTGGAGCTCGCTCTGTACTCCCTTTAGTCAGAACAGGTTGCTATCTAAATCATCTTTCTTCAAGATTAGCGTGTCAATCATTTAGAATGTCTGAACTAAGCATGCAGACTTCGTTTTAAAGGATCGACAATACTATAGATGTGGATATAGAAATTAAATGGGGAAATCTTATCATGTCAATCACATTTTAAAACATCTGATATTTCTTAATCTCACCAAACCTTTGAGGATGTAATTTACTCTGCAGGATTTCCCACTTTGGAAGCAATAAAGTTCCATTGGGTTTGTTTTGCAGGTTGTTTTGAAAGTGTTTTTGGTTGTGTTCATCACATTCCTTTAAGTTAATAAAATCTTTTGGAATTAGAGATGACACCTTTTGTTAGGGCTGCACGGTATTCTAAAGAATATTTTTTTTTCTGTGAATATATATTTCTAATGCATACATGAATTTTCACCACATGACTTGAAAAGCTCTATTTGAAAAGTATTTTTAAATAGACTTGAAAAGCTCTGTTTAAACAAAGCTAAAAAATTACTTTTTTCTTAAGATCTTTTTAGAGCGAACTATTTTAGGCCATGAAAATTTACATGTGCACACTTGGGCATACATGTTACAAGAACATGTTTAATGTTTGAAAATGAAGACATTATGACATAAATATTAGTACTGTAATTTTACAGTTGTACTAGAAAAAAATTCTTCATTTTCAAACATTAAACATCAAACCTATATTTTGACAGAAACCCACAGGGAGCCCTTAAAGCTTCTCCTTTGTTTACAATTGTTTTTTTTTTTAAAGAAAAAAGTGCCATGCTTCACTTTGAAACACGCAGTGCATATATTTATTTACTTAATTCACAGCCTTTGCCATGTGATGATTGCATTGAGCCATATTGCGATTTTGATTTTATTTCGATATATTGCGCAGTCCTACTTTCTGTAAAATATTTGAACTGGAAATTTAAGGACATTCTATTTTAGAAACCTACAGAGATATACTTATAAATCTGTCCAAGAGGATGTTTTTGTTCTATTTTTTTCTCTCTTTTCCCATTCATACAGGAAATAGAAAAGACAGTGTGTGTGTCTAATACTGTATATATTGTACTCCACAATGGCAAGAACTTTCTCATAACAAGTTCTAAAACTGATTGGCTGATTTTAGGCAATTTCCAAGAGTCACAGGCCTTGATTTTTATCAGATCACTTAGAAGCAAGGTTTATATTTAAATGTATTTATATGCAGGTTAAACTTTTGGCTTTTACCATTACTAAATAGTCTCAAAATTTCTCTTTTCAAGTAATTTGCACTCTCAGTTTCTGCATAGATGTGGGCTTTTAGTTCTTAACAACTTATCATATCATATGTTGTATGCATAAAATAAATATTTCTTTACTATTCTGCTTTCAAGTAAAAAGCTGTTAGGTTTCATTCAGAAAGGACATCCCGTAAATTAATAAGACTCATCAAGGCTTGAAAACGTCACTTTGTCTAATGCCATTTTCTGTATAATTGTTAGAATTATATTTTAATGCTCTCATAATGTTCAAGTGATGTCACGACTTATCCTCCAATGACCTATGAATGCTTGTTTATAACTTTCAAATGATTGTTCCCTCATTTGTTTGTGTTTGTTTATGGGTCGAAGATCACTTTGGGGTCTATTGAGGTGAACAGCGCTGACATGTGTCAATCTTTAACAGTCACTTTAAAGGTGGTAGGCACGAATCCCTAAGATGTTCTATTTTACACTGTGAAACTCTGGATCCCTGTCACAGGGGAGCTGAATTGGAGAGTCCCAAATAACCATGAATCCATAAAGGCACTTGAGAAACATTCTGACAAGCTGTGAAGACATGAAATTTGTATGGGTTTGATAAACATGTTTTGTTATCAGGGGAATTGAATGCCTATTTTTTAAGCAGACATGGAAGAGAGTCGATACTTCAGGCCTGTTTGGAGGTCTCAACCTTTAAAAATCAACATGGGGTAACGTATCTCTTGATGTCCTCGCACGAAACGATCAAATGCCAACATGGCTTAAAAGTGCTCAGCAGGCAGTGTGCTAAACATGGCGAGGGTCTGCCTTCATCTTGATTTGCCTGCATGGCGAACGAGGCCGTTTCCGTGTCTGCCGCAGATGGAGGGGGAATTGAGATCTCCTCCATATTAGTGATGCATTGTTTTAATCCCATTTGTAATGCCTATCAAACGGCATGAGCTTTCTCAAACACTAGGCTAATTTGGAAAACAAATCAGTGGTGGCCTTGTCATTTGATTAGTGCTGGTTTTGTTAGGCTTCCTTATTAACCTAATTAGCTCTTTGTAAGAATGAGATATCTGCCCAGGGGATGTGGCCAGTAGAGAGACTGACCTCGAACGCGACTGACCCTGCACCAGCTAAATGATTCCTAGCAGATGTAAATGCCAACAGCCGACCCTTAGTGTGTGTGTGTGTGTGTGTGTGTGTGTGTATAAATGTATAACAATCAAGCAACCAGTTTTGGCTAAATTTGCGTATCATTGTGATGATACGACCATTTTTCTAAATGTAGACATCCAGACCCTCCCTCCCCCCGTGCCAGATAATATAAAGAGACAGTTTGAGATTGTTATCTGCAATGAACGCTGAGTTGCCGGATGAGCAGATCTAATAGGCAAATGCACTGTAGGCCGAGGTTTCCAGTACATGAAAATCAGCTGGGATAACAGCGACTACAATGTTGAGCTGATGGATAACCGTTGAGCTTCATTAATAGCAAAAGCCTGCCCAACAGGTCCAGTCTCACTGTTTTATCTTGTTCCTAAACTGTTTCCTGTCACAGGTCCATCTTCGATGTTGGAGATTAGAGGACCAGACAGTAATGCTGTTGGATATCTTATAAAGCGGGGCTTTAGATAAGGAATAATTGAGCATAAACAAAGTCTTCTATGTGTTCTGCTTTCGATAGTACTGTACCTGTGGTATCAACATGACAAAACTATGGTGATGACAAGAACAATCCCAGTTGACTGAACTTGTAGGCTCCAATGAGAAAGTTCTTATGTGTTGTTAGTCAGTTGTGTTTTCTCTCACTTTAGTCTCTGCGGGATTTACTGGAGGGATACAGGTCGGGTAAACTTGCTGAAATATTAATTACTTTCTCTGCAACCAGTGTTGGCTTCTGTCAGTGTTCAGGAAAATCACCACAACATGCTGCTGGTGAGATGCTGCAAAAAAAAACAATAAAAACTGATGTTTACGACTCTCTTATTGTGGTT
Organism: Sinocyclocheilus rhinocerous; assembly: GCF_001515625.1. Classification (NCBI taxonomy): domain Eukaryota; kingdom Metazoa; phylum Chordata; class Actinopteri; order Cypriniformes; family Cyprinidae; genus Sinocyclocheilus; species Sinocyclocheilus rhinocerous. The sequence continues at coordinate 348,705 of NW_015640388.1, read as the reverse complement.
CTGGATGCATATTGAGGTAATTGTATTCAAAGGGGTAATTTTTGCTAATTCAAAAAATATTTGTAGAGGTTTTAACATGACTTGTGAAATATGATTGAAACTGCAAAATGTACACAAATGAGATTAAGACTCAAGGCAAATCATAAAAAGCTGTTTTGATCTATATGGAGTGGGTCGCCCTTTCATAGGTGCCGCCACGTTGGAATCACATGACCAGCTGCATCATGCAGTTCTTTATACTGATGTTTGTAGTATGAGAAAAACAGATGAAAAGGAACAAATAAATAAAGAGCTTTAGTGTGAAGCAGCAGACATGTAATACTCTTCATTCATCCAGGCCAGTAGGTGTCAGTATTAAATTCAAAACTACTTGTACTAGCTGGGCTTTCACTCCTGCTCTGACTGTGCAGACCGGTTTAAACGCTGCCATCCACTCTCAATATTAAACTTTCAGCACTTGGAAGTGCTCCAAAGCGGCCGTTAGCTTTTATTAATATGTCAACACGTGGCAGCCTAGTGGTACTCTCAAATATTTACCCCACACGCTCACGAAACATTTTCAGATCCGTAATGCCCACTTGAACTCTTAACAAGGCCATGTTTCCAAACAGAGCAGTGTAGGGATGAGGCGATCCCTCGTCTGTGTAATGTTGCATTAGCCCGCTCAACCGTTCAACCAGCTGTGGAAAGCAGAGAGCTAAGTGGGCTCGGCCGGGGTCCTGAGCACAGATGGGGACCTTTAATTTTTAAAGCTGTTATTCATGTTGCTGAGCTCTCTGCGTATTGTGTCACGGTGCATATTAGTGCTAATTCAACCCTGCATCTCACTCCTACTTTCCCTTGCCATCCCTGCTGTATTCATTCAATCCAAAGAGAGAAGAAACACCAGCAGCCCTTCCCTGACCTCAGATGGCTTCTGCTGTGAGATTCCTAAGATCAGTGACACACTCCCATTTACAACTCATTCATCCTCCATTCCACTTTTACCTCGTTCAGACTCTTCATCCAACTCTAATTCCATTCTGAACTGTCTCCATCTCTGTTTTTTTTTCTGTTTGAAACTTTTTTTTTCATTTATATTTGTTTCGTTTCAATAATCTGTGATATATGCTTAAAGTAAGAAAAAAAATATTTAAATATATATTGTTAAAACAAGTCTAAATAATTTGAGCTAATAAAGAGCTTTGCTTTAAAAGTATTATTATTTTTTTTTTTTACATTTTTAAATTATTTTACTGGAAAAAAAACTAAAATATTTATTAACAATTTATTATTATTTATTATAAAGGTTGTTATTTATTTATTTATTCTTTTTTTGCAGTACAAGTGTCTGTGTAAGAGTCCTCATTCCATCATCTGTCCTTTTGAGATACAGGAAATGTGTGTGTGTGACTTTTTTTTGTCATGTCAGAGTGAAGTGTGGTATCTTGTTTATTCTCAAGTGTCTGCGGCATTGTTTACGTGTCACTTGAACCTTCAGATCAGGGCCAGCTCTCGGTGTCTGTTGCAACACATGACCTGTCATGTCATTGCTTGACAACACAGCAAAGGCTGACAAATTGTCACTGGACATTAAGATAACTTCCATGGAAATAACAGTGCCAGGAGATGGAGAAGATAAAATGAGATTCGTGTTCTACCTGAAATGTCATCCTGTGTGGCCTCCATGTTCTGATCACCCTTTCATATCAAATTGTTTTCATATTCCTTTCACACAAATACGCTCACACACATGCTCACAGGCCTGTTGAGTATTTGTAAGTGTCACTGTGAAGTCTGGCAGTGGGAAGGTGGCAGTAACTCAAGCTCATGTCTACAAACACATGGTCTTAGCTGTTTGATTAGTCAGCGATCGAATGCTTTGATTCTCCAGTGTCTCCCTTTGGACAGCTGACCGCTTCAACAGTAAATTTATCTTTTACTTAGGCCCTTATGATAACAAAGACCACCCTTAGAAAAAAAGTACAGTGACAGTAATGGTATTAATGGTAATTATGGTACTAAGGTTCTGAAACATTAATATATTCACATGGTATTGTAAAATAAATTCTGAAGTTTGTGTGTAATAATTACAATTTTGAGTTTTTTTTTTAAATTTATGATCATTTAATTTGTAAAGAAAAAAATACACAACCTTTCAAATGTTGGGATCTATATAAGTCTACATACTCAGCAATGCTGCATTTATTTGATAAAAAATAGTGTAAAACAGTAATATTGTGTAATGTTATTAGAGTTTAAATAACTTTTATATTTGAACATATTTCAAAGTTTAATTTATACTTCTGGCAAAGCTGAATTCTCAGCCATTACTCTAATATGCTGATTTCATATAACATTTCTTACTATTATCAATGTTGAAAACAGTTTTGCTGCTTAATATTTTTTGTGGAAGCCATAAAACATTTTTAAAGGATCCTTTGATGAATATAAAGTTCAAAAGAACAGCAATCATTTGAAATGTTTTTTTTTTTTTTTTGTAAAAAATACAATAATAATGAATAATAATAATAAATAGATAAATAACAACAATGACAACAAAATGATTACTATCACTTTTGTCCAATTTAATGCATGTGACTCACCGAAGTCGAGGCTGCGTGTGCGAGGGTTACACTGCTTGTGTCCCTTACAGCCCCTGAGCTCCATGAGTTGAACATGCAGCTGATTGAGAACATACCGGTCCAGTGTGTTCACTGCATTCACCAACTACACACACACACAGAGAGATGCAACATAACACAGACATTAATATAACATTCATTTTGGTGACATTTATGACTAAATATTGTTGCAGTATAAAAAAGCATTTGAATTTCCTATTTCTGTTACCATTTCAACAGCATTCATTTGAAAAGGTTTTTTTTTTTTTTTGTAAAAAATACAATAATAATAAATAGATAAATAACAACAACGACAACAAAATGATTACTATCACTTTTGTCCAATTTAATGCATGCTTTCTGAATAAAAGTATAATTCAAAAGAACCTTTAAACTGTATTTAAAAAAAAAAAATGTTCAAAATAGAAGAAATTTCACTATTGTCTCGAATTTTTGGATTTCATTGTATATCCAAAAAAAAAAAAAAAGTTCCCAAAAAAGTACTTTTGGTGCTTTTTTCCTAAGTGTAGAAATTACACCTTGAATAAATCTCTAACAAATCTAAAAAGGTTTATTTTAGGATTACAATTAGTTCTAGAAATTAATTTTATTTTATTTTACAAAACAAGCTGGAAAGGAAGGTCCCTTTGTACCTCTTCCCACTGACATCCTGTGTCTCCATCGGACTGTAGTCTCTTTGATCCACGTTCATCCTCCTGCTCACTGTTTTCTTTCTCACTGAAGAGGTCGGGGTTGAGGTTAAGCTGTGCTTTATTCTTTTCACACACACTCTCCAGGCATTATAATAGAGTCTGCAACAGAGGTCAGGAAATATAACACACCTATAGATTCCTGTAGCCCATCGTCTGCTGTGAAACCATCTTTTTCAACCTTTTACAAGAAAGTTCAGGTGTGTTAGAACCGTTACTGTGTGATAATGTCCCCTGTCCTTACGCTGTTCCCTTTTATGGCCTAGGTGTGTGTGAGCAGAATGATGGGAAATGGAGAGCTCTGACACAGAAGGATCAATGGGGAAGCTCGGTAAAGAGGTTCTGCCGTGTGGTGATATTAGAACACAATTGTGCGTGGGCTCTTTTGGCTCGTCTCTGGAGGGAAAACGTAAAGCCTACATCATTCCCACTGACATCCTGTGTCTCCATCGGACTGTAGTCTCTTTGATCCACGTTCATCCTCCTGCTCACTGTTTTCTTTCTCACTGAAGAGGTCGGGGTTGAGGTTAAGCTGTGCTTTATTCTTTTCACACACACTCTCCAGGCATTATAATAGAGTCTGCAACAGAGGTCAGGAAATATAACACACCTATAGATTCCTGTAGCCCATCGTCTGCTGTGAAACCATCTTTTTCAACCTTTTACAAGAAAGTTCAGGTGTGTTAGAACCGTTACTGTGTGATAATGTCCCCTGTCCTTACGCTGTTCCCTTTTATGGCCTAGGTGTGTGTGAGCAGAATGATGGGAAATGGAGAGCTCTGACACAGAAGGATCAATGGGGAAGCTCGGTAAAGAGGTTCTGCTGTGTGGTGCGGCTAGACGATATTAGAACACAATTGTGCGTGGGCTCTTTTGGCTTGTCTCTGGAGGGAAAACGTAAAGCCTACATCAGTCAGATGCAGCAAAACAGCGTACACCGCGTACACAGCTACAAAAAGCAACAATGGCACCCACAAAAAAGACCAATGGCAGAAAAAAATGAAAGATGCGTTGTTGAAATATTTCAAATAATGTTTCATTCGATTTCAGTACAGTTGCGATGGTAAAACAACAGCTATTAGAGAGTTCTTCCAGTGAGGCATTCTTTCTCTCTTGTATTTGTCTTTGTCTTTATTTCTGTGTTATCTACTTAAAAACAAGTACTATGGTTGCACCATGATTTAGTGTGCAATTGGTCATTAATGATATTGATAGATTTGTATAACATGGTGCTTAAATAATATACCATGTTAATGGGTCAGTGATATTGTAGTGCTATTTTAGTAATAATTGTTGGTAAAGTTTAGTAATGTTGTTGTGTGTTTGTCAATTTTAGTATTATATATATATATAGTGATTATTCATTTTTTTTTTTTTTATATATTAATTTTATTTCAATTAATACTTATTTTACTTCAAGTAACAATTTTTTAGTGGTTTTATTTATAGTTTCAGTTTTAGTGTCAGTTAGCTAAAATAACTCTGAGTCAACCTTGACCTTTCGACTTTTTGAGCTTGACACATTGATGAGGGCCTGTAGTGTTGCAGTTATTAAGCCATGAAGGTTATTCAGCAGTGAGTTTTGTTTTTGGACATTTTGTACCACCCTGACATTTTTGACTTTTATGTTAACCTTGCGATCAGGATGACCTGTCATCTATTTCTTCTAAACAAATGCTTTATTTTATTTATTGCACCCTGAGGGTTTTTCATAATGAGGATTTTGTTACGGCCCATCTGGGCAGCCAGTTGCGACTCGATATACTGTATACCATATATATCATGTTCATAAGAACGACTTCAGTTAACCTCAACCCTCTAGTTATCTCATTACGCTATACTCTGCGGAGAGTTCATATTACAGGCTAAAATCTAATTTTTTTGAACTAGCAGAGCTATTTTGATCCCTGCATGGCACAGGTTCAGTCATTTGCACCTCAACACCTGTATCAAATCCCACTGCATTTTCAACAAATATAGCAAACGATTTTATTTATTGGACTATTTATTATCGCCACTCACTTGCAGCTCATAACAGGCCACGTAGAACCTATTTACTGTGAATAATTCTTTGAATCAGTCTGCTTTACAATAATCCCCTTCATTTGTAAGTAATAATCCAAATAATAAAAATCCAAATAATCCAAGTAGGGAGGTGTGTGCAATTTTTAGAGTCAAAATAGACAGCAGCGGCCCTGCAGCTAAATGCCTAAGCAGATAAACAACACCGGTTATGTAAATATGTCTGTCTCAGAGACAAGCTGAACATAAATAAGAGTAAAGCAGTTATTTTAATAAGTTGGCTAGAGCTGTGGCACAGCAGTTAGCACACACATGCTCCTGAAGTTGTCAATAAATGCATTAGAAGTCATCAATATTGTCAGGTTGTTAATGTTGCTGGTACTACAGCGTTCACCACGTCAGTGAAAGTTAAACTGCTGTCATGTTCTCTGGCAGCTTTCTAAGCTTCAACACAACTAGTATATCCCCAGTTCTTCATTGCCTGATGTATTATGGTTTCATTTAAATTGATAACGCGGATAGCAACTGGTGGTTATTTGCTTCTAACTATAGAAAGTTGAGTGGCGTATGTGAAGTAAGGGATTATATCAAATTACAGAATCTTATTTGACACCTTGGCACGTCCCAGAGAACTCGAGGAATGATTAGCACCATATTTGGTTTTGCGGGATGACAAGTCCTGAGACTTTATGTTTGAAAATATACACTCTTAAAAGGATAGTTCAACCATATCAAGCCAAACCCATATAACTTTGTTTCTTCTATAAAAACCAATTAAGGAATGTCCTGGCCACTCTTGTAAATAGAATAGAAGTGGAGGATCACTCAGGCTGTCATGTTACAAAATGACAATGACATGCCCATGGCTGCCTCTGGAACAGGCCCTCTCAACTTTATTGATGACTTAATGGATGATGGTGAAGCAGAATGAATGCAGAAGTGTACAAAAGCATGGCTACCAATATTCAAGAAAATGCCACAAGACTCATCAGAAAGTGCTTCATATTGCAACAGGACAATGACCCAAAACACCCTGCTAGCTCAGTCAAGGAGACCAAAAAATGGAAGGTCTTAGATTGCCCAAGTCAGTCTCCAGATTTAAATCCTGTTGAACATGAATTTCACCAGCTAAAGAGGAGACTAAAAGCAGAAGCTCCCCAAAACAAGCAACAGTTGAAATTGGCTGTATTAAAGGCTGGGAAAAGCATTTCAATGGATGAAACCAAGAGTCCGGTGATGTCTATGGGTGGCAGACTCACTGCTGTGATTGCATGCAAGGGATTTACAACTAAATATTCGCTTTTAAACTTTTACATTTGCTTTAAGTTCAACTGTCTCAATACTTATGCTCACATCAGATTAGGGAATGAAACTCTAAAAGTGCTGTCCTTTTTATTTGGTAAAACATGAATGTGTTGAAACGGCTAATAATAAAATGTGACATTCTGCGGTTTTGTCTTATATTCATCTTTTAATCATATTTGCAGATGTCTTGACTCCACAGCAGACAAACCAATTTTGTTATTACTGTTCCAATACTTATGGAGGGCACTGTATATATTTCTTCAAAACTGCAAGCAAAGAATGGGCTTCGAGTTTGTTTTTGTAGCGCTGGCGCTCAACTTGTAAATATATAATATAATCTTTCCGTCAAGACATGAAAACACACTAATACAACAGATTTGTAAAGAATAAACCAAATTTAAGTTAAACTGAGACTTAACCTCCTGAGACCCTGTGACCTCATATGAGGACATTATATTTTGGTGTATTTCTCTGAGACTATACATGCCACAGTTTTAAGTCTGGATGTCCTGTGCAGAGCACATTCAGGGCTTTTCAGAGATGTTTGGATGTTTCACTTATGCATGTTCATTCATGTCTTTTCATTTAAAAAAAAAATTGAGTCCCGATGTCCTCTACCGAGGACATAGCATAACTTATGAATGAAATATCATTTTTTTGGTAAATTTTTTTAATGCTCTAAACAATGTAAAGACATGAAAAAAACTATGTTTTTCCTAAAAATCTTTTCTTGGGTTTTAAGAGGTTAATAACTTTCCTTGGCATATTCATTAGAGTTGATGTACTGTATGAACAAATAGTATCTTTGACTTGGATCATTCATAAATTGTAGCATCTAGTATGGGCCATTTGAACTTCATTTGTCATGACAAAATTTGCACTTTTGTTGGATGAACTTGCCATAAAATTATGCAATAATCAGATATGATGCTTCTCTGAACTTGTTCTGGTTCTTCCATGCCTGGTGTTTGAAATGCACAGTTTCCTTTGCAAAGTCCACAGCTAAGAACAAAGAGCGGGAGAAGCCGCCACTGCACAGTGCTCTAGGGATGGGAATTCAGTCCCTGGTGAAAATTACCACAATGGCTAATCCATCCATATCTATGTTATGCATAAAAACAACTCAATTTTTATGGAAGGAATGTATCACTAGAATTCAGACAGCGCTACAATTCCTCACACATTGTGGGCATTCTGGGTGCTTTGGGACCTGTACATCTCAGTGCAATATAATAATGTGGTCTTGTTGTTGTTTTTTAGATTTCTTGACTCCAGAAATATGTGGGGTGGCCATAATGATGGGGACCAGCAAGGTCATGTGAGTGCACGAATGGAGACCAGCTTACCCATGGGTACCACCAGTATTTCTGTATCCCAGCAACAGGCTCCTAAGAAGTTTGCTCCTGTTGTGGCTCCCAAGCCCAAGTTCAACCCCTATAAACAACCCGGGGATGCAACACACGAGGGAGCTGGTAAGACTTATAGCCTTGACTTTTTAATTATTAGCATTTGTACATATTTGCATATGACCGTGGTCAGAACACATGTATGGGTTTGCAAAATATGTTTTTCCACTTGAGGATCAGAACTGGGAAACGATGATCGCCTTGGAGTCAAAATTCAGAGAAACGGTGAAGCAAATTGAATTGCACAGACAAAAATGTGGCTTTTACATGAAAATTCAGGATGCAAAACTAGCTTGAAATAGGGATTTTACTGGACCACGACTGCAGGACACAAGGACTCTTGGTCTGCCTTGCATCATACTAAAAAGTCTCGTCTGGCTCTTTGAAGCTGTTGTCTTGCCAATGACATTTTATTTTGGAGGACAGGTGACCATCTGACCATGAAAGTCCATCACTGGTGGCCATTTATATGCTGGGTCTATCTTAGCACTTTAAAAAAGACACCTAGAAACACACACACACACTTGCACATTTAAATCAGACTGTTGGCTTTGTGGTATTTCTACTTTAACTTTCAGGACAGTGTATTATCCCCCAATATAACTGACATGTGTTTGCCAGCGCTACAAAACAACAAAATATATAGACTAGTAGTTATACCTCGACTCCCAAAAGATATGAACTTATATGATCACAAACCGGTCCAAATATAGTGGAATATAGCGACCATTAATTTTTAAAGAAATATAGCACAAGCTGTCAAAAGGGCATCCAATTGCATTTTTTTCATTTGATCCACAAATGGATAAAGAAAATCATTTGGAAATGTGAAAGGCTCATTTAAAAATGACTTATTAATTTATTATTTTATTCTTACACTTAACTAGCATTTTTAATATTAACTAAATAGTGATACATTTGTCTATTTTTGTTAGTTTATAATATGGGTAACACTTTACAATAAAGTTCACTAGTTAATGTTAATTAATGCATTAACTATCATTAACTAACAATGACCAATACATTTGTTACAGTATTTCTTAATCTTTGTTAATGCTAATTAATACAACTATGACTGTTCGTTGTTAGTTAATATTAGCTCATAACCATTAATTAATATTAACAGATATGACTTTGGATTTTAAAAATGCATTAGTAAATTTTGAAATTAATATGAACTGAGATTAATAAATGCTTTACAAGTATTTTTCATTGTTAATTCATGTTAACTAATGTAGTTAACAAATGTTAACAAATGGAACCTTATTGTAATGTGTCACCAAAATATGATTTATTCATTTATTATTGTCTTGTAACATTAATTAAATAAACCCCCTTTACAATCACATTTACAATCACATTTTTTACCCCCTTTACAATAATCACATTTTGTTGCTTTGCAGCCTGAAATGAAGACGGACACAAAATGAGCACAGCTGATCACAGTTGAAAGTCAAATGGTTTTGTGTGCCATTGAGAAGGTGATTAGCTACACCTGATTGAGTTTACAAGCCATTTTTAGAAGGGGGTGATCTTTTTTCCAACTCAGTGATTCTGTTTTTTAATTTTTTTCTGACAGGTTGGTGTTTTATCTTTCACTTGGATGTTATAAGTTGCACTGAGTAAATACAGCTGGATAAAACAAAAACTGTGTCCATCTTGATTTCAGGCTCCAAAGCAACAAAATCTGATTATTGTAAAAGGGGTGAATCTTTTCTATACCTACTGTAAATGTTTTTCATTGTCAATTTGAAAAACAATTTGTCTTTTTACATTTTTATTTTCAAATTACTAAACTAATAATTAATTAATTTTTATTTTTAAGTTAAAAATATTAATTATTTTAAGTCATGGGACATGTCTTTAGTTAATTTGATGGATTACATCTGTGGTTATTCAGTTAGGAAACCTGTGTTAATTTAACTGCTCTGCTAAAAAAATCACCCTGAGACCATCTGGTTAAAAGCAATGAAATTCAGACATTTTTTAAAGTGTGATTTAAGGGCCCAAATAAATTTTTTCCCTCCACTGTACAATCAGATTTGGACAGTCCTCTGTTTGTTTAGTTCAGCATTAATCATAAAATCCAAGCTCGTTTACATGAGAGGTTCATCAGTGAGTCTGTTGGCGGTGAATGTGTGTGAGTTGTTCATATGTAATCACCTCACACAATGGTCTAATCCCTAATCAGAACTTTGTGCTATATGTAAGAGGGTCCATGTTGGCGACATGCATGTGTGGGGCCACAGGGGTTCATTACAATATTCATATTATTAAATATAATTACAAATTATTATTATTATTTTTTTTTTACAATTTAAAATAACTGTTTTCTTGAAACAGCTGAAAACAGTTGTTCTGCTTAAAGCTGCAGTCCGTAACTTTTTTTGGTTAAAAATGATCCGAAATTAATATTTGAGCAAGTACATAACCAGCCAGTGTTCGAAACTATCGCCTTACTTTAGCCCGATTCACAATGGTCAGCTTATAATAATGTTTTCTAATTTGAGTGGTACGGGTAGGTTTTCGTGGCAAATTCGAGCATGCCGCTGTGTCATTACGTCACGTCTGTAAACATAAAGAAGTTGTCCCGGCTACTAGGCTATTGCATGTGAGGATCCTGCAGGTGGCCAATCGTTTATAGCCTTTTCTCACAGCAGCTGGAATACTTAAATGTATCATTTTGATGGCGGCAGACTTGTTACTTACTTGTTCAGATGGCAATATACGGTGAAAATTCTTATTTGGGTCATATTCCAAGACGTAGGCTAGAATCTGTGAGTGCAAAGTACAATATCCACACCGGTGCGGTGACTGACTGCCACACATACTCCTCAAAACATTCGATTTATCCGCGCTGGAGCCGTGACAGAGCACAACCCACGCAAGGAAGATAATTCCGCACACAGCTGCAATTCCAGGTTTTCAAACAGAGATGGCAACAAAGAGGCAAAACTTACGGACTGCAGCTTTAATATCGTTATGGAAACCATGATACATTTTTCTTTGAATAGTTCAAAAGAACAGCATATATATGAAATAGATTTTTTTTGTAACATTGTAAAAGCCTTTACTGTTACTTTACTGTAATGCATATGCTTTGTATTTCATCTTTTTTTATTAATTTTCAGCAAAAATATCTATTGTGAAAATTTCCCAAAGCACACTCTTAATTAACATGGCAAATGTAAATATTAAAAACAAACAAACATGATTTTACAATGGAACCAAATGATGGTGTTATGATACTGTTTGCTATGTTTTTGTTTGTGGTGGCGAATTTTCTTTTTGCAGTCTGGAGGATAGGATCATATGGAAGCTGTTTTACATATGTGAAGATGCATTAAAAAGACAATATGAAAATTTCAGCTTTATCAAAACCTAAATATAAGAGTTTTGTCAAAATTATGTCAAATCCTTAGAGTATATTGATGTTTTCTATCAGTAGTTTGTTAGATAAGGTTTAAAAAGTTTCAGCCAGCCGGACAAATAAACCCAACATGCCGTGAAGCTCATATTTACAAGAATACTTGCAGAGTTGAATGAGTTATTGATTACTAATTACAGACACATGGCCCTTGGGCATTACGTAAATATGGGTGAAACCACATAAATGCCCAAAAGTGTGATTTCTTTGCAGTGTCTACCCAGACAGGCATTCTTATGCTCTCTGGACATCAACCAAGTCCTATAGCTAACGGCATGCCCTTTGGCAATTAGTAATTTTTTTTGAAGAGTATTATTGGGAATTTGTTTCTGCAATAAAAGTACTCATTTCTTGCATTAATTGGCTGATAGCGGATCTGTCAGATAGGGGTTTCCATGGTTACAGCGTGGGCTTTCTGGACCCTAAAAAGCTTTCTGATTAGAAATGTGAATTTAACTTAATCTCTATGGTGAATATTGTATTAATTAAGTTATTCTATTTTTAAACATTTCACAGAAAAAAAAGAAAGATAGAGGACCTTGGGGGCTTATTTTATGCTGTAACCTTGCTACTCTTTGATGGTGTGAGAGCAACAGAGACCTGCCATTGTTTCAGATGAAAAGCAATGATGAGAATATTGGAGGGAGTTCTCACACATCTGTCCCGGTCAAACAGGCAGCTTTGAGCAAAAGAGAGTTATCTGAGCTCACTTTGTCCCATATTAGTTTTACCATACTAGAGTGAACGAAGAGAAATGCAACCAACCAATGGGCACATTGGTCATTTGCCTCTTGACATTATAATGTATATGAACATAAATTTGAACACATTGTAACTGAATAAAAACAAAATGCATTTTTATTCAGATTGACATTGCAAATGTTCAGTTCTGTTCTGTATGATTTCTAAAAACTGATTGGAACCTCCGGAGCTGATTGAAACTATTCGCAGCCGCAGAGCAAGTGTCTCTCTCTCACACAAAAGTCCCTAGCAGACCACCTGTTTTTCAGTAAATGATGGAGAAAGACTAGGGGTAATTTATTTATAAATCAGACCCACACGCACAGTTAACAAAAGTAAACTCATTTGCATTCTTTGTGGTGTCAGTTTTAAAGATTATAAATGTTCACCATAAGTAAAAAAACAGTCATTCATAGAAGTAGGAATGATTGCAGTTTAGAAGCAAAAACATCTTTACACATGTGAGAATATGTCCATAAAGTGCTGGGGAAAGTTGAAATATTTTGAATTTTGCAACTTTCAAATATAATTTCAACCTTTTGTTTAGTAAGGAGGAACTTGCAATACGTCTATAGGATGTTTCTTATCAGATGTCAAATAGACGTTTAGAAAACGTCTTTAAGATGTTTATGATTTAGAATGTATGTAAAACTGACATCTTAAAAACGTCTATCAGATGTTTGTGCACAGCAGATGCTTTCCAGATGAAGCGATCTTTCACAGACATCTTGCAGACGTACTTGTGCTATCTGGGTTTTGATGTAGTTTAAGAATGACAGAATCTGTTATTTTACTAATAATATGAAACAATAATTCATGTGTTACATTGTAGGTAAGATTTCATTCCAGAACACCACATTTTATCCCTTTTTTTTGTGACATTCTTTTAATTCTGCACTGATCTTTTTTTTTTTTTTTTTTACAAAAACTTGTATTAATCTTACAGTTACACAGAGCTCAGAGAGCACAGAGGAAGAGTTTGTGCACACGCTTCCCGTGGGCATTGCGGTTCACACTTCTGCAAAATTTAGGGTGTCTCTGTCTAAACAAGGTGCTTGAAAAACAGTATCAGACCTATATTATCCAATATTTGCCACAGGAAGTGGATGCGTTGCGTAATATCTCGTTTATGCTTCTGTGTATTACCGCCATCTTGCAGCTGCTTATGACAATGTGAAGTCAAGGCTAAGCGACATAAAAACAAACCAGATGAAATACAGACATGGCTGAACAAGACTGACAGTGACAAACATGTTTGTTTGTATTCTATTTGTTTGTCAGGTATTAATTCAGGACATGTTTCTTATGGTTTAGTTTGAACAACAGACAGCTGGAATGTTCGTTTAATGTTAGCCGGCCAATACCTTTTGACACGGAGTATGTATTTACTGGATGGTTATTTTGGAGTGGCTTGTTGTATGTTACATTCTGTTCAAGGACCTGTTTAAAATTCGTTCAAAGCTGATGGCGTTATTTATAGTGGTCAACCGATATTGGTTTTTTGACAGCCGATGCCGATATCTTGGAAAGCAGGGTGGCCGATATAAAGCCGATATAATTGTATTTATTTTAATTAATATTTAAGAAATTTGAAATCATTTGAAAATGGATTTAAAAATAAATTTGTAAAATAAACATACTTCTACTTTAGATGACAAAGTATTTTATTACAAATAAATCAAAACCTGTCGCAATAATCAATATATCGACTTATCGCGCAATATATGTACATGACCTAAATTATTTTTGGTGACGCATTATATCGCCCATTATATTTACTTAAAAATTAGTGTCACCGTGTTTTTTACATTCCACTTACAGAACTGTTAACGACGACGGCGAACAAGAGGGAGAATGTGAGCACTGTGTGCTCAGGCACTGCCGTTCTCAGCGCCGTCCAAATAAAAGTCCGGCATGCCGTCAAAATAAAAGATGCGCCTCAAACGCATCGGCCAAACAGAAAAACGTATCCGCCGATGCCGATATTTGAAAAATGCGAAATATCGGCCTTGGCGATATATCGGTCGACCACTAGTTATTTATTCAGTCAGAAAGTGGCAAATGCAGCCTTAAACCTGAATAAAAGTGTTTTTTCAGACACTTCGACTGTTGCAAGTAAAAAAAATTGTATGCCACTATACAGATATATTCATTCAGTTTTGTCTCTTAGTATTGACTACATGCTGTTAAAGAGTGGTCAGATGGCACACATTTTTGAAGTCTGCCTGTTATCGCTGTTCACCGCCGTCTGTTGTATTCAGTGACATGACTTCATGTCTGACTAAACTCTTGACTTATTCTGAGCTTCTGTCTGGAACATTTCTAATTGAAGGTTGAAAGGCAGATACAGAACATAAAAGCTGTTTTAGGTGCTGTATCTGCCCGTACGCTATTGTGTGAGAAAATGTGCCGGAAGATAGGGTGAGTTGAGGCCTTGAATCGAGGGCAGTTCATTAGGCCTCTATTACAGCGGATAAGCCCAATTCCTTGGCAAGCTAATTGACTTTTTATTAATGGAGATAAGTGAATGTGTCAATTATCTGAGCAAGGGTACTTTATATTAAGTAAAGAACATTATAGGAGATAAAGCAAACAGTAATAGGGAATCATTGTAAAGGTGTCTCGTCAAAGTGAGGGTTTGTACAGGGCTAATGAGGTTTTTAGCGCTGATGTTCACATTAAACTAATCTGATGGGAAATGTGAAAAAACCAGATTGTATGTGAGTGTATGTGTGTGTGTGTGTGTGACTGTACAGCTGCATAAGGGGTAGGTGCTGTATCTGCCCGTACGCTATTGTGTGAGAAAATGTGCCGGAAGATAGGGTGAGTTGAGGCCTTGAATCGAGGGCAGTTCATTAGGCCTCTATTACAGCGGATAAGCCCAATTCCTTGGCAAGCTAATTGACTTTTTATTAATGGAGATAAGTGAATGTGTCAATTATCTGAGCAAGGGTACTTTATATTAAGTAAAGAACATTATAGGAGATAAAGCAAACAGTAATAGGGAATCATTGTAAAGGTGTCTCGTCAAAGTGAGGGTTTGTACAGGGCTAATGAGGTTTTTAGCGCTGATGTTCACATTAAACTAATCTGATGGGAAATGTGAAAAAACCTGATTGTATGTGAGTGTATGTGTGTGTGTGTGTGTGTGACTGTACAGCTGCATAAGGTATGGGAACCCTTTGGATTTACCTGGATTTCTTTATGAATTGGTCATAAAATGTTATAAAATCTTTTAAAAAGTCACAAAAATAAAGAAATAATGTGCTGGTTTAATAAAGACAGAATATAAGTCCAAGACCCTTGCAGACTAATGAATTAAAAAATTAATATGAATGAATATGTTTGTCTGACCATCCTATATCACCTATGTCATTTAAATACATAAATTGATAAAATAGGCATTGTTATTTGTATAAATTGTCATCACCACTAAATTGTATAAATTCCCTTTTCAAAAATCATGAAATATTGCCTGTAAATAAATAAATAGTTTGTTTTGTTGGAGTTGTGGCCTAATGGTCAATGTCCCAAACACATTAAGCTGTGGAGTTCATGTGGGAGATGCAGATTTAAATCTGGATCATGCCATGTCCTGGTCTCATTCCAAAACAATCCGGTCCACTCTCTATTTTTGCTATCAAAAGTGTCAAAAAGTCAATTTATGATCTTTTATGTCTCTTTAATGTCCCTATTTTTATCAGCAGGCTTCTATTAGCAAATACCCGCATGAGTGGGCCCGGTGATGTTTTGCTTGACTCCAAAAGAGTTTATTAGGTATGTAAACGCAAGTCCTAATGCATCATTTGTGTTATCAACGTGAATGTTAAAATCTCCTACAATTAGCGCTTTATCAACAGTAACCAATATGTCTGAGAGGAAATCTGCTATTTCTTTTAGGAAATCTGTATATGGCCCTGGTGGTCTATACACAGTAGCCAGAGCAAGAGATACGATAGATTTCTTTTGCATATCTGACAGTGTAACATTAAGCAGAAGTATTTTGAATGAGTTAAACCTGTATCCTGTCTTCTGAGTAACATTGAGAATATCACTATATATCTATAGCCAGTATGAAGTTTGTTTTTTACATGACCATGGCATCCTATGATGTGACAAACCTCAAAATTGCCTGTTATGTATATGAGTTTAGAGTCAGCCAACTCAGCGCTCAACAGTTAAACACCTGCATGTCTAATTCACAGTGGATAGTCGGTAAAAACAGGAACTTGTTCACTCGGTTTTTCAAGAAAGAAAAAACCAAACAAAAGAATGAAGGGCGTGTAAACACCTGCTTTACATAGTTTCCAGACCGTGCTGCTTTTTAGTGAAATGTTTGTGTATTTCATCTGTATTGAAATTCAAAGAACAAATGCAGTTTTACATGACAGACAGTCTGAAAAAAGTGACCTCAGAATCTTATTTACCCGTTTTGGGGGGAACCACTAGTTGCTCAACCAGATTGATACACGCTTGCACAAGCTCACTTATACACAATAACTCCAGCACACACACTTGTATCTAAAGTAATTTCTGTGTAAGGAAGACCACTGCACTGCACTGCAAGAAAAATAATATCTGTGCAACTCAGAGAAAAGGTATATCAGCTTTCTTTTTTCAGATGCTGTTTTTAGCAATACTTAGGACCACCTGACAGGGTGAATGCCATTGACAGGGGTCAGTTTGCTTCTCCCCTTCCCACTACCACCACATAGGTTACACTTGGGTGGTTGGACAACAATAGAAATAGCTATGAAATGAGGCATATTTTTAGTTATAAAAGCCAAGGATTCAAATGAAAATCTTACACATTTGTATCTCCACCAATTACTGAATGTTCATTAATTAATTCTTTTTTGCCCATTTCTATTAGCCAGTCTACAACTTTGCCATAACAGTCACAGGTGACACTCGTTAACTGTTTGGGTCAAATCTGTTGTTGTACAAAGTGTGGTCCAACTAAATCTATCAAAAACTACTTATAAGTAGTATAACATAAGACTCTTAAAGTGTTAGACATGAGTCCATAATAAAGAACTTTAGAGTTGTGGTATGCTGCAGTCATCAGCACATGCCTCGGAGTCTGACATTTACTGTGACCAGCTGTGCCTGCTGTTTTTTATATCATTACATTGCACCACGTGGCTGCTCAAGTGTACACGGTCAATTTTTGGTGTGGTGAACCCATAGCAAATGGAGTATTATAAAGTGATAATATAACCAAAAATGAAAATGATGTCACCCTCATGTTGTTCCAAACCTGTATGACCTTGAATGCAAAAGAAGATTTTTTTTTTTTTTGTGAAAAATGTTGGTAACTAGAGCTTTGGTGAACATTGAATTCTATTTATATGGACAAAACCAACCAACCAAACAAACAACGACAACAAATTCTCAAAATAATGTTTTTATTTTTTGGTGAACTATCCCTTTAAGAATTTTTAAAAAATCCATAGGATCCATAATTTAGTTTAGAAAGCAGTAATGATTTGTGTTATCTCTTGTACAAGACCCAATCACGATTGTCTGGTCTTTGAATAGTCAAGCACACTTCAAAACAAACTTTTGTTTCACAAATAACTCTCAGTCTGTTTTTCGGGAAACATATGTTTAATACAAATGGAAAACATTGTTTAGCAGAGAGGGTATGTGTGGATGAGCTCATAAGATGATTTATGTAATGATCTCTGAGCTGTGTTGTGCAAGTATTGTCATATCAGTAAATAATGTATGCTGTTGAATGGTCCAAGAAAATGCTAAGTAAAATAGCAATTTTTAATGAAATATAGAGGGTTTGTGTTTGTGTGCTTGCACCCCCCCCATACTAAAGTTAAAAAGGGGTTCTCCATATAGAAATCCCATGGAGCTTTAGGTTAGATTGTAGTAGGCCTGTAATCCAAAAACTCATTTTGAGAAGTGTAATCCAGACACATCACTGCTGTTTTATCTCTTGTAACTTAATTGTCTCTTTTGATATAAGAGGATTACACAACCAAATATTTGGGTGGCCAATTGGAAACTTTACATACAATAAAATTTGCATGATAAACAATTTAGTATGAAAGTTAAAATTAGTCAGGGTATTATCAGAGTGTTTTGAATGTGCATCTATTGACATGGTCCCAAATCTTTGAAACACAATTACCTGAAAAAAAAAAAAAAAACAAAGATCAAAAATCTGTTTATTTACTTGACAGCACGTCACTATAACCTTGTTTATTTTCATTGTTTTGGACTAAGGATGCATCGATTTTAAAATTTTATTCAATATTATAAGCTGTTATGGTCGAAAACCAATAAATTGACGATATTAGAATTCTATAATTAAATGCTAGAATTATATTATTTAGTAAAATATATTAAATGCGTAAATTAAAATAATAATTTAAAATAATAAATTAAATACACGTGCCACTATAAGTAAAAAAAATAGATATAGGTAGGTATGCATACAACCACAGTACTCCGCACATTATGGTTACTGACAATAAACATGATCACATTAACATTAACATACACAATTTTCTATTCGGTGACCCCCAATTAATTCAGCAATTTTTGTTGTGGAATGTTTATGAGACATGATTTGCTAGTCTGAAAGAATTGAACCATTAGGCTAATAATATTTTATGATTTTTGGAGAGGGAATATATAATTATTATAAAAATGTAGTTATAATGGAATTTTATGCATATAACTGAATGTCAGTTTGACTTTTTTTTAAATGCAATTATATTCTAATTTTAAATGCTATATATACACACTCTAGATTTTATTATTTTACACGGTTGAACAGTAGTGTCAGACTACTGGCATCTTTGCTTGTTATCAGAGGATAAGGGGAGATTATAGCTGTTTACATTAATGTTTACTTTTTATATCAAACTGTGGATCTGATATAAAATCGCAGATTAGAATACATTCAAATGAGGGACTGCACTTACTAGCAAAAGACCCCCAAGGCTCCCCAGTCACATTGGGTTGTGAGGATCAGATTTGGGCCACCAGGAGCTTTGCATTGAAGAGTTCTTTAATTTTGTCAGTTTTTCCAAACATGATTTAATCGAAGTACAGTGATGAAAATCGAAACATCTGAAGATGTAAACTCATGCAGATTGTAGGCATATTTTTTTTCCTGCTATACAAGTACATTCCCCTTAAAGGGATAATTCATCTAAAAATGAAAGTTCTGTCATCATTTGCTCACCCTCATGTTATTTCAGACCTGTCTATTTATTTTTTGCCTCTATCTGGAACATAAACACTTACAGTACAATAGAAGCCAGCGGTAACTGTTTTTCGAGATTTTTCAAAACATATTTTTAAAGATATTTAAAGATCTATCCCTTTAAGGGATAATATGTTCCATAATAAAGGGTTTTCCTACAGTTGGAGAGATTTAAACATGAGTCATTGTCACAGAATGTGTTCTTGTGTTCAAAAACAACTAGACCGAGCACAACTGAACGAATATAGTGATTTCTGAAGCCTCTTTTGTAATGTCTATTCAATAATTTACTCATTTGCCACAACTTTAATTTATTATTATTGTCTTCATTTAGAGGCTTTTCTCAGCAAATATTAGTATGCAAATAATTTAGCCAATTAATAATTATGATTAATGGATAAATAAATGGGATTCATTTGATTTATCATAATCATGTCATGAACAACATGAACAAAACAAACAAACAAAAAAGGTCCTAAAAATAATACAGGCAAACAAAGTAACAAACAGTCTCACTCTTCATTGTTGCTGTGACTTTCTTGGAAGGTTCAAGTAAACACTTGAGCGTTCTCCAAGAATCTTAATGCGACGGTGTTGATCTCTGCTGTTTCATGCAGCTGCCTGCATCAATCACTTCATATCCATTATACCCTTTATGCACTTTTCTCCACTGAGTGCAGAGAATTCTGAACACCACACAGGTCAAAGGTCATTCTCCTCATGCAGGCCACTGGGAGAAAGATTTACGGTTGGACTTATTATAGCTCAAACAATGCTGTGAGTTCTGTCATCACATGGCCGACAGCCATGGCTTGCACATAGCGATGACCAAATAAGCCGTAATGTGTGGCTGACAGGAAAGGAAAGTGGCAGCCATACACGTCTGTCCTTTATTATGCCACATATGATTAGGACAGTAAATTCTGAATGATTTAGTAAGGCCTTTGATGTTCGTTGGATTCCCTTACTGTGTATTTATGGCATTATGATGTGGACTGAACTCAAAGACCCAGGAACGCACACATCTAAAATTCAGTTCATACAGGTATTTAACTAAAGATTATTTTTGGTTAAAATAAAATTCAAAAAGTTTTGGGAGATATTGCACAAATCTGTATGACTACTTTTATTTTGTGGAACACAAGATTTTTTTTTTTTCTCTGTACAGTGAAAGTCAGTGGGGTCCAGTGTTATTTTGCACCCCACAGGCATTCATTGTATAGACAACATTATTTAAAAGATATTTTCACAGAAGACAGAAAGTCAGACAGGTTTGGAGCAACATGAGGGTGAGTAAATAGAAAGCTTATACATTTTTTTTAATTAATAAAATCAAAGTAATCTCTGTGATAAGGTCTGGGCTCTGTAAAAATTGCTTGTTTATCGTGTGTAACAAGATTGCAGGATTCTTTCTTTTGTTCAGATTATACTGCCACTCGTTCAGATTTCAAAAAGAATGAAGTTTGTGGTTATGCAGGAGTGACTTTCACCTTGTCCGGATCATATTCTCATCCTCTATTGCAAGATTAAATATGCTACACACAGTAATAAAGTCATTATTTAACAAGTTGGGAGTGTTATGCTAGCACTGGCAGTGAGGACTAATGAGAAATGGTAATAATAATAATAGACAGAGATTGCTGATTAAATGCTTCTATATATCTAGGCTAATTGGACACTAAAGTAAATAGGCCTACGTGACCGTTGCACTCGCTGCTTGCATTTCTGTTCGACAGAAAGAGTTCAAGAAGAGAACATGCAATGTAATGGCCATTTCTTTTCCATTGCTGTAATGTGGGACTGGAGTTCACCTGAGGGGCACTGCGGATGCGACGGAGAGCTGTTTATGTCCTGACACCTCCTAGTTGACCTCCTCATTAATTATACTAGAAGGATTAAGGAACAGTCTTTGGCAGGAGGGTAGGAATGATCTGAAAAGTGGGGAGGACTCATTATAAACCTGATCAGCCCATGGCTTAGGTGATGTAAATCAAAAATGCAACCTAAAAACATTAGTTGAATAGTAACTGAGACTTTGTTGGGCATAAATGAAGAGTTTGGTTCCAAAACGCAGTTTTCGTTTCCGCTAAAATCAGTATTGTATCTGGTAGGTATTGAAAAGTCAATTTTAAATTTTACGCAAAATGCGATATCCGCCGAGTTATTCTGTCATGCTTTCTCCCTTTCTTTCCAAACCGCGACAAACGTCAGTCTCCGTTCTCTGCAGAATGCGATATATCCGCTCAACCAATCACAGCGCACCATTCCACACACTGTAGACAATAATGGCTTTGAATACACCCGGCATCCTAGTTTTCCTCATCTATTTTGTACTTTGTGATCAACAAACAAACTTAGGGCTGCACGATAAATCGCATGTGATTGTCATGCGCATCTCGTCAGTAATGCCGGTTCTGTGATTAATAGTAAATCTCCATCACGTGCTTTCAGATGAAGAGGCATTTAATACACAGAGCCGTAGATCACTGCAATATTGCGTTCATAATCGCAGATGAGTCGCATTCGATTATGAACGCGATATTGCGTAGCTTGTCAGTGTAAGTGTTTTTATTAATGCCATTAATGTTTTTGTTAATACAGCATATAGCACTAGTCAACTAATGAATGTAACATGGCAAAGATGAATGCACTTGTAGAAGTTGAATGTAAGGGATATGTCATTTTGGAATTTCTGTGGTTTAATGTGATAGCCTATTGTTGTTCATGTATGTTCATGATGAAATTTTCTTTTATTGTTGTAATTTCAGTTTCAACAGTAAATCAACAGTTTCAATATGACAAAATAACTTTTATATTGCTTCAATGGATTTATTAACGATAAAAAACGTGTCATCGATTTATTGCATTTTGGGAAGAAAAAAAAAAAACATTTTTATAATAAATCTTTGAAAATCAAAATCTGGATTAGAATTTTTAATGTTATTATAACCTAAAGATGCTATGTGAAAGTTTGAAACAGAAAATAGTGGTTTTCATCTTGCCATTTTCTTGGTAAAGAAAAGTGTCATGGATTTATTGCATTTTGGGAGAAAAAAATAATAACATTTTATAATAAATCTTTGAAAATCAAAATCTGGATTTGAATTTTTAGTGTTATTATAACCTAAAGATGCTATGTGAAAGTTTGAAACAGAAAATAGTGGTTTTCATCTTGCCACTTTCTTGGTAAAGAAAATACATTTTTACTCAAATTAATCAAAATGGATTTATAGCGTTTTGGAACCAAACTCTTCAAATATATAAGTATAAAAAGCCTTTTATTAAAAGGTGATATGGATTTTTTTCAAAAGTATGTGTAAAGTCATGAAAACATTCAGTGAATAATAGAAGAAAATTTATTTGAAAACTTGCATGGGTGGAATGGACATGATCAACAATATAAGACTAAGTATGTGAGCTATCTGCATGACCTTTTGGCAAAGTAAGCAGCATATGCTTGTGGTTTCTACGAGAATGTTAAGACTCTCGTTTGTGGGTTTCCTGTCAGGTTTCCACAGAGCGACTTATGTGGGGAGTCTGACATAACAGCCAGTAGTCGGTTAGCTGATGGCCAGCCAAATTTGTAGGGAGAGACACAGAAGCAGAAAAAAAACATTATGAGAAAATACAATTATGAAAATTCATCTTCAAGTTGTGTGTCAGCAACTTCACAAAGTCGTCCTCTGGTTCTGAAGGAAAGATTCTCAACGGCTACTTAAAGTCCTCTAGTTTTAGAGGAAAGACTTGCCAGTGTTTTTTCAACACTTTCAAGTGTTTCCATTCATTTCATCACCGACAGATAATCCTGTCTTATGATAATCGTTGGCTAGACAGCATAGTAGACAATATAAAAACAGCACTTTAAGCCACTTACCACCTAGAAGCTGTGTAAACGTTTTTAACTGAAACATAAGTTGAATTTTGTAGGAGAATTAGATGCACATCCTCTTAGCAGTACTTAAGGGACATGTCACGAACTTTACAGATGCCTTAATACAGTAATCTCTGGGTACGATGGCAATGGGAACTGAGCTCAATAATATGACATATCATTTTCAGTGACAGGCTGACGATTGACCCGCTTTTAAAGATGGAAAATGAACATATGACATGCATCTTAAAGACATGACAGTTTTTAGTCAGCTTAATTCAGACCACTGCTTGAAGCTTCGTGTCTCACTTGAGCCAAGCAAGGACATAAGGAGCCAAATAAGATTGTCACAAATGAAACTGAAGCTGTTTGATTTGCCCTAATTTTTCCAGAAACCTCCAACTTGCATGTATTTTAAAAGCAAATACGAAATTCAGCTGTGTTTTTCGAAGGCTTACTGGCATAACAGAAATCAATTCTGAAAAATGAAAGCACAGATTAGCCGCAGGAAGTTCAGATGGAGGAATTTGAAAAATATGTGTCAGTTTGCATTAAACAGCAACAGAAAGAGATGGGAGTTTTAGTTAGTACACACAAAAAACGTAAGGGCAGTTAAATATATAAATAAATGGCCAATAAAATGTGACCAATAATGAATGCTAAATAAATACACAAATTACTTTACAATGAGGTCAGTAAGGATTTTTTTTCAGTAGTACTTAGTTCTAGCAAGGACACGTTAAACTGACCAAAAAGGGGGGGGGGTAAATCTTCACTTCACAGGCATCACTATGAAAACGCTCTTTTATAACCTTCATTTTTAAGAGTGTAACTGAGCCAAAGACACATCATAGTCTATAACAGTTAAGAACTATTATTATTATTATTATTAATAACCAAATATGATGATCCCTGTATGAGCTAAAATATCAAAACAGCTGCACTATATACAGGTATATTCATGTATAAAAACCTGTATATTGTGTAAAAAAAAGTGTGATATTATTTTTCATTATGCTTTTAAAATTAAAATCATAATTATGTAATTTTACTGAAGCCAAAATAAATTAATAAAATATAATCTGAAAAATATGTTTTCATAAAAACAAAATGCTTTATTACATTATTATTATTATTATTATTATTATTATTATTTTAGATAGCTAAGATAGAGATAGATAACTCGGTCCAAGTCTAAGATAACTCAGAATTGCTTTGTTTTTACTTTGCACAGCAGATTCTATGTAGATACAAGCCCATGGTTTTGAAATCAACATCCAAAGTCTTAAAACTAAGAACATATTATTACAGTACAGTACCACTAGCGCATGTACCCTCCGTAAACTGTGATGTTTGCGCAATTGCACAAACATGCAAGGCCCAATACGAATTCCGAGCAAATCAGAGAATTTGGCACCCGTTTGGGTTGTGTGTCCTTACATGTCCTCACATGAACCAGTAACCCCTCTTTATGTGCCATGTGACCTGCCTGCCTTAAATTACGTAGTCAATTCCCTCCACTTGATACAAACCCCTCATTCTCATCCAGCCTGCATTCCTCTTTTATTTCAGCCAATGGACTGCACTGCTCTCTGCTGATCTCTTTAGCATGTTGTTTGGGACTGATGTTTCACTTTTCAAATCCCGTCTTTCCACTTTCACTGAAATCTCCATTTTGCCTGTTGCACTTTGTACTGAAGCCCCCACGGTTCTAGATTGGAACGTCTTTTTGGAACGTGTCCACCTGCAGATTTACAAGATCCATCCCTGCATGTGAATTAAATATAAATGGCCTGGACTCTCTAAATCAAAACGATTCTCATTTACAGCCCTGCTAGTTTTCATTTAAGTAGTGGAGAAATTATTCAGCATGGTGCTTCAAGTGGTCCTTTTTATTGAAGATCACGCTGCTGGGATTGTAGATTTTAGGGCATCACCTCTCCATTGTACTTGTTCCATTTTTCCTGCACAATGGTTTAATCCCCCTTTTATGTCTCTAAATTTAAAAACTCTCTTTTCCATCCCTCTCGAATTCCTGTCAGATCTCCACAAACCAGCATCGTCGGCTCCTCTATACTTCGAGAAGGACATCTCCAAAAACCTTAAAGTCAGAGTGGCGTTTCCAGCCAAATGAAGCCATAAATCAGTCCGTTGTATATTATAGTTAATTAAGAGCAGGACTGAACCTCAGAGCTACAGCGGATGCTAGAGAGAATTCGGATGGATAATTACAGATAAAATACTGCATTTAGGACGTCTCCGTGCCGTAGCACATTTTGAGAGCTTCTCCACAAAGATAAACCATTGGAAATGTCACTATGGTAATTAGAACACTTTATTCTTCTAGGCCTGTGAGGGATTATAGATTTATGTTGCCCATTGTACTTCATTTGTATTTGAATTTCTTCATTTATTTTATATATATTTTTGTTATTTATAGTTAGTTAGTGTTTATTAATATATTGATTAATATATTTAAATTTCTGTTAAATATATATTTATAGTATTTTAGTTTCTTTTAAATACTATTTAATTCTGCCCTGAAGGGTTATAATAAAATAAAATAAAACAATAATAATGTCAGCAATATAAGAGGCAAATATGAGTGAAAATTCAACTGTTTATAATCTGTTGATCATCAGCAAGCACATTTTTTTTTTGTTCATTTTGTTTGTGGTTTGATTTGTGTCTATTTTAGGACAGGGTAGAGATGTTAATATACTGGATGGTGTAGCTGTGTGCACACTTTTTTAACATTTCCCACATGAGTTTCATGCCAGTTATATGACTAAATTGGAGATCCTTGCTGCCAAATGCACCCAGCCATTCATTTTGTTTACTGCAGTGTGTTTAAATGCAAAGATGCTTCTGCTTGAACTTCTGCTGTAAATCAAATTCATGTTTGTCAATGCATCTAAATATGTACCAAATAAACATGCAACGTGCTGCACAGATTACAAAAGTGACATTCCACGGAAAGCTCTTCCGGTTTTATGACTGTCAGTGTGGAGATTTTCATCTAATAAACAATACGAGTATATATGCTCTTTTGAAATTGTATCTTTGTCAGTTGCTATTGTGCCAGTATCAATGCCTGATGGACAGAGGTTGCACAGAGTTCAAACAGAGATTTGTATATTGCAAAATTAATTTCCTCTTGTCCACTTTCAGCCTCAAATCATTTCTGTGCATTTAATGAATACAATGAAACCTGTTGAGTATATGGAATGACACGATTATAGTCATCATTCTACTATATGGATTATAGTTATTATATTACAACATTAGTTATAGTTCTCAAACTTTTCAGGCTGTGGAGCTTTGATCAAATAAAAACTTAGATGTTTCAACATTCTCTTTGGAAGGGTTTTCAACCTGGTGTCTGGGGACTTCTAAAGGGGCTGATTTTTAGTAAGGGTTTATTTATTTATTATTTATGTTTCCGTTCTAAATTATCTTTACAAATTTATCTTTCCACATAGTTTTCCCTTACGGCTTTTTACCTTTATCTTGCTCACTGGGTGTTGTAAGCTAGTTTTCTTAGTAAAACTGCTTTTTGAACTATACTTATTCTGAAAATCGCTATAGCAATGCATTTGAATTGAATATGTTTCTCTTAAGCTTTACACATAATAAAATATACAATGCTGACTTGAAGTAAATATTTTTCAGGTAACTTTTAAATAATTTGTTTTGGATTTAGTACAATTACAGTAAAATACAGTACAGTTGTGGAAACAACATGTTGTCTATATAAAATTAATCTTAATATATTTTATATGAATATTATATGTTTATATGCTGTAAATATAAATTTTCCTTAAATGGGTACATGGAATATTACATAAAAATGTATAACTGCCTTTATATTTTAAGACAGGAGTCTGGATATCATATTTGAGGATCCTTGGAATTGATACGTTTGAAAACTTCTACTGTGATTTTCTTAAGCATTTTCAGAAATAAAAACATCTAAAAACAATAAAGTAAACAACAACAAAACATTTTAAGTTGTAATATTACAATTACAATATTACGTACACTGCACTGCCAATAGAAAAAGCATTGGCATATACAGTATATAAGTACATGTTCACAGTGCAAATAGGAATAATGCTCTGTAACTATTTTGTTGCCTAGTGCAAAATTTTAT
Source organism: Sinocyclocheilus rhinocerous (assembly GCF_001515625.1). NCBI lineage: Eukaryota > Metazoa > Chordata > Actinopteri > Cypriniformes > Cyprinidae > Sinocyclocheilus > Sinocyclocheilus rhinocerous. The sequence goes on along the minus strand of NW_015640388.1, from coordinate 321,239 downwards.
CACACGTGCAAGCATCTACTCACAATCTAGGTTAAATATGTAGATTTTTCAGCCCAATGTAAACTCATTAATTTTGCATATATTCTGCAATTTGATCTTCAAACTACTCTGTCTGGAAGCAATTAGAACTGCTTACGTTAGATACCATAAAATTGAGTCAATGGCAAGACACTCTTTAAGTTTACAGAATAATCTTGACTTCTTTTTCAATCACCACCCTTTTCAGTGCAGAGAATAAAATTGTGGTGCAGGCAGTGTTAAGAAACAAGCATTTACTGTGTATGCAAACACATAATACATCTGCATAAGCACATGATTGGATTGGAATAAAACCCTTTTTTACGGATCACATCTGAGAAATGCACACATAATCATCCCGTTACAGGAAGTGTATTTCATCTCTGCTCTTATGCTCCGCTGGCTTCATCTAGAGCTTGTTTTTCTTTTTCCTTTTTTTTTTAACTCAACCCTTAACAACATTCATGTTCCTGATTACCAATTATACCTCTCATGGTCCTTTCAAATAACTTTAATTACTGATTAGAATTCGGCTCTCACAAAGCCGGTACTTGAGTGTAATTGCTCAATAAAGAGTTGAGTGGAAATGTGTGGTAATAAGTAGGTGTTCTTGCTGCTTGTCTCATTAGCGAGTAAGCACTGCCTTCGCTTCCCGGTCCGCATAAATGGAGCCTCTCTCATTCATGGCACAGGGGCCCCCTGGTCTCTCTATAGCAGAACCAGCAACCAGATAACATGTCCCAAACTCGCTGACCTCACACCGCAGACACCTCACTGATCAAATATATAATATCCGTACTTGTTTTCGTAACACTGTGTCACAAAGCAGAGACCTATTTAGCATTAGCTGTGAGCGAATGATGCCTCATAGTTGGCCGTTATGTGATGTTACATGTTCTGTTTACCTGATGGGAGGCCCTGCAACTGTTACTGTTTGTTCTCATGTGCATTTTTGAGAGGAAAATAACAGGTTATAACTCTGCTTAACTGCCTTGCTGTGGCTGCTCATATAGACAATTGCCTACTATAATATAGTAAAAACAATAATATTGTGAAATATTATTACAATTTAAAATAACTTTTATATTTTAAAATTATAATTCCTGTGATGGCAAAGTTGAATTTTCAGCAGAAATTTGTCCAGGCTTCTGTGTCACATGATCCTTCAGAAATCATTCTAATATGCTGATTTGCTCAAGTAACATTTCTATTATTAACAATGTTGAAAACAGTTGTGATGCTTAATATTTTTGTGGAAACCATTATAGTTATTTTTAGTATTCTCATTCTCTCATCCATCTTTTTTTCCACTGAGAATGTCACAGTGCATTGTGGGATTGACTTCTCTGTAGGGATGTAACGATTAACCGCGAGCCGGTTAAAAATCGATTCTATTATAGTGTTATATTTCAATTTCACAAAGAAACATGCAGCATTTTGTCCAAGCAATAATAAAAGGACACATTTAATTTATAATTTATCTTAAATCTCATTTTGTAAAAAAAAAAATATTGTGAATCGAATCGAATCGTGAAATCAAAATCGTGAATTGAATCGAATCGTGAGTTGAGCGAATCGTTACATCCCTACTTCTCTGTGGAAAGATATTGTATTGCTGCCTTAGAAGGTGGCTAAAACAATGAATTAGTTTAGCTTTTATGTCAACCTTTGCATTGGGAGTGCAGCTAAGAGAGGCCACTTGTGTGGGCAGCTCACTAGGCTTTGGAACAGAGCTATTAAAGGCACAATATGTAATATTTTTGCTGCTATCACAGCAAATTTGAAAGTGTTAAATTGACACTCACAGTGAGAAAATTCATGTTTTCTACAAAACTAAACCGGAAATCGAGGGGTTATGACGTCATTGGCAGGCGACACAATGACACTATGGTTATACCTTACATTGTTGGTTATACCTTACCTCCGTGTCACTAGTTAAAATTGCTTATTTCTCTGGATTTAAACATTCTTTGAAACATTTGGGATAATGTAAGTACACAAGTCAGCAAAATATATAACAATGTTCTAGTGGTTTTTGGATATTTTAATTTAAAAAATCTTACATATTGTGCCTTTAATTAATATTATTAATGAATATTATCGGGTCATCTCTATGATATTTGCTTTTTGAGTAAAAATGCATTTACTGTTAATTATTGTTCAGAGGTTATACTGCTGTCAATCTAACTAGTCATTATTTAATTAGTAAATTACTGTATATTTATTGAACCTTCATGCTTATAATTTTCTAAAAAAATCTTATGCTTTCATTTTACTCAAATGGAAAATAGTTACGTTTTCTCATCTGGTTGGTAATATCTGGTACTGCCTTGATGTTTGTTCTCAGCCATGTTTAGTTAAAGACTAACTTCTCTTTCAGTTTTCTCTAGTTCGAGGCACTGCATGAGTGGTACTGCACACCTCCCTCTCTTGGTCTCTCTTTGCCCTGTTCTCCCAGGCCTCCTCAATAAATCATGCCGTCTTTGAAACATTTACATCTCTCGTGTTGCCCTGAATTGAGAAATCCAAACATCATTGGATTGCGGAGAGACATAAGATATTAAGGAACTTAAGATATTAATTTTGTGTCAACTTGTAACTTACAAGTGACTTTAGGATGTAAGCTAAGGCAGAGAAAAGTAGAAATAGAGACCATAGGAGGAGGAGAAAGGGGGATGTAGGACACTTTTGCTTTTTTATTTTTTGGAATGCACAAGATGCCATGGTTGGAGTGCTTATGAGTTTTCACAGAGGTCACGAGGTTATTACATAAACTGTTCATGTAAAGTGCTCTTGTGCCTTTGGGGAATGTTTGATGCCATGTTCACAGAAATATTGCACTGTACAAAAAAATTGAGCATGTGATATTTTTCTGTCTGCATTCACATTTCAGGATTATAGACATTTCAAGACCATATAATTAATTTGGTCAGTAGACTCAGGGAAACGACATTTATGACATCAATTAGATCCAAAAGACAGATAAAAACTTAAAATAAGATTGGGAAAAAATAGATCAAAAGTATCTTCAAAGGCTCGTGATACAGCAGTGAATTCCCACTGCCTCCCCTAAAAGGTTGTAATTTGAAAAGCTCATGTCTGGATTGGTACTTAGACGGTCAAATGATTCAGTCCTAAATTGGACGCCGAGCGCAGCCAAATCAGAATACAATTTAGCAAGCAAATCTTGATCCGGCTTGAAACATGTAGTGGAACCCAATCCCTGGATTAGCTGTGGACTTTACAACTCAGCGATTGGCTTGTTGCCACACACTTGGCTGGACAAATATCCCATCTCACTTGTTTTGAGCACAGTACTTAGATTTTCAATCTGTACAAACACCTACTTACTACAGCTTAGACCATCTTAGTTAACCAAATGGCTGCTGTTAAATGTGTTAATCTATCAGGGACAATATGGTAAGAGTGTGTAAGCCTTCCTCCTTTCAATTTCTACACACACTAACACTTTTACGTACTTACACGGTATTTTGTAAGGTTACTGTAGATATAAAAAATGTCTTTAATCATCATGTTATGTCAAAGTATTATATCCCGTAAAGCTTTGAATCTGCCATTCTTTGTTACATCTAGGTGTGTCAGATTTATGTCAGCTTGATCTATCAGATTTTACAAAGTTTTCCACCCTCTCTGACCTGTTGTGAATTGATTCATCCCTGAGGAAGAGAGTTTATCATATTGACTCATGGGGTGTCTTGCCTTTAAATGTGTTTTTTGTTGTGTCTGATTTTTTATTTTATTTTTTTAAAGAAGACTATCCCCCACCTCCTCCACCTTTCATTGACACCAGCAGACTCCCATCTCCATCCAGCTTCCCACCTCCCCTGCCAATGGATGAGGCCTCCCTCGGCTTTCAGGTGAGATTTGCTAAACCGCTTATCACAATATACTGTATGGTATGACCCTCCAGTGGGGCCCAAAAGTCAATTTTGTGAAAATGTTCATTACATTGACATATTATATTACAAATGACATATTAAATTAACAGCACAAATAAAAATTTGAATAAAAAAATATTTTTCATAGTAATAGCATTTAAACCTCTGTTTTATTTACATCATGCACTCAAGCTGGCATGAACTGCACAAGCTTTTGAAAAACAAACATGATTTGTTAGTGTTCCAAATGATGTGCTTCAGTGGAAGCAATAAATCTCAGTTTCAAAAACTTGACCCTTATGACTGGTTTTGTGGTCCAGGGTCACATATAAGCTTTTGTACAACATTCACATGGTGAATTGATTAGTGACCTGAAATGAAAAAGTGCAGAATCATAAATGTTTCTTGTTTTTTTATTTTTATTTTGTTTCTTGTCAAAATTCCTTTTAAACATTTGAATCCTAATACAAATTTAGGACAATTGAAAGTTTCATATCCCTTTTCATGTGTTACTGACAAACCGTCAAAAGGCCGGCCAAGTCTTTTTTGTGGCTGTTTACTAGGTGTGTGTCCTAGTTGTTTATATCTCCCTTTAGTTCATTTGGCACTGGTTTAGAAATGAGTCAGGGCACAGGGAAGGCTGACACCTATTGGTTCACCACAGTCATTTTCCCCCTAAGGGAGTCTGTCCTCCCTAAGAAACAAACTGTGATTGTCCATCCATTAAACTACAGCCTCAAAACTGTTTCTGAGTAATATTCATTGTAATTACACACTTTTATTTTTATTTAACACATTCAATACATACTGTCTATATTTCTATACCCAGTGAATTCCCAGGGAATGCATGGACAGATAATAATGTGTAAAAAAAAAAACTCATTCTGCACTGTTCTAGCAGTACACAATTTATCTAAATAATGTGAATAGTTTAGATTTTACATCATTGTTTTTACTTCGGCCTGCTGATAATGTGTCTGTGTAGTTGCAATTTGACTGGGTTTGCTGCAAGACAGGATCCAGTCACTGATGAGCGACGACGAGACGCCACTGATTTTTTGTGAGATACATGTACAGTCTTCATCAGGGGTACAGAGGTTTATTTATTTTTTTTTTTAATAAGGCTGCTTTATCTGCCGCTCAGAATTTGACTATACAGGCATGTTCTCTGCTCTATTAAAACCCTCAACTGGATCTCTTTCCCACGAACGCTGCTCTGCAAGGGAGGAAGCCTGTCCGGAGGGAATCAGTGCGTTTGTTGATCTAGCTCTATGGAGTCAGCGGAGTCAGACGGTGTTATCGGCGGATAATTAGGCTAGTACAGAAAAGACATCAGACTGTAGCGGCAAGATCTTGATTCCTCTGTAAAAATGAATGGCATTTTGGAGTTAGTTTAACCGGCTTTACATCTCAGACGAGAGGAGATCAGTGACAGCAGATGGTTTGTGACATAGAAAAGAATCCACGGCAAAGCACATTTTGTTGTGCTCATCACACCATTCCCCTGAAGACCTTTAGCTCTTGATTCTGATAACAGTACTAAGTCTTCACGTGTTGTGGGTACTTTACCGAAAACGAGCGGCAATATGCTCGACCCGCAGCTTTCCCTAATTCCAGTTTTCTACATCTTTCATGAATGAAAAAGGGGATGTTGAATTATTTCTGCTCCTAAGCAGAACTAACAAGAGGAAGAGGCCGGAGTGGCGCGGTGAACATGAATAATCAAATGATACTTGGCCTAAATTCTTTTGTTTCCCGTAACAGAACACGTAGCAACACATGCAGTCTTTATTTAACTTCACTTATCTGTCTCTGTGGTTTTTCATTAAACTCAGCACTTAAATCAGCTTCCTTTCTTCAAACGGTGCTTACCAGAATGCAAATGGATGGCTTACATAACCGATGGAAGTGCTTCATTAGATTGCTATGCCTTTTCTTTTCATAAAGCTATTGAACTGACTGACCAGTTCTCCTAATGGAATTAAGATATTTCACCTAAAATGGCTCACAAAATAGGGGCTAAAGGGAAAATGCTTACATACGTGTGTAAGTGTGTATTTTCCAAAGGCTTTATGTGTTATTACAGTATTTTATTTCTGTAAACTCTTGTTGATCTTTTTGTGGTGTGTGCATGACTCAATCTTGGTTGCTATAGGAACATGGCTAAAAAAAAAAAAAGTCTTGAACCTTTTATAAATTGCAGCACACAGTATAATTAATAATGAAACAATACAGGGAATTGCACTGTGGAAATAGCCTCAGAAGTTGCTTTTGATCACATAATCATATGGAACTAACTTTGTATTTATTTCCCTTATTTACATAAACTGTTCTAAAACAGATCTAAATCAATTCACGAGTCATTTACGCAACTTTTGCATGTAGTTTGTCAATGCAATCTTTTTTAAACATGCTCTACATGTGCTGAAATACTACTACAGTATGTGTATTTACATTAAACCCCTGCCATATTTTTTTAGGCACAAACAAGTTTCCTTTTTATGTAAACTAAGCTTATTATAGCTTGTGCATCTTCAGAAATCACCATATTTGCCTGCCACAGTTAATGTTGCGCTATTACTGTAAGTTAATTTAAGAGATGTTTATTTTCTGACGATCATGGCAGCAGTTATTCCTCAAATTTACATTTGACAGATGCTTTTGTCCAAATTGTCATAGACTGCATTTAATCAGTTCATGCAATCCCTGGGAACTGAACCCACGACCTTGTCATTGTCAGCGCTATGTTTGGGATATGGACAGGCTATCATCTGATCAAAATGATGGAGAAGAGCATTATAATTTGGCTTGTTTCCAGACTTTGAAGACTCAATTCAGGTTCTTGTATCTGCTGTACAGTCCTAGTCAAGTATGTGAGATCGCAACCTAGAGTTAGGAACGAAGCCGGAAGATGGGGAATTGCACTATGCAAATAGCATTCAGCATTGTAACCGTGTTTGTGCCCGTTACATGTTTTGCATAATTCATTTAGTGAATCTGTCGCTGAATAACACAAACAGCAGGTGCAAATAAACCGCACAATCAGCAGGCGCAATTCATTCTTAATTAATCCCCCCACCGCTTTAAGTTCAAGTTTAAGTTCACCTTAGTTCAGGACCTTAGCATTAATGATGCAAACCTCTGTTTGCCCTTTCCTCGATTGTTCGGGAAGCTTTTTAGGGCAGACTAAAGTAGACCAAAAAATATAGAGCCAATCAGTGCAGAACAATATTATTTAGGATTTAGTTTCACAAACAAACAAATAAATAAATAAGTAATTGTTACCTGAGCACCAAACTGGCATTTTAGAATGCTTTCTGAAAGATCACGTGACACTGAAGACTGGAGTAATACACAAACAAAAACTATTCACAAAGCTATGTCAATGCACATAAAGGATTTTTATTTATCTAGTGTCATGTAAAGATGAGGGAAAAGAAAGAAGAAGCCACAGAGGACAAGAAGAGATATCAGTGTCCTTCAGCTGTGAGGGGAGAAGGTTGTGCCCATTTTGATGAGGAGCGAGAATGTTGTCAAAGTCTGCCCCTCACACCTTTTTTTAGTCACATGGCTGCCATTCCTCAAATGCCTTTGATAATTTTGTTCTTTGCTTCCTCTCCGACATAAAGGACAGGTGTTGGTGATTGCAGATGTATTGCTCATCCAAGACTTAGACTTTAGAGTCACTTGTTATACATACAGTTTTTGCTTAAGAATAGTTAGGAAGACCTTAGTTTGCCTTACAATATTTTGTATTACAAACTATTGTCATTAATTTGCCAATTTACTAAACACTTGTGCCAAACTGCTAGTATAGAGCAGTCCCAGTATTTAGATTAAGTGAGGTAGGATATTTATTTATGGATGTGTCGTGCTACCTCAGTGTAAACATCTTATAAAGAAACCTGCAAGTGTGAATAGAACTTTGTAAGAGTGAAGCTTTGTCATTGTCAGTTTGGGAGACAGTGAAACTTTTAAATAGAGTGAAAACAGATAAAGCGGACAGCGTGAGAGGGAGAGAGAGAGCTGAAGGGTGATTCAATTAATATGAGATGAGCTGTCTCACCAACAAAGCATTATTTGTTTTTTTGTTTATTCTTTCACATCACTGAGATTTTCTCCTAAAGACGTTCTCCCAGACAATCGTGTCTTGTTGTTACAGTAATTCACTTTCAGCCAATTGTCTGAGGCCACGATTAATTTTAATGAACATGTAAAAGACAAAGCACAAAGACAAAAAAAGGTCTAATGCTCAAGGTGTTGTGTAATAGTAGCCCACAGTGGATTATGTACCGTATTTGAGAGCTAAATTGCCTTCTTTATGTATAATATGTAGTCATTTTTCTTTTATTTTAGCATGCTTTGTTCAAGTGTGATTAAGTGGGTTAGCCGATGTAGAGCAACCTTCTTTCTAAAAGACCTAATTTCATTACAGGTTACTGTGTCTGTGTGTTTCAGCTAAAAGGACCTGAGAAAACTCTAGAAGAGAGACGTTCTAGTCTGGATGCTGAGATCGACTCTCTGACCAGCATCCTGGCCGACCTAGAGAACAGCTCACCATACAAACCATGCACGCCGCAGGTACAGTCATTACAAACACACTCCCAAACCACCTCCAACCACATTACATTAAAGACATTCTGAAAGCTTCACCAATTTAGAAATTGTTGCATTTAATATAATACAGCATTACATTTATACAAATGCTCAGTAAACGTTAAGGTAATATTGAGTAGCTTACATTTTAAACACAATATTGCCAGTTACCCTGTCTGTTTTTGCTCCTCCAATGAAAATATTACCGAATGAAACCAAAAAAGAATCAAGTATTGTGTGTCTCTCAGCAACACACAGTAGCAAAGATTAGTTCCTGAATGAATCAGTATGTTTGAACAAATCGAGTGAATGAATTCAGTGACTCCTATTGGTGTGAAACCATGTAACCTGCGGCCATTCAATTTTAAGGACCAAAACTTTAAATAAGATCAAATAAGTTCAGATTATCCTTACAAATGAATGTGGTTCACAGCAAGTGGTTCTCCATTATAGTGCAATTTAGGATGTATAACTCTGGTAAAATGACAGTAAGTCAGTGGCTGAATGTGAATAGGTATATAGAAATAATTGTTTCTGTTCTATATATATATATATATATTTTTTTTTTTTTTTTGAGAAACCATCATTCACTATGAATATTCATGCTTGGTGTGAATAGGTCTTTGAAGAGGTACAGTGTGTCACCCATCTAGAGTGTCATCTATAATTCTGCACAGGCTGCAGACTTGAATAAGAACTCAAAATCTCTTATTTATTTTTATGTTATTATTTTAACTTATTCATTAGCCTTTAGTTTGGATGCGGAGCATCCAACAAACACACACAAACAAACAAAAGGACATTAACTAATTTAGGTTGCACAATGAGACAGATGAAAAGCAAATCAAAATGTGTAAGTGAACCAGTCATTTCTCATTTTTGGAAAGTGTTATAGTCTAAAATTATAATGACCCATATCATTAATAGATATCAAATGAAGTTAAGAGCAGACACTCAAGTTGAGCCCTAGGGCACTTTACTAAATAGTTCAACACACAATGAATGTAGGCCAGTGCATTCGGAGTCAATTCTGTCGCATTTGGAGCAACCACAAGTCCCTCCTGTTGGCAAACAGCACCACAGATAGAGCTCGCCTTATTACATAGCTAAAGCTTAATAATGGAGAGTGTTGTCTCTGAACTAGAAACACCCTGCTTTTGGCAAGCGGTCTCTATTCCTCTTTTCTTCTCTGGGGTCAGTCTATTACATTTGCTGATCTCCAGAGTCCTCGACAGGCACTCTTTTAAAATTATTATTGAGCATAAAGTCTGCACAAACACAACTCTGCAAAAAAACTCACTCATAAATTGATCTCTGTAAGTATTTGCAATATGCTGATAGCTACAGTAAGTACTGTCTGATCATGTCCATTTGTTTATATCCTGAAAATCCTGTATTAAGATGACCTGAATGAGCTTTAGGACTTCTAGCTAATAAAGTATGTTCTATAGGTGTACAGTAGTGTAAATATATTAACAGAAATACTACATCCACCATTTTAACATTGACCTTTGACCCATATGTTCTACGATAGATAGATATGGATGGATGGATGGATGGATGGATGGTTGGGTGGGTGGATATACTGCTAGATAGATAGATAGATGAGAGATGGATCGACAGACACAGACAGATAGATAGATAGATGAGAGATGGATCGACAGACAGACTAGATAGATAGATAGATAGATAGATAGATGAGAGATGGATCGACAGACAAACAGACTAGATAGATAGATAGATAGATAGATAGAACAAATTCAGACTCATGAATTGAACTCTACCTATGGTGCTTATGCTTGAAAAGAGGTGCTCGTTATGCATGGCCTCATGGGATAACAACGATGCTGACGGGGTATTGTTTGGCCACTGTATCATAAATACTTAGCATTCAGAAAAGAGGTGCTCGTTATGCATTTCTCTGCCATGTTTCTTTAATGTTGCCACTTCCTCTGTTCCCATGGCCTCATGGGATAACAACGATGCTGACGGGTATTGTTTGGCCACTGTATCATAAATACTTAGCATTCGGAACCCTACTCATTTGATGTACCGCATTTTACACAATGTATAACAAAGACGTACATGTATCAGACAGAGAGAGGCTTTGAATCTGAGCCACAGACATGTTTCCTAAGACACATAGTCATGATGGAGCAACGCTGCAGAAATTCCTGAGGGAATCAGAGAGCTGCGGGGTCAAGAGGTCACATATCAGTGTCTGAGCCAAAAGCTCTGTTTTTATAAAGAGCGAAACTGGCTTTGACCTCAGTTCAGGCAAACGCAGAGGCCATTGATACAGTATGGTGAGAAAACAATGTTGCTCTCAGCAAAGTCAGCCTGGTTTGGCAACAAGTACTGCAAACACACACATACACACACACACACACTGAGAAATATGTACACTCAAATTTAAAGCACACAAACAGCTACACTCACTGACAGTCGCACATTTTGAAAGGTCATGCACCTGCACACTTTTGAAGTGGCAGGTAAGTTTTTCCTAAATAAAATGCAGTCTAAGTGCAGATCTTTGTAAAAGTACTTTGTGAGAGCTACAAGTAACAGAAAGGAGTCTGAAAGCTTTTGTCAGTAGACAGGCAGAGAAAACACAGTGTTAGAGAGAAAACAGCCTGAGTAGTTTCTGGTATCGGGGTTAAATCTCAGGATCAGTCTCAGTTGCTCTGATATCTGCCTGCTCATTTGACCATATATGACAGCGTTTCTCCACCAGAGCGTGAAATATGTGTAAAAGAGTTTAAGTGTGAGACAGTGCTAGAATCATCACCTAGTGGCCAGCTATTATGTAAAGATTTTGGTGTGTTTCCAGTGTTCATAGACTTTTTCAATGACAAAATGAGAGATCACGAATTTACTATGTTATTGTAGAAATATTTATTTTAAATTAACATTAGAATTATATGGAACGTGAAGTGTCTTAAAATGTTTGGCTTTTCCAAATCTCCATGATGAGAAATTTGTTTCTTATGGGAGAATTTTTTATTTTTATTTTTTTTGTATAACCAGAAACATGTTCAATAACATAATATTAATAATAAACATTTCAAGTGCCACCAAAGATTTTTTTTTATTTATTTTCTATTTCTATTTCTATTCACACACACACACACACACACACACACAGCCTTTTGAAATATGGGGACACTCAAAATGTCCTCATAAATCACCTTCTTGTTGTAATACTTATGTCATACCCATGTCATTATACAAATTTGTGTCCTCATAAATCACAAAAATGCACACACGTGCATACACACACACACGCAGTTTAATAATATAACAATTTTTTTTTTTATATGTATTTAATTAGTACTATTATTTTCACTTATTTATTGTAGTAGATAGTCAATAGATATATACAGATTTTGGTGTTAAAATGTATTCTATAAAATTATATAAAAAACAGCATGGTATATATTTTGTGATGCTGTATGAAATAATCAAAGGTTGAAGGTGTGTTATTTGTTTTAACTGTACTGAACCCACAATTTACTTTATTGAGAAATAAATTACATGTCTAGGAACAAATATACATAATTACTGTAAATTAATGCAAATGATTTTGGGTTAGCATTTGGCTAATGAAAATCCTGTCATTTCAATTCATATTCCAATTCATAAATTCAAAGTGACCCTGTTGTTAAATTCAGAATTTTGCTCAATGCTGACACAAACACGCACTCTTATGTACATTCCAGCTAATGTTGCTTCTGGCTGATTAACTGGATTTTACCTTTTTTATTCATTCAGCAGATCCGCCAGGCCTTTATTTTTCTCTGTCTATGTTATATGAATTATCAGAGTGACTCTGGGCTTGTTTAATGTGCCAGGTTTTATAGCTGAGGCCACTGGCACAGCTGCTCTCTCTGTAATCTTCCACTTGTACAAACAGTATCAGCGTCCTCAGTTTACAGCACTCCCAAATCACAGAGCCTTCTCTCAAAAATCAATAGGAGTGCTCTTCCCCTCATCCCTGCTTTGAGCTTTAAGGAAAGGGACTTTATCCCAGAGTTCGTGGAAACCTGTGGTTAAAGGACCTGCTTTGTGATCTTTATCGACTCCTGTGTGTGAAATGGCAGCTGAATTTGTTTTGCTGCTTTGATGCTTTCCAAACCTATTGAAGAAGTCTCTTTGCTTTAGTTGGTGCTCTGTGGGTGTAACAAGACATAATGAAATGTGATCATTTGCTTCCATCATTCATCTCTCCAGCCATACCCCTGTCCCTGCAACACAAACACACACAGAGTGGGATCCATCCAAGAGGCAATTCTGAGTTTGGCATAGATTAGCATAGATGTTTTCCCCTTTCGTACCCACCGTGTTGAATCAGAAGTAGTCTTTATGGGAATATAATGAATGGCTCTCTAGGGAAGACATCACATTTTACAATAGCTATTTTTACAAGATAAACCTCTACATAATGCCTCTTCACCACGTGAATAATATTAAATATTGAAGTTATATTGGAAAATGAATCAAAGCATGGAAATATTATGTTAATTGATCTCAGAAAAATTCAGTCAACAAAATGATTGCATATAAAAAAATAGATTTTATTAATCTTTGTGAGAACATTTCTAGTTTGTGGAAATGACGCCACGACTGTAGCACAGTCATGATTTAAAAAAAAAAAAGTAAATCATTCTAACATAATAAATATCGAAATGTCATATTTATTGCATTATTTAAATTATCATAGTTGAAATATGTAATAATTCATATTTTTATTATGGATTATTTTTTACAGTTTAACATTGAAAGTTTGGATCTGAAACAAGGATATAATTAACGTATCTATATATAAAAGGCAAATGTTGATGGTATGGTTAAAAAGTTTTGAAGACAGTTTAAATGTGGTTCTTTAAGAAAAATATGAGAAAAGTTGAGATCTGTGAATTTTAATAACAATCAAAGTAAATAAAAGTGCACAAAGTTGAAGAAACAGCTATTACCATGTTAACTGTTGAACTGCTCAGTGGCAAAAACTCCCTTAGAGTTCATTTGAAAGGTGTAGATCCCACAGATCTATTTTTTTCTTTTCCTCAAATGTTATGAAACATTACCTTCAAATATGGCCCAACCAATCTTGCTTAAAGCAGCAAGTCAGCAACTTTTCCCCCATTTTTAGAGAAGACCTTTTAAAGACCCTGACCTTGTCAGCAGTTCATGCATGCATTCTCACTGTCAGCCAAGAATAGGTAGGGAAATTCTCTGGTGCAATGCAAAATTGTAAAAGCTAAACTGTGTTTTGTAAGAACGTCTAGATTTAGCTTGTTCCTGTTCAAGACGTTTCAGGTCTGCTAGCTTCCCCACCTCTCTTACAGCTAATTAACAGTCCTAGCAAATGAGATCAGTTGAAGGAGAGCAGATAAGTGTCAAACAGAGAGTTACTACCCGAGGTGCAAAGGGTCGGTCAATGAACTCATTATCCAGTCAGGTGTCTGCGAAGACTTCCGTGATCAGGAGGACAATGACAATATATCTGTACCTTTTTATGTGTGTGTGTGTGTGTCAGGGTACACATTTTGATTTAGATCTTTGGCCTTATACTTCTTTTGGTTATTATATTTTATGCATGACTGAAATTGCTTAAAAATATAGGCATGCAAATCAAGTTTTTCATGTTTGCTTGGTTTGGGAATGACATCTTGGTGTTTTACTGCGGCATTGACCTCTTTACAGTTGCTTGTGGAGAAATTTCCCATCCCAAATTTGGCATTTATTTGAATGCACATGCTGGATTCATTTAAGAAACTCGTACCAAAAATCTCTTTTTGGAATTAGCAGTGAAACTGTGATGGTTGGGCTCATTTCAACAAACCAAAACATTGCCAAAAGACTGCCCGGACCTCTCTCACAAGCATGAAAGTTTAATCGAATGAAGTCAGTAAGGCTGAAAATGCAGTTGCAAAAGTTGTCCATTTAATTAAACACGAAAGCATAGAGTCACATAAATGTAAGGGATGCTAAACTTTATCAGAGCGTCAGCTTACAGAGCCTTGTCTTATTATGTGACACCGTTTTGTGTTTTCGAATATCCAACAGTAGCACATGATCAATGTGTAAGTGTAAAATCTCTTTACTCTTCATGAATTAGAGTAAAAATTAATTGTACTTTTACTTGAAATAAAGTGCTTTTTGACATGCTCATTGATGCATGTTGCTGTCTCAGTGTGTTTCATGTCTATTTTTCAAGGATTTAAAGGGATAGTTCATCCACAAATGAAAATTCTGTCATCATTTCCTCACCCTCATGCTGAACACTGTTTTTACCATTGATAATATTAACATTATTTATTGAGCACTAAATCAGAATATTACAATGATGTCTGAAATATCATGTGACACTGAGGACTGCAGTAATGACTGCTAAAAATTCAGCTTTGCCATCACAAGAATGAATTACATTTTAAAATATATTAAACAGTTACAGTATTTTAAATTGTAATAATATTTCACAATAGTACTGTTTTTATTGTATTTTTGATCAAATAAGTGCAGCTTTGGTGAGCATAAGAGACTTCTTCAAAAACATAAAAAAAAAAAAAATCTTACAGACCTCAAACTCACCTCACAACATAAGATCAATATTCCCACGCCAGAAATCAATATTTTAGTTCAAACTTTCACCTTATATTTTTTGGGAAAAACTAAAAAAGAAGATTGACTCTCAAATCGCCAATTTTCCCACCTAAAGTTAGCACTCTGCTAAAAGGATCTGAAGTGGAGAGTAGTCTCAGTCACAGAATCGTTCTCTATGTTTCCATCCCTGACACTTTGTTTGCTTACAAATTTTTGTCAGAGAGAAAGACATTAGGCCTGAAGGCATTTCAAGTCATGTGAGCCCTATACCCTCTAGGACTTCTGCATTATTAAAGTCTTCCACACAGTTTAGCACAAGCCAAGTGCTTCCTCCGCTGCTGTTCTCCATGTACCATTCCACACGGGCGCTCTGGGGTCACAGCTACACAAGCACACCTGATGTTATGCTCAGGATCAAAAGGGTCCAGTGTTGTTTTGAACCCCACTGATTCCATTGTATGGACAAAAACAGTTCTTCAAAACATCATCTTATATTTTATATTTGTGTTTCTCAAAAGAGTTAAACAGGTTTGGAAGGACATGAGGGAACAGTGACAGAATTTTTAGGTGGACTAGCCCTTTAAAATTCAGATCCTCTTCCCAAACATCTCAGCTTCTCTTTAGCGTTTTCCCCTCTTGATTTGTGGGTGAAGAATGTGGTTTGTCTTTAAGGGGTTAGGTGACTGAAGTGTTGAAGTGAATGTGTGCACTGCTCATCATGTAGAAGGTGCTGCTGAACAGGAGGCGGAGACAAGGGATCATCCAGCCACGACGCCGATGGAGACTGGCAGATCACAGGCAGATAGTTCAGGGCAGATAGACAGTTCAGGGCAGACAGACAGTTCAGGGCAGACAGATAATTCAGGGCACACAGATAATTCAGACGAAGGCGGGAGAAGAGGGGGTATGTCTGCATATATATCCAAAAAACAGTCCACTGAGCTCGATTCACCCTCAGCCATGGTGCAGTGGGCGGAGCTTCCATCGAAGCTATCGCTGTCCATAGCACTCTCCTCCTTGGCGAGCACTGTAGCCGGCTCTCGCACCTGGTCTGACGTTGATTGAGGCTCTGGCTCCAAGGCGATTCTCAGCTCTGTCGCTCTCTCTGGCGATGGCTCATCGGTCGTGGCGGGCTTTGGCTCTCCGTCATTGGTGGGCTCAGGCTTATGCTCCGCACTGCGGGGTGATGGTGGGCTGGGCTCTGGGTCTGGCTGTGTTCTGGATCGGGGTTAGACGCTCTTCAGACACCGGATGATTGCCTCCCTTCAGCACAGTCCGGTGGTGACTAGGAGGTCAACGGGTCGATGGTGATTAGCCCTGATCCAGAACAGTGAGTTCAGCGTTGCGTCGTCGAAAGCTGTTAAAGCGGCGAGCTGGCTGAACTCAACAGCATAATCCAAAAGGGGAAGGTCTTGATGGGCTAGGACGATGAATAGGTATGCGATATCCATAACTAAAAATAAAAACGGACAAAAACGGAAAACAAAACGAGGGGGAGACGCCGCTTACTTATTCATCGTGGTCCGGTATTCTGTCACGCTCCTGCTGTTAGGGAGACGAAGGCACAACTAAGATTATAACAACAAATTATTTTATGGTAATCCACACGAAGAAGAGGGTCTAACACACAGGGCAACATCAACAATACTGGACAGAAAACAGTGACCAGAACAGAACTTAAGTAGGTAGGCAAATGAAGATAATTAACTAGACACACCTGAACCAAATGACATAATGAACGGGAGACAGAAACTAGGTCACATAGAGCACATGGGGAGAGAAAACACAACAAACAGTCCAGGGGTGTGACAGACAGGTTGACAAGTGACAAGACAGATAACAAAAAATAAAAATAAGTGAGTAAAAATAAATATGTAAAAACAATCCACAATAGACAAAGAGACAGTAAACAGTATTTTGTATGTACAGATATTCTATATACAAATTATGCAAGGGAATGTGGGTAGATGTAAGATATATTAAGTCACTAACATACGTATAATAAATATAAGTATAGACAGTTGGGTATTGCACATGTTTTATTGCAGAGTGGGGAGAAAATTTAACTGTTCATGAGGTAGATGGCCTGAGGGAAGAAACTTTTCCTATGTCTGGCTGTTTTGGTGCTCAGTGCTCTGTAGTGTCGGCAAGACGGCAACAGTTCAAAGAGGGAGTGTGCTGGGTGTGAGGGGTCCAGAATGATTTTACCAGCTCTTTTACTCACTCTGGATGAGTGCAGTTCTTGGAGAGTGGGGAGGGTTGTGCCAGTTGTGCCATTCATATATTCAGGTATTCCAATTCCAATTGACAATTCCAAGCAATGATAAAAATTCTGTTTGCCACTTTGTCATGCTTTCAATCAACATTCTGAAGCCATGAGAAAAATCCAAGGTTGGTTGAGCCATTAACTTATTTACTTTGTCTTAATTTAAATGAAACCTGTTCAGAAACTCCAAACTCCAATTGTCTATTAAATTAAAACATCTCAGTCAGAGAGATGTTCCACATCATTTTATTAGTGATTTTTTTTTACTGGTCTCTTGTTCCTAATTGTGCTTTATTTCTGAGTTAAGGAATCAGTTCACAGGCTCATGGGCTGAATAGGATGGGAAATCTATGATTTCTTTCAGAGGGTTTTTTTTTTTTTTTAGTGGTTGGCACGACCTTTTGGGATATTAAGAGTGTACACTGTGGTGCTCACAGTTTTGTGAATAATTACCTCACATCTACATTTGACATCATCGAGAGTGCTTACATCAAGGCTGAGCGCTATTCTTTCAGCCGCATTAGTCTCCGGTGAGAGGCCACTTTGTTCTAGTCTCTATATTGTGTTTATAGAGCGAGTTACATCACTAGCACTCTGTAACAACAATTAAAGTGCTGACACTTCGGCCCACTCCAAGCTCTCCATTCAATTAAACACTTTCCCATCACTGTCTCTTCTCTGTCTCCCGCTCATAAACCTCTGTCAAGACTCTTCATTTACCCGGGCGGCGTGAGCTGACGGACTGGATTGGGGACTGTAAAATCATGACTTGTCATTTGTCACTGCTCTGTTCCTTACTTCCTTTCCTGCCGCCTCCGTGAGAGGAGCCTCTCGGTTGACTCCACACTGCTCACGCTGAAGTATGCTCACGGTCCAAATACAGCTCCTTTCATATGTGTCTATGTGGATGTTGCGGCCCTGCTGGGTCAGGCTGAGGGCCTGTTGAACATTGTTGTAAATGTTTTAATGTTATTTATTGTAAATGCTCGTCTCAAGGCAATTTAATGTGATTGGTCCTTTAGGAAGGTATGATATGACTCAATTACTGGGAAACTATAGACATTAAAATGACATTTGTGTAATCCATGTCACATGCTCTGCACAAATGTGGCACTTCAAAATTCTATTAAGTAGTCAAAGCAAAATACATCTGTAAGATCCTGTGGTGTGTCACACTAAACTGTATCATGCAAAACTTTTAAAAAAAAAGTTTAATCATTCATGCATTCATTTTTTCTTTAACACCACAGGAACGAATTAGTGCTTGTAAAATTAAGTTTAAAAAAGACAGCATAAAATAGCGAAACAGGAAGTTTGGGAAGGACATATCAAAGGACTTTTTTTGTTGTTGCTGTAAACACACGCTTTAATTGTGTCACAGCCGTAAACTATGATTTGTTTATGATTTGTTGATGAGTCGGTTGCAAGTTTTATTAGGAGGAGGGACATTCTCATCATAGAGAGCATCTGATTGGACAAAAATCTGTGTAGTGAAGGATGAGTCATAAATATTTTTGCCCTGTTTTTACAGATAAGAAATGCTATAAATTCAAATGTGTATATCAGCTAGAAGTCAGAACATCTAAGAGATACACTTTTCATTCAAACTTACATATATTTTCACCTAAAATCTTGATAAAATTATTTATGGATGTCTTATGCATCAATTAACCATGTTTAAATACAAAATGTAACACCATATTCAGGCTGTGCTTTGCAGACAGTGCAGAGCACTATTCCAAATGTGCAGAAGGTCACAGAAGAACAGTAGTTGTCTGCCTTTCATCCTTTCGTTCTCCCAGTTTCCTCTTATCTTCTCTGTAAATAGAAAGGAAGAGGTGTGCGGCTGCTTAAAGCTAGTGTCAGCTTAGTTGCCACTCTGAGACATAATCCTGTTGTCCATCTCCTGCTAAGGAGAGCAAGATCTATTTCACATTACTGCTCCGCTGCTACAAGAAATGGCAAAATTAACGCTTTTTGTGTGATAAATAATGCTGTTTAATGACATTGTCACGATGCGCTACTGTGAGGAGCACGGAGTGAGGAACGAGGAGACGAGGAGTAAACTTCCAACGAAAAGACTTTAATTTACATCAAAGGAACGACTGAGGAATGGCCGGCGGGCTTGACTACTGAGTGGCCGGCGGGCTTGATTTGGGAATGGCCGGCAGGCTTCACTTCGGAGCGGCCGGCGGGCATGACTTCGGAGCAGCCGGTGGGCTTGACGATGGATGGGACTAATGGGTGATGCTTCTGGGCTGGCGGCGAGGCGACGAGATCCGCTGAGGAACCGAGCCAGGTTGATGTAATCAGGCAGGGTCCACCTGGACCCAGCCAGTGGCATCCGCTTCGCGATTCCCTCATCCAAACCACCCCAGAAACAGTCCACAAGAGCACACCGGTCGAGGGAAGTCTGCTCAGAGCAGGTGAGGAATTTGTGGATGTACTCCTCCAGCGGACGGCCCTCTTGATAAACGGAACATAAGCGTTCGAGGGGATCCATTTGACAAACCAAAAGAAAAACAATGAGGGAAAAAAAATAGGAAAATAAAGCGCAGGGTAGATCGCTGCTCACTTTTTATGGTCCGGTATTCTATCACGTTTGCTACTGTGAGGAGCGCGGAGCGAGGAACGAGGAGACGAGGAGTATACTTCAAACAAAGAGACTTTATTGGACATCAAAGGAACCAGGAACACACATGTAGCGGGGAAAGACGACATTCAATACCGGACGAGGGAAACTAGGGAACAGAGCTTAAGAAGGAAACTTTACGAGGGAATTAATCAGACACACCTGAATCAATGCACAAACACCTGGGAACAATAGAACAAAATCAGGGAACAGGATCAGGAAGACCAAATAAGGGCATAAACATAGGGGAAAACTAGGACACAAGCTAGCAAAACACAAGATATAGGACTGACATTACTCCCCCCTCCCCGAAGGCGCATCCACGCACCACACAACATCCAATGGGGAGGGGGGAGGCCCCTCAGGACTGGCTTACCCTGAACGGCAGGCCTCCAGAGCGGTACCCGTTCCGGGACCCATGGCGGATCAATTCTGGATAATTAATAATCATAATTTTTAGATCACAATTCTGAACAGACTACTGAACAAAATAACATAATCAGGGCTCCAGACTAACATTTGAGTGCAGTGGCGCTGGTGATTTTGTGATGGAGGTAGACTAGGAAGCCATGGCGGAGCAGGCAGACTAGGAAGCCATGGCGGAGCAGGCAGACTAGGAGGCCATGGCGGAGCAGGCAGATTAGGAGGCCATGGCGGAGCAGGCAGACTAGGAGGTCATAGTGGAGCAGACAGTTCAAAGCGCCATGGCAGACCAGGAAGCCATGGCGGAACAGGCAGACTAGGAAGCCATCGCCATGGCGGAGCCGGCAGACTAGGAGGCCATGGCGGAGTAGGGAGCTCAGGGGGCCATGGCGGAGCAGACAGTTCAGGAGGCCATGGCGGAGTAGACAGTTCAGGAAGCCATGGCGGAGCTGACAGTTCAGGAGGCCAAGGCGGAGCGGCCTCTGTGGCCTTGGCCTTGGCCTCGACACTCAGCCCAGCCTCTACGGCAGGAGCCCTGGAGCTGGCTCAGGGGCTGGAGCCAACACTGGAGCTGGCTCAGGGGCTAGGATGAGGGCTGAGTCTTTTCCTCCTCATCCTCCTCCTTTGGTTAAGGGTGAACGGCGCGGCCGGCAGGCTTGACATCAGCACTGCCGGTGGGCTTGACTGAGGAACGGCCGGTGGGCTTGACATCGGCGCGGCCGGCGGGTTTGACAACGGGCTGGTTCTGGATCGGGGCCAGAAACTCTCCAGACACTGGAGGATCCCTTCCCTCCAGCTTAGTCCTGTGGTGTCTGGGCGGTCAACGGGGCGGTAGTAATTTGCCCCGATCCAGAACAGCGAGTTGATGGTGGCGTCGTCCCGAGCCCGCAGAATTCCCAGGCGTACTCAAAGAAGGAGAGATCTCTGCGGGCTAGGGCGGAGAATCGAGCATTTCTGTCACAAACCGGTATTCTGTCACGTTCGCTACTGTGAGGGACCGAGGAACAAGGAGACGTGGAGTATACTTCAAACAAAGAGACATTAATGATATCCAACGGAACTAGGAACACACACATAGCGGGGAAATACGAACATTCAATACCGGACGAGGGAATCTAAACAGAACAGAGCTTAAGGAACTTAACGAGGGAATTAATCAGACACACCTGAATCAATGAACAAACACCTGGGAACAATAGAACACAATCAGGAAACAGGAACAGGAAGACCAAATAGGGGCATAAACATAGGGGAAAACTAGGACATAGAGCACGTGGGGAGCAAAACACAAGACACAGGACTGCTGTTTAATCCTTAAGATCATTAAATTAATTTGTTCAATGGACAGATATACTGACAGAAAGAGGAAATAAGAATATGGATGAGCAATTTTTTATTATAGACATTAATGGAGAATAATTTGAATACTTTCCATAACCATCATATTTAGGTACTGACTTTTTCCCCTTTTTGGTAACGCTTTATAATAACTTTCATTAATAAATCATTAACAATAATTATATTAATGCTTAACTGTTCATTAGTTATTACATATTCACATATCTAGAAATATGAGATAATGTGCTTGTTAATGTTTACTAAAGTGCTTATTAAACATTGCCTAATGATTAACATATTAGATTAACACATTACATTATTTAATGTAAATTGAAATGCTTACAAATGTTATTGCACTTTTTAAAAATCTTCACATGATTTTGACAGATGGTTTACGAGCAAAAGCTTCATTAATAAATCATTAACAAACATTATATAATGCTTAACAGATCTTTAATTAATGCTCACAAATCTCATTAAACTTTTGATTCATAAGTAATCAAGTGTGTTTATGCTTAAAGTATACAGTATGCTTTTTATCATGAATGGTTTGTTCTCTCCCCTCCTTTTAAAATGATAGTTCATCCAGAAATTAACATAATCATTTACTCACTTTCATGTTGTTTCAAACCTAAAACTTTCCATAGAACTTAAAAATGTACAGAAATAGAAGAAAATCCAGACTGCTTTTTTTCCCCAAACAATGAAAATGACTTGTGAGTACAGCTGCAAATCACTTTTGTGTCTCAAAAATGGACAAAAAGGATCATAGAAGCATGCGCAATAAACTCATACACAATATTCCAAGTCTCCTGAAGCTGTACAATATTGCTTTGTGTGATAAACTGACTAAAATGTCATATGTCTTGTTATTCACTGAAAATATTATTGCCTTCTCTCTCTATTGCATCAAATGCAATTCAAGAAGTTCTCGTGTGTATATTAAACAGAAGTTTCAGTGAATAACAACTTACATTTCGGCCTGCTGCTCACTTAAAGCTATCGGATGGCTTCAGAAGTCTTGGAATAGAGTGCATGAGTCATACAGTATATACTATTTTTTATGGCGCTTTAATTTTATGTAAAGAAAAAACCTTGTGCGTTTCGAAACAATATGAGGGTGAGTAGATACTTTCTTTTAATTAACTGGAAACATGGAGTTTTAAACCATTTGTACTTGTGTTAATCGTTCCCTCTGTGACTGAACAGGCCTCAGCCAGCAAGACTGAGGAGACGAGACAAAACGTAGTGGGAGACAGAGATGGAGATAAAAGAATAGGAGGGGGCCAGTGGGAATGCAGTCCTCAACTGCCTGTGGCAGCCATTGACCTTAAGGTCAACATGGTAGCAGGTTCAGAGTTTTGACAGGAGCAGCCAACTGTAGAGAGAGGAGTGTGCCCGATGGCACTCCATGTAGCCAGTCACTGTGCGTTAGACTAATAAACTGCATGTTATCACTCGTGTGTCTGTTTTACACACATCCGACCAATCGCGTAGAGCGGTTGATATACTATATATATATATATATATATGTGTGTGTATATATATATATATATATATATATATTTATATATAAACGTATATATATGTATATACATGCTTTTTTTCCCGATATAAACCTTTTTCTAAATAATTGTCTAAAGGTCCATAGAACAAGATAGATTTCCTGTAGAAGATAATATTTTCTGTGAATATGTATATCATTATGGTTTTTAATGTAAAATTATTTGTTTCCCATGCTCACCAAGGCTGCATTTATTTGATCAAAAATGCAGTAAAAACAGTAATATTACGAAATACTATTAATTGGTTACTGTTCATTTAAAAGAATTTTTTTCTGTTTTAATTTATTTTAAAATATGATGGCAAAGCACACACGCACGCGCGCACGCACACACACACACACATATTCCATATATATGTTTAATTTTATTCGATTTTTTATTCATATTTTACACAGTTTTGCTCATCTTTTTTTTGCCTTTATGAAAATGATATCAGCGAATATGAATACAGTGTGTCATCTAACCTGTTCAGTGTGGATGAGAAACATCTGGCGGTCAGGTTCTCACTGATATTTCCTGTGGCTATTGAAACAATATGGGGAATTCATCGCTGTGTGGTGCGTTGTGTATTTAATGGATGAATTACTACATGGGATATACATGATAGACATTATATATGGGTCCTGAATGACTGTTCAGAAAAGGCTACATGAAATGCAGAGTTGACTCATGTATTGATAATTATGGCTGTTGTCATCAACACGAGAAGTTTCAAAATACTGCTCACTGAATATTACATTCTCATACATGACTAATGATCTTGAATCATAAATCAGGCAGCAGTTAGCACTGATATTATCAGTATTATTAGTTGTAGTATTAGTAATATTTCCCTGAAATCATGCTAGGTGGGTAAATGCATACCATATTCAAATGCAATCCTCCTCGTTGCTTTGCCATCTTTGATGTCTTCGTATCATGGTCACACATAAACCCTCTGAAGAATACCTTTTTTCTGTCTGTAGTTTCTGTGAAACTATTGGAGAATATGGTTAGGCGAGAACCGAAAGCTCATAATGAAACAGAAGAGAAGAGATGAAAGCCCCCTATGTGGAATTTCAAAAAAAACAAACTCCTACTCAAATCATGTAAATGAAAGTTTTTCTGAGAACAGTGTCTTTGATGGACAGTTTCATGATTGATATTGTGCGTGCCTCAGTCACAATTACAGCTTCCTGGTAATACCTTCACTTGACTTATCTGATTCAGAGAAGGCACAATGGTTGAGAATGAAGACAATGACAGATTCAGATCTCAGCTGTCTTCAAATAAACAGACAAAATGCAAAGCAGAATCATAGTAAGAGGCAATAATCTGTCAATCAAATTTTTTAAAATCAAATTAATTACACAATGTGTCAATTAATTAATTGAATTAATTGCATATTAATCACACATCAAATTTGGCTGAGAAATTACCCACAAAAGATAATTTAAAGCCATTATTGTGTTACATGAGAAAAGCATCACATAGACATTACAAATAGTAGCTTTAGAATGTTTTTTTTTCTTCTTTTTTCAAGTTCTTTTTTCTTTTCTTTTCATTTTCTGTTTTCTTTTTTCATTTGTAATTTTGGGGTGTACTATCCCTTTAATTAGTTATTTTAATTAATATGGATTTTTTATTTTTATTTTCAGATTTTTTTATTAATATGTAAATATGAAATTATTTTTGAAAGAAATTATACTAAATAAGAAACTAAAACTGCCAGTAGGTGGCGGTAAATATCTTAGTGAATAATTAATTAATTCATTCATTCATTCATTAATTCATTCATCCCATATGTGCTATGGGGCGAACGAGACGTGAGATGTGCGGATCCATCTGCAGGCTTTTATTAGACAGAGACGTGGTCATAACAGGCATGGGTCAAACAATGGCAAACAGGTATATTGAGGGCAAGACACAAGAGTAGTCCAGTAAACGGGCGTGGTCGATCTCCGGCGAACGTAATCCTGAGGGCGAGGCAAACGGGGAATCCACAAGACGAGCTAGAGTCCAGGCGAGGCAAAGGGTAATTCCAGAACAGGCTATAAAACAATATGTTCAAATGACTGATTGATTCAGGAATTAAGTAAATGGCTCTCTTCATGAATGAGCCGTTGAATTATTGGTTCACCCGATTCATTCAAAACGCGGACTCATTCAGAAATTGTGTGTTGCTTGGAGACTTACAACAGTTCTGCTGTGTCTTTAATAGGTAATATTGGCATTGACAAAACTGATGAAAAACAGAAAATATTGTGTCTAAAATATAACACAATATTAAGTTCCTATTTATTGAACTGTTGTATAAAATCAACATTTGGGACAATTTTTCGAGACAATATTCTCTTGAATTTTAGGGGCATATAACTGCATTTTATAGGCTATATCAGTGGTTCTCAAACTTTTTTGGGACGCTGATGAGATTAACCCCTTAGGTATCGAAATTTGGTACCGAACGACGAGACGTTTTTCGATACTCGATGGTATCGAGGCAATTCGGTCGGTGCCTAAAAAGTATCGAACTCGATACCCAGCCCTATTTGGCTGTTTACTGTTTTATTTCTTTTCTTTTTCTGCTGATGGCCCGCGCCCCCCCCCTGCAATACTTGTAGCAGCACCGCGCAGGCTGATTGGTGTTTGACATAAAAGTACCGCGAGAGATATAGAAAGCAGACTGCTCCATATGCTTTCAATGCACTCTCGCGATACTTTGATGTCAAACACCGATCGATCTGTGCAGCTTCAAGTCGAACACACCTTATGAAATATAAGACGACATACGTGGGGCTGGGTGGGTGCATTAATTGAGTTAAAAATTTGAATGCATTATTTTTTCCATAACTAATTAATTAGAGTAACGCTTTAAATTGACAGCCCTTGTTTAAAGCTTTTATGTCATTTCCCTAGTAATAAAAAGCCAATAAAGATGTTTACATGACCTTGTGGTTCTGTGAGGTCCTGGGGCTCCAGGCTTTTTGGAGGGCCCCTCCTCACTTAATTATTAGATAACGTGAAATTGCATTTCAAATAGGCTAAATAAAGTTGTAGATTGCAAGATACGGGTTCCCTAGTAATAAAAAGCCAATAAAGATGTTTACATGACCTTGTGGTTCTGTGAGGTCCTGGGGCTCCAGGCTTTTTGGAGGGCCCCTCCTCACTTAATTATTAGATAACATGAAATTGCATTTCAAATAGGCTAAATAAAGTTGTAGATTGCAAGATACGGTAGGCTATTTGTAATTTTTACAGAAGAATAATGTAAAAAAGCTACAGTACAAATTTTTAATTGGTTAAATGTAAAGTACTTCACCATATACGGTTAGAAACTGTAAATGGTTTAACATGGCACTGTATGCAATTTTACATGGAAATGTATGATTTTTGCAACTAAAAACATTCCCAGAAGTCTCCATGTCATATCATATATGATTATACTTTATATAAACAATTTGTTTTCATTTTTGTTATTAGGTATTAGGGTGTTTTCGTTTACATTTTCTGTAATTTAAAGGAATATTTACCCTAAAATGACAATTCTGTCATTGTTTACTTACTCTTCCAAACCTGTACGAGTTTCTTTGTTCTGTTAAACACAAAAGAAGATATTTTGAAGAATGTTGGTAACCAAACAGTTTGTCAGTAGCCACTGACTTCCATAGTATTTTTTCTCATACTATGGAAGTCAGTGGCTACCGTCAACTGTTTCTTCAAAATATCTTCTTTTGTGCTAAACAGAAAAAAAGAACGTGGATCAAATTGAGGGTGAGTAAATGATGATATACAATGATATATATGGTTATAAGTTGTAAAATATACAGGCACCAGTATACCATCCTGTAATACCGGGGACATTGTCACCTTATTTTTTACGATGAATTTCACTTCATCAATTTGAAATAGTTTATACTTGTATTATATCCATAATCTGTCTTTACTTACATGTTTTTCAGCTTATTAAGCATAATCATTGCAAAATGTAAGCATCTACATGCACTCCATATGTGATGATGACCTTTCCCCAACAGTTTGAGACATTTGCTTGACCTTACAGGCTGTCAGGTTGTTTAGAATATCTGTTTAAGATCGTGTATGTGACCGTGCCCAGTGATTATGAAACTGTTCTTGTTCTGTGGAGAGTCCAGTGAAAACATTTCCTCAGACTCAAAGGGAAACTAATATTACCTAAATGGATGCTTTTGTTTCATGTTGTTTGCAGAGCTTGACATTTGATTACTAAAAGAATTTTCGCTCTGTATTATATGAACTTTTTCACCCAAATGTATTTAATATTCAAATCTACAAGAGTTCAAAACCGCAGGAGGCCTTTTGTCAGTGGAACATCTTGAATCATATTTAATATAACTTATCTCATCCTATTTTCTAAAACGAGTGCCCAGAACTGCCTGAGTGTAGAGAGAAGAGATTGTTTTTTAATGTGTGTGGAAGGAGATAGTCGCATTACTGCGTGCCCGATTGCCTTTCATTGTGCAAGTGCATCAAAGCCCCTAAAATGATGACAATTACTATGTCTCGCTGACTTTGACTACGACACGAATGAGTGAAACTGACCGAACGTAACAAAGGGCTGGGGGACGCAGACCTGCTCTAGCCGACGGACTTCCTTCACACCGATCCTGTCTGACCCACAGTTTGGAAGGCCGAAGGGAGACGTCTCTCGCATTTGTTCAGACACAAAGAATACGTAGAGAGCAGAAAAAGGTGGAGAGAGGAACTTTTCTTTGAAATGCAAAGTTAACAGATTTACCCATGCCCTCAAGCCCGGCACGCTCGCTCCTAATCTATTCTAATGTGTCAAAAAGCCTTTCCTTGGAGTTACAGACAAATTTCACACTCAAGTTGTTTATAAAAGTCATTCTGAATCATGAGTTTTAGTGGAAAAGTAAGTTTCGTAAGTAAGAGACTGTTCAGAGATGCTACAGTAGCTGGACACATAACAGCACAGTTAATTCAGATGAATTCTCTACAGATTTGTGAGTTTGTTCACAATATCCATATAAGGTTGGGTTACCATAAACAGAGGTGTTCCATACCAGCCAGTCATTTGAGTTTTACTTAAAGGGATAGTTCACCCCAAAATTAACATATGTTTATCATTTTGTCACCCTCAAGGTGCAGGCACACTTACAGTTGCTTGGCAACATTTCTAGGGTGAATTCTAGTCATTTCAATAGGAATCTGCGCAATTGGGAGTTTCGCGTGAGAGCGAAAAAGTTCCCCCATGCAGATTTCGCTGATGTTTATTGGTTTGAAAGTGACTTCTGTGTGAGCAGTGCTACGCTATTGACAATGGACAATGGACCTTTTTGCCTGTGAAATGTAGCTAGTTTTGTTCCAAAACTTAGTTTCCTCTTTGGAACACAAAAGAAAATTAATTTTTATTTTTATTTTTATTTTTTTGTACAAGAGCTGTCATGACATCAGATTTTCACATTTATCATGGCCAAAAGCATTCACAATAACAATATAATCACTATGGTTGCTTTCAGTCAATTTCTTCAAACTTTTGAACACACTTGAAAGCTAGGAAGGCCAAGAGAGTGTTTGCACTTAAAGTATAGCTGTACAAAAACATACAAAAAAGAACTTGATCTTGATTTGCAGTTGCTGTAGTTTGGAATTTCTAACACCTTGTCTTTGTTTTCTTTCCCAGAACCCCCCCAACCGCCCTACTTGCGACTAAATTTTTTTCGGGTACGAGTGTCTCACTTTAGCATGTCATGTCCTCCAACATGATTTTGTGCATGAATTGTAAA
The DNA here is from genome assembly GCF_001515625.1 of Sinocyclocheilus rhinocerous. NCBI lineage: Eukaryota > Metazoa > Chordata > Actinopteri > Cypriniformes > Cyprinidae > Sinocyclocheilus > Sinocyclocheilus rhinocerous. The sequence goes on along the minus strand of NW_015640388.1, from coordinate 292,137 downwards.
TATACACTATGTCGTCATCTCCTTTTTTCCCACTTTATGACAGAAACCAGTGTTAAGGTGCAATACTGCCATTTACTATGTTGGAGTGCCGACCAAATATTACCATATGTGTAGCATTAACAGAAAATCAGTATTTTATTTATTTTTTTAAACATCACAGTTATCATCAGTACCAGTATATTGTGATACCGTACTTTGAAAGTTTTCATTTTTATTGTATGGCAAAAAAGTGTGTATATTTCTTTTGCTGATTTTTCTACTTTAACACTGTTTTCACATATTATACAGCTGACAATGTTACAATCATGTGACTTTGCAGAACTTTAGAAGTTCATTTCAACACGAAATTGGAAGATTCTGATCACCCAGAAGCTGTGAGCAGATGTGCATATTTCATGGGTACATTCACAAAGTTTAATACTTCCGTAAAACAGAACTTTCCTGATTTGTTTGCACAAGGAAATCTATGATGTGCCATTCCATACCAATCTTCTCCTTCCCATGATTTCACCCTCAAATAAAGGAGTGATTTCCTCTCCTCTAATCTAATGGGTGTAAAATTTACCATGACAATATAATTATTTTTAGGGTCCTATTTGCATTTCCAGCCCTCTCCTAAGTAAATGTTAGGGTTTAAGGTCTTTATAGATAAATTAATAATATCAAGTATTTAAAATAGCATGAAACATTTAAATTGAGTAATTTCACTTCCTGAAGGGCACGTTTAGGGTATTTTACATTTGCATGCAGACAGATACATCGGCCCTAATCACTGAGACGGAAACTGTAGTTAAGAGTGTGAAATATTTCACGGGGTCTTTTTAGAGTCTGTCTGACTTTTGTGTCTTGAAGCCTGAGGTATTATTGTTAAGATAAAAAGGAAGCAAATTCACATCATCTATCATTTTTCCTCATTTTGATAGTCGCGGCTCAAGCACATTAAGTTGACTCAAATACAACTTTTCCTTCGTTTACACAGTTGTATCCATGATGATTTTGTCTGTAAAACCAAGGACAGAACTCTGTAAGATTTTTTTTCCCCCTGCTGTTGTAAAGATGGAACGTGACCAAGAGCTTGAGTTACCACTCATCTGAATTTGCTCTGCTAGGTTAATAAACCTCTGTGATTGGTTACCTTGATTGGTCATCACACGCGCTGTGTCACCCAAACCTCTTCCTGATTTTTTCAAAAGCGTTGTGAGCCGTAATAACAGGCCATATTTATGTCTTTAAAGAACATGCCTCTGCTTCAGGCATGTAGGTTCAGTCTCCTCATCATGTGATAGAGACAATAATTGATTTCTCATTCTCTGGCTTAAGGCAGTAACCTAAAAAGAAAAGCATAGGTTTGTAGGTCATTAGAGAATTTAACACTGGTGATCTATTTGAAACAGACTATTAGACTTTGATTTTGTAATATGTAATTGAAACTGGCACAGTCACCTTGATGGAGTCATTTACATCTGCCCTCTACGTTAGCTATATATGCACAGATGGTTATACAGTTATCAGCCAATGAATACTATTTCAGTTTTTGTATGTGTTTTTTTTTTTGGCAATACAGTGTTAAATCAGTTTAAAAAAAAAATTTTTTTTTTAAATGCAATTAATAATAATTAGGTATTTTTTCTTCTTAATTTCATTCAAAGTCATACTAAATAACACCAGATTAAATAATATTATTATTATTAATAATAATAATAATAATAATTACTTACCACTGTGTACCATGCTCTTTGACATGCTTTTTTTTTTAGACAATTTGTATTTATATATAATATTAAAGATGATTATATATAATATATAAGTTGATTTTCAGAATAGAGGGAGGTATTTGAACAATTTGATCTTATTTAATGTCATTTATCATTATTTGTACATACATGCATACATACATAACTTTACTGACATTTCAAAATTGTTCAGATTTTTTTTTTTACAAAATTGTAACCTGTATAAACTCACATTTTTCAGTGGACTTCATGAAGTGTTTCTCATTATGTGACATTATGTGTTTTAATATTCTGCCAACACCACTGGCATTAGACTTGGTGACAGTTTCTTTTCTGTTAATTATTAAAAACATTTTTCTCAGTTTGAACTTTTTGCTTATTACAATTTCTAGTACATTAAATATATTATATTTTACATGTTTTTTCTACTTTTATATTTTTGCTTTATGAAAACAGTTTTCTACTCATCTGCAAAATGGATAAGTAACATGCATATTTTCAGATTGTGTCAGAATTATATATAGAATATTAAATAGTGATTATAAGCCCTGTTGAATTAACTATACTATACTAATTTACTACTTTAATACAAAAACACATTTAAATGTTGTGTCAGAATTATATATAGAATATTAAATAGTGATTATAAGCCATGTTGAATTAACTATACTATACTAATTTACTACTTTAATACAAAAACACATTTAAATTAAAACAAATCTATAGGATTTGCGTACATTGCAGTTTGACTTTTTGCCTTCTAAAAGTACCTGTCACCACATTTAACAAGTTGGTTTTATCCATAGATTCTTGGTTTAAAAAATGTCTTTCTGACCCACTTCAGCAAGCCACCTTAACCATGAATTCCATCTAAAGTGCATGATGCAACAGTGTCTTTCCTCGCTCAACCAAACACTTTAAGTTTGAATTCATGGAGAGATGGGCATCACCACAAGATTAAAACATTTTTATAGGCACATTCACTTCACAGACGTGTTTAAAACGTGCAGTTCTGCTCGAGGCAATGATGTGCTATCATGAAGTGTATTACTGAATGTTTCATCATGAAATTAGAGTCTCTTTGGTCTTCATTTAGCTGGTTAGTTATGACAGAACAGCCTTCTATAGATGAATAAAATCAGCCAAATATTATAGAATGGAAGTATCTCTTTGGTCTTTTAATGCAATCAGACAAAGCACCAAACGCTCTACAGCTAGGATTTATTTTGATCTTTGATGGTTGTCACAGGGTTTGTGCTTGTTTGAATTTTTACTAATCTTTTTACATCTACAGAAATCGAGTCTGTCCTCAGGCTCTGTGACACAGCTATTGTCGGACACTGAATAGATTTCTCTGCGTAGAGTTACAGAGCCAAAGCACCCAGGAAACCAAAGAAACAAATCTTTCTGATTTAGCCTCCATCCCATGCGGCCCGCTAGCATCAGCACAATTGTCTTTACCCTCGTCCGGCTGCTCATCACTTCTCTCTCTCCATCAAAACAATTTATGCCCTCCTCTTGACTCTAAATCTCAAAGCTTTATTAGCCATAGTTTATGAGTGGATGTGGTCTAGGCATGACCAACTGATGGTTGTTGCACTTGTCCTTTGGATCGATCTGCAGACAGGCTGCATAATTACTCTACTTGCGCTGTAAGATGCGGGATGATTAAATCGTGGTGTTCTGAAGGTTCTACGCCCCCTGATGTTCATTAGGACCACCTCTTATTGTAACATGTCCATCCCATCATTAATGACCATTAGCCAGTTGCCAGGCTGAGATGGATAGTGGTTTAATGGTTTGGGCTGTTGTATAACTTGATGTCAATCAAGGTTTGGCAAAATTCATGACTTAGTAATTGAAAGTGAATTAGCCGTGCCCCACAGGAAACTGAATTAGAATTGATTTGAAATGACAGGAAGTAGAAGTTACTGTACTGAAAATTGAAGATTTAATTACATTTATTGCTATTATGTGAAATTAAGTGATTTTTCAGCCTGGTCAATAAAGCCTATAAAACCTTTTAACTTTAAAATGTATTTATTCATTTATTTATTTATTTATCTTTCAGAAGTCTGTCAATTCAGCATTCAAAGTTTGTGTTGATAAACTTCAAATTTTCTGTTGTATATAATATTTCAAGAAAGATAAACCTTTTGTTGATAATCAAAACAATTAATTGCATGTGAATTTATGCTAATGTGGTTGAATTTCAGTTCTTTTTATTTCTGCTTCTTCAAATTGAAAAATCAGTGGATTGTGTGTGTCCATCATGCAGCAACATTAAACATTTTTCTTTCGTCCAGTGGACAAAGAAACTTAAATTTAATCTCTAATTTAATGTTTATTTCTTACAGAATTCTGCCAGCCCAGCTGCGACAGGCTCCAACGCCCCTGTTACAGGCTATCGGCGCATGATCATCCCACCTCAACCCCCTCTAACCGCCACTAAGAAATCCACCCCAAAACCACAGGTCCCTCCGACCGTCCCTCCTCCGGCTTCATCATCTCCACGGCCCCAATACCAGCCTGCTCCCCAGCCTGTCCCAGCGTCCTACACCACCGCCTCTACTCCTAGCCAGCCCACCTTCAATGTTCAGGTCAGGGCCGCCCAGCCTGGGCCCCAGCAGCAGCCGGTCCGCGGTCCAGCCCAGGTTCAGTACATGCCGGCTCAACCCAGAGGCCCTGATTTTGCATACGGGCCTCCGCAGCCAGGATTCTGCCCTGCTCCGTCTGGAGGCTACCAGGACCAGCACTATGGTGGAGCTCCTGCTTATGGAGGTCAGGATACATGGAGAGCTGAGCCAAGTCACCATGCTGCTCCTCCATCCAGCCAAGGGTACCAGCCCGCTCCCCCAAAAAAAACCTACATCACTGACCTTCCTGCCAGCCTGACACCCTTCGGCGGTCGGCCTTCTGCTCCTCATAAGGTAAGGGCCACATCTACAGTATGTTCAAACAAAACAGTAGAACCAACAAAAACAGATGAAGGAACAAATCTGTGAAAAGCTTACTTAGAAAAGCATTCAGGCCTATAATCAATTCTCCCATTTTATTGAATTTATGAAATTATATTCTCTGCAATACTTTTTTAAAGCACAGAAACACAAATTGAATTATTTTAATATGGCATGCAATCTTTGTGTCACCAAATGAAAACAAATGTCCTTTAAAGGACAAAATTGTCTTACTATCGGCTGCTACCTGTGAATAACTCTAACTATCATATTTTCTGGATAAAAACACAGAGATCATTATTCAGGTAGTGAATCTGTAGGCCATAAGGAACAAAAAACAAAAAGCATTGAAATAATTAAAGTAAAAAAGGTACAAGGTAAAAAAAATAATATTCAACCTTGTAAAACAGAAAAACACTTTTAACATACTTTTAACAAGAGTGCGTATTACGGAAATAGAATACTTTAAAATAATATACTTAAGTGCTAACTGAATGTAATGTTTTCACACTTAAAGGCAGAGTAAGTGATTTCTGGTAGCCAATGTTGATATTTGAAATCACCAAAACAAACACGCCCCTACCCCAAAAGGGTCTTGCCCCTATTTTGATAGCTCCGCCCCACATATACGTACGCAACCCAGGCAACGATTAGTTCTGTGAAACAAAGCAAAACCAATGTTACACCATGTCTACGGACGTGAGCGGCGCGGCGCAACAAATCCCCGACAGAAAACTGCTGCCGGGTTCTATTTATGACGTGCTGACACAAATTTCAAATGGTTTTCAACGGTCGTTTGATCGCGTCCAGTGTAGGCAGACTTTAGCTGTTGTAGACACGGTGTTACTCACCTATTGAGAAGAAACAAAGCAACCTCGGCGTCCGATCGCAGGCCTCCGCTCCTTGAGTTCTCTCCAGCGCTGGAAAGCTGATCCGATATTTACACGGGTCCTACTTCTTGCCTTATCGTTCCGCAGACGCTTTCCTCTTTTGTTTTTTATCCGCCATCTCTATCTTTCTGTCGCTCGGCTCGGCTAATGTCCATCCCATGCACTGAAAGCTCTCTCCTCCACATCACGAGACGAGTAGACACGCCCCTTATTGCTGATTGGCTACAAGTTTGTTTTGCTATTCGGCCCGAATCAGTTTTCTAAAGTGTTTTTGAAAAATCACATACCCTGCCTTTAACTGCAATTAAATGAAAATATTTTGTAGTTCAAGTTTATATTAAATGCAATTAGATGAACTTCACTAGGACTGAAAGTACTTCTTTATATGTAATTTCTATATATGTAATTACTTCTATTATCTATATGGTTAAATATATATATATATATATATATATATATATG
>NW_015640388.1:261760-286032 GCF_001515625.1 Sinocyclocheilus rhinocerous | reverse complement strand
ACCTAATCGAGAAAAAAAAATCTAAATGATTAAATACTAAGTCATTATTATGAGATAAAAAGACAAAATTGAGACATAATATATATATATATATATATATATATATATATGGTTAAAGTGTACCACAGAATGTACTAACAAACATTTATGCTAAACTAAAATATACTTAAATATCATAATTTCTATTTAAACATATATATTTAAATATTTATGTAATTACACTTTTTAATGTTGAAGTTGCAATTTAGTACATTTAAAATATATTAACTTTAAACGTAACATCCAATGACGCATAATAGTTAAGCTCAAGTCAATGAATAATCAAGTAGACTACTTTGCATGTGCTTTTGTATGTTAGTCAACACAATAAATAAATCTAATTCTTTAAAGTATGACAGAAGATTATTAAAAACATAATGATTTTGAATTTACTTTAAAAACTTAATTTGACATTATTTAAAAGTGCACTTTTTAAAAGCGTGCTTAAGTATGTTAAAAAAACATAGTCATGAACATGTACTCTTTTTAAATACACTTAAATGGCCTTTTATTTCATTAACATTATATTATCTGCAAGTACAGTTTTTGTTGAAGTTGAAGTACACTACACAAGTGCACATTCAATACAATTCACCGCACTTCTTTTTCGCAGGGGCATCCATTACATTGGCCTGTATGGGAGGGTAGAGTTTGCCAAAAACTGTAAGAGTGATCTAGGAATGATGTGGGATTTTATGGTCAGATGAAACCAAAACAGTGCATTTTAGATGTAATGTTTAGATTTGATGTGATACAAGTTGAGTGCTTGTCTCACATTTGTCAAACATACTATTCATTTTTTTTTTAAATTCAAATAATACCAAATAAGGCTTTTAAATTAAAATAATACAATTTACATGCTTTCAAAAAAAAAAAAAAAAGTAATTAAATAATGTGGATTTAAATGTAAATTTAAATTGGATTTAAAACATTGAATATCTTTGAAAGACATAAAGGTTCAGGAAACCTACTGCTCATTTTTATCCAGACACGATGATGGAAAGGTACACACAAGCACACAGCTGTCCTTGTTCTGTGCACAATGAAAAATTAATGAAAATACTTTGAAAGTGTGTGTCTATGTTTGTGTTGTTTGTGTGTGTGTGTGTGTGTGTGTATGAATATATGTATGAATAATACATTTGTGGTAATTAATTATCTGTGTTCGTGTCCTATGATTGTGTGTTTAAGCTTGTAGCTTGTGTATTTTATGATTTATTGATTGTGCATGAGAGACAGAGAGCATTTTTAAAGGCTGGTTACCACACAAAACATGCTCCTATTTAAAATTAAACCCGGAGTCTTTACACAGTCATAACAGCTCATTTAAAGAAACAGCTAACGTTAACGTCACAGAAACATACTAAGATAATGAAACTCAACTTTTCCTTTTAAATTAATGTATGTGTGCGTATAGTATGTGTGTTAAAGATCGTGAGTGTAAGTGACTCATAAGTGTGTATACTACTTAGGGTTTGTGATTTAATTGCTTCAGATGGCAATACAACAGGGAGTTTCTTTGCATCCTTCATCGAAATCTTCTGAAAAAACAAACAAAAAAACAGTTATTTTAACCTTTATGAATTGTTAATGCTGCTTCTCTGTAGGGCTTTTCACTTTCTGAATCTATTCGTCTGAATAGAAACTGAATGTTTATCTTATCTTACCTCACTCATTCACACATCTCTCTCCCTTGCTTTATTTCTCTCTCACTTTCACTCTCTCTACTCTTATGTCTTCATATTTAACATCTAGTTCTAACTTATTATTTATTGATAGAGGAAAGAGGATGCAAATATTTCTTTTATGTATTTTTGTCAATTTAACTGAAGGCTCTTTAGTCTTAGTTCCGTGCCTTAAAGTATAGAAATAATAAAGGGTTAGGTCATGTGATTATTCATGTTTGGTGATGCCCATTAGGTCCATCAGGGGTTTTCATAATGGGGGCCACAAACGAGCAGAAAATTTGAGAGAAGGGGTATATATTACAAAATATATAATTAAAATATATATTATATCAAAAATATTTTTAAAACATTTTATATATACAGTGGGGAAAATAATTATTTGATCCCCTACATGTTATATTTTACTAATATTTAAATTTGTTTGATGATCTGAAACATTAAAGTGTGACAAACATGCAAAAAAATAAGAAATCAGGAAGGGGGCCAACACTTTTTCACACCACTGTATATATGACCTATGACCTTTGTCAATAAACTATCTTTGCTACTAAAAGCGACATTATTTTTTAGCATCAAGGTGGTAATGTCACTGTTTTTTAAGTAATTCAATTTAGAGCTTCACAATTAGTAGAGAGATGCTGCATAAACACAGGTAATTCTTGATTTTTACTACTTGAATTTACTTTAGATCTAACAAGCCATGAATAAAATAATGAAAAGTAACTGTTATTTTTATCCATCCAGTCAATTTTATACACTGCAAACATAAATTATAACTTTAACTTGTCTGTTCCGCCAAGTGGCCATAGTATAAGCAGACTATACATGTCTACATATGTGTTCATGAAATACACTTTTACCTTTCTCACTGGGGTTCTAAGGTAATAATTATCTGTAAAACTGTTTATAAGATTACTGTAGTGGGTAGAAAAGTATACACTTTCATCTTAATATGAAGTAAATATTTTCCAGTTAATATTTAATCATTTACCCTGTCACCCTGGACCACAAAAACAGACTTAAGTGTCAATTTTTCAAAATTGAGATTTATACATCATATGAAAGCTGAATAAATAAGCTTTCCATTGATGTATGGTTTGTTAGGATAGGACAATATTTGACTGAGATACAACTATTTGAAAATCTGGAATCTGAGGGTGCAAAAAAATCAAAATATTGAGAAAATCGCCTTTAAAGTTGTCCAAATTAAGTCTTTAGCAATGCATATTACTAATCAATAATTAAGTTTTGATATATTTACGGTAGGAAATTTACAAAATATCTTCATGGAACATGATCTTTACTTAATATCCTAATGATTTTGGCATAAAAGAAAAATCTATAATTTTGACCCATACAATGTATTATTGGCTATTGCTACAAATATCCCCGTGCAACTTTACACAGGTTTTGTGGTCCAGGGTCACATTTATTTTTGATTTAGCACAATGACAATATAAAAGCCAGTTGTTAGGAAACAACATGCTGATCTGTGATCATCACACTTTTTTTTTTTTACTGATATCTCTCATACAGTGTAAATGAGTCTTCATAAATATAGCTGTCTTTTTGTTGTAGGAAGGGTGTCCCTTGCAAGGGGATCACCACATAGTATTTAACACATATTTTCATTTAGGTTCTTAGGTTTAAAATCGAGCTCCATGCTTTAAAACTGTGCATATCTTACCAGTTGGCTTTCTGAAATTCAACCAGGCAAGAGAACATCGGTCAAAACTAGAGAACAAACAAGGTGTTGACACTGAATGCCACATGGCAGTTTCCGTCTTATCACTGGTCTTCCCCCTCGGCAGAACTTCTAGGTCACTACCTTAGTTATTTGCCCTTAACCCTGTTATTTTTTTGTCAGTATTAAGGTGTGTTCACTGATTCTACCTTCTCTCTTTTCTATTTCATTCTTTTCTTTTGAATTGAGTTGGCTACATATGCTTAACCGTTCATTCCGTCACATTCCGCGTTACACAGTAAATTCCGTTTTTATGAATAGATTCCGGGATTCCGTCTCCATTTTCTACATCGCCCTACGTTCAACGCGGACGCACAGACGGCTGTCGTGGTAATGAACACCACAGCAACCACTTGTGCGTCAGCACTGAACGCGCATCTCGCATATAAAAAGCATTTTAGGGGCCCCAAGAATATCTGGTAATGTCTTTCACAATCAGCCCAAGGATGTAAAACATCCAGTCCAATTATAGTGATGCAATACGCTGTTATTAATATATAAGAGTGATGGGATGATAAGTGGCAGGCGCTTGGGATGTGTCTTTTGCCTTGTGTGGTTGTAGGCCCTTCCTGCTCCACACAGATTCTAGTGTCCTTTTAACCAGCAATCATTTCTGTGTCATTGGTTTATTTATTGTGAAGCAGAAAATATGAAGTGCTTTACAAAAGAAATGCCACACTCAATAAAGTAATGCCATTCAAAAATTCAAAAGGACAAATATTATTATGGAAAAAGGACTCTTTTTTTTGGAGTTGCCTCAGAGAACCATTAAACTGATTCATTTTCTACTGACTGCACCATGGAGATGGCTATTGCGGTCTCCGCATAAACACTCTCCATAGCCACAATCTGGGGAAAAGAACACACCCTTGAGCCCACACTAATTCAAGGATTTTATGCACTAGTACAAACAACTGCAGCCCCAGCCTTTGGGAATAGCTCATCAAGGACTGTGTTTAACTAAACACAAAATAAATACCACACTGTAGGGAGCAGCCTCATGAATTAAGAAAACAAATTAACATTATTCGAAACACAAGTACATTATGCTGTGAGATGGCAGATCTAGTCCAAAATAGTGCATCAAAAAACAAAAAGATGATGTTTTACGGGTCTCCGAATTTCTCTTTGATCCCCCCCGCCCTATATTCTTATTGCATTCATTTTCAGTATGTTCTGAACCTTAATACAGATTTGTTGGTTCAGTACTTAATTCGGTAACACTTTATTTTAAGGTGTCCTTGTTACACATGTTAGTGTATTAAGGTGTCCTTGTTACACATGTTACATGTACTTACTATTATAATAACAATTAATTATGCATAATTACATGCAAGTAACCATAAGCCAAACCCAAATCCTAGCCTAAGTGCATGTAGTTAATTAAAGGGGTCAAATGATGCGATTTCAAATTTTCCTGGAAATACATCAACTTCGCGCTGTGGATCGCTGGATCGGCTTTCACGGTGGACGAAGTGGAGTCCAGCTCCACATGTGGTTGCCGCAAGCCCGCCGGCCGCTCCTTCATAGAATCCGCGCCGTTCTCAAGCCCACCCACCACCGCTCACTCAAGCCCGCCGGCCTCCGCTCACTCTAGCCGCCTTTCTCCGCTAGACCGATGAGCTTTGTAAAAATCAACGCGTTTCAGAAAGGCGGGGCATAGAGGAGAAACAATAATGTACAGTATGTGGAAAATAATGTGTTTTTTGAACTTTAAACTGCATAAACACATTTCATTACACCAAATACACAAAATAATGTTATTTTTAGCAACATCATATGACCCCTTTAATATTACGCAGTACTTATATGTATAATTACACTGTAACAAGGACAACTTAAAATAAAGTGTAACCCTTAATTCATATAAGAATGCTGGTTCCTGAACTTTGAGATAAAATTGAGCATGCTTTAAATGTCAAGATCTTGTATGATGAGGAATTATCCCATGGATCTTAGTAAAAGGCTACTATATTTTCATACGTTTGCATAGACACCACGTAGACAAACATAAACATACGTATACTACCATTCAAAGGTTTGTTGCAAAATTGTTACACAAAATTCTGTTTCAAATAAATGCTGTTCTTTCTATTTCTCAAAGAATCCTGGGGGGAAAAATTTATCTTTTCAACATTGATAATAATAAGACTTAAGAATGGAGTACAGTCTACTGAAAATGTATCTTTGCCATCACAGGAATAAATTAAATTTTATAATATAATAAAATAGATTTAAAATTGAAATTATATTTCACAATATTGCGGTTTTACTGTATTTTTGATCAAATAAATGCAGTCTTGATAGACATAAGAGAATTGAAATGTGATTCATTCATTCATTCATTTAACCAAACTTTTGAACGGTAGTTTATATAGTGTAATATGTTATTGCGACTTAAACTATTATTTTGATTTAATTGGTTAGTTAGACTCTATGTGTGTGCCTACTACATTTCTAAACAAATAACTGAAAAATCTATAAATAATAATCTCTAAAAATCTATAACATCCCTATACTAGTAAATGTAGTGAGTACTGAACACACACAAACATACACCATGAACACACACCAGCAGCAGAGGGCAGCCATTTTTTGCTGCGGTGCCCAGGGAGCAGGTGGAAGAGAGTGCTGGTCATTCACTACCCCCACCTACAATCCCTGCCGGTACCGAGACTCGAACCTCCGACCTTTGGGTTACAAGTCCAACAACCTTTAGGCCACAACTGCCCTCCAAGATTTGTAACGATTTTGTAAAGATCCGTATCTTTCTAAAGCTGTGTATCTTTTATGTTTTAGATACGTCAATACATCCATATTCATACTAAAATGTATGTCTAAACATGTATGAATAATTACAAATTCTTTTCAGAGATCAGGCCGGCATTTTGTACGCACAATATTTTCAATACGTTCTAGGTGATTGCTACGAAAGATGTTGAGAGCTGACCTCTGACCTTTTTAGTCCTAGTCTTTTGGAGACTATTTTGTGTTGCTGAGACTGCTTAGCCTTGTCTCATGATGACCTGTAATTGGCTTTTAATTGATTAAGTGCGCACTTAAATGGTTAGTTCACCAAAAAATGAAAATTAGCCCATACATTACTTACCCTCAAGTCATCCTAGGTGTATGTGACTTTCTTCTTTCAGACGAATCCAATGGATGGGTGCTTTTTATTTAACTTGTTTTGGACTGAAGCATGCAACACCGGCTGAGTGCCATGAAACAGCTTGAAAGATCAAAGACAATTTTTAATATAACTCCAACTGCATTCGTCTGAAAGAAGAAAGTCATATACACCTAGGATGACTTGAGGGTAAGTAATTTATGGGCTAATTTTCATTTTTGGGTGAACTAACCCTTTAATGCTGTACCACAATGACCACTCTAATGGAGCCCACCAACATGTTTCTGCGGGACGTCCTTCACCATAAAAGAAAAAAAATTGTGAAACCACATATGTGTTACACCTGCCTCACCAGCCAGCTGCAGATAAACTTTATTGGCTTTATTGGATGTTTTTGTGCCATACCGGCACAGCGGGGTCTTGATGAAGAACCCATTTAAATTAGGCCTTATTAATCTAATAATAAAGCGGCTCTGCTTTGGATTGAGAGATGTTTGAATTAAGAAAATGTGGACTATGTGATGCCATTTTCACCCCTTATTCAATTAAAAAAAATGGAATTGACCCTCTAATACTAGCGTTCTTTATTATTTTTCTATTCTATCTACTTGTTTTCTTTTTATTTATTATAAAAAATGACCCTCTAACACTAGTGTTCTCTATTCTTTTTCTGTTCTTTCGATTTAAAAAAATAAATAAATAAAATTGACCCTCTAATTTTCTAGAATCTTATTTTCTAGAATAAAGAACGTTATTCTAGAAAAAGAATACTTGTTTTCTTTTTATTTATTATAAAAAAAAAACTTGCTACGTGTGCTGTGTTACTTGTCACAGCACTTACATATTATTGCTCTTTTGTTGGTTTGATTGCTTCTATTGTCCTCATTTGTATAAGTCGCTTTGGATAAAAGCGTCTGCTAAATGACTAAATGTAAATGTTGTTGTACTTATGATTTCTTTAAATTTCATAATCTAAGGTCTCCTATTACCAGACTCCTCTCATGTCAAGCAAGCGCAGTCATCAAATATCCAGCCGAACGTGAACAATAAAGAGCTTTAAAAGAATTATTTTCCCCTTGAAAGCAATGCACAGTTCGAAAACACAACAGTGCGGTGACCTCTCTCACAGCACAATGCATTTGATCCTGATGTTTTCCAACTCAGCTGATTCCTTCATTCTAATGAGAAGCTTTTCCTTCCCTTTTAGTCATAATCTGTTTATTTTCCTTTCCGTCAGTATCGCCACACTTTGATCTTGAATCTCTGAATGGAATGGCGGAATAGTATAAAAGCCAGATTAAAGAACTTCGTCTTTACCGATGTCAATCTGTCCAGATGTCATGTCAGGACATTTCCTTAACCCTCCATCCACACAATGCAAAACCGACTTCGCAAACTAATCTGATGCATAAATAATCTCAAATATCAAGCAAATAATAGATGCTTAAGAGCAACATGCAATGGTCATTTCCTGGCCACGGTTCATCGAGAGGTCTGCGCTTATATATTTGCTTTCATTCGCTCTGAAGGGGATCTTTTGCTTTGTGTCCCTTGTCGCAGCGATCATTAGATGTAATTGAGAGCTGTCACGGAGGGTCAACGTCATTATGAGTCTGTAATCACTTCCTGTCCAGTTGTCCTCGTCGCTTTGTGCTGATTGGCTGAGCTCCTCAGGATCTCGTCTCTGATTGGTTTGTGTCTTTGGTATTAGAAGTAAGGTGTAAAAGTGAAGGCTTTTCACATCAACACAGCTCAAGGACACTTAATTAAGCAAATCTGCTAGCGAACGTTTGATCTCGTTTTTCGAATGGAGGGGGAATTTCATGGCTGCTGGTTCATTTAGCGATTTCTTCAACTCTCTCCATCTTTTCTGATCTTCCTCTCCTCCTCTTTCTCTCGCCGCGTCTCTCTCTCTAAATTGAGGAAAGGCTAAGCTGGATGATAGCTTGTGTTATTGCTGAGCTTGAGTGACAATTGACAGGGGGAGGATTATTTTCAACTGCTCAACCCCTACAGGCGGCTAAAGCCCCCTAGAAGGTCAATGATGGTTTCAGCTGTCAAATATGCAGCTTTCGTATGTTTGACGTTGTGCTCCCCCACCCGTCTCTCTCTTGTTCTCTGCTTTTGGTGGAGGCCGTTTTCTTCTCTGACTCACATATCAACATTTGCATGGGACCTCGTCAACACCTGCTCAAAATAACTTCTTCTAGGACATCATTAAGGGGCTCGCTGACCACACAAACTCTTTATTCATTCCCCTTTTGGCATTATTCCTGTTTTGGCTTGGCCCATTACCAACATTTCAGGCCTTTTTTGGTTTTATACATGGAATATCACTTTTAACATTAAACATGATTGATATTCGACATTAATAAAAATAAAAATTAATCTTAACTGCTGAAAACTAACACTTTTATTCAAGGATGCATTAAAATAATCAAAGGTGATGCAAAAACTTTCAAACTTTCTACTCATCAAAAATTCATGGTTTCAACAAAAATATTAAGCAGCACAACTGCTTTTAACACAATAACAAGATGATTTTTTTTTGTTTTGTTTTGTTTTGTTGTGAGCAGCAAATCAACATAGAATGATTTCTGATGGATCGTGTTACACTGAAGATTGGATGGCTCCCGATAAATCAGTTTTGCCATTACAGAAATAAATTACATCTGAAAATATATTAAAACAGAAAAAAAGTTATTTTATATTGTAATAATATTTGACAATACTACTAACTGTATTTTTAACCAAATAAATGCAGCCTTGGTGAGCATAAGATACCTCTTTAAAAAACATATAAATATCCCCAAACTTTTGAACAGTATTGCAAATGCTGAATAATTGAAGGATATTTGGTTGTACTGAAAAAGTTTGCTGAAAAGTTGTACATATAACTCTGGTTTTGGGTTAAATAAAAGGGTCTTTGACCCTACAATGGCCTTGTCTGACCTCTGTCATGTTAACTTGGATGGTGGATGGATGGTGATAGCAGGGTAGGTGTGCATTACAGTTGTTGAACAGTAGGTTCACTTCAGTGCTGTATACAGGACATAAAATCACTCAAATACATACTTCAGGGGTGCTCCTAGAGGGCCACTGTTCTATAAAGATTAGCTCCAACCCCAATTAAACACACCCGAACCAGCCAATCAAGGTCTTACTAGGCATACTAGAAACTTCCAGGCAAGTGTGTTGAGGCAAGTTGGAGCTAAACTCTGCCAGGACTGAGTTTGGAGACCCCTGACATACTTCTGCAAAATAAATCATCTGCTTTCACTCTCCTGCAAATGTTGAAAACATTTAGAAAACACATACACAATCACAATCACATGCAAGTGATCACAAGTTTTACTGATGCTGAGAATCCTTTGTTTAACCATTATTTTTTGCATTTTTGTGTACACTACCATTCAAATTTTGAGTGCTGATACGATTTTGTTGTTGTTGTTGTTTTGAGTCTCTTAAAAAGTAAAACAAGTGATATTGTGAAATAAGAGTAGTTTTCTGTAAAAAAAAAAACTTTAAATGTAATTTTATTCCTGTGAAAACTAAGATGAATTTTCAGCAGTCATTACTCCAGTCTTCAGTCTTCAGTCAGATGATCCTTCAGAAATCATTCTAATATATTATCTATATAATTGTTTTAGTACATACTGTGTATAATGTTAATTATCATATTATCATTGCATTTCCTTTCTGAAAGTTGTAAATAATTTTAAATAGTTATCCATACAATGTATCTAGAGTTCATGTGTTCTTAGTAAATGCCCTATTGTCCTTATGAATTATGTGTTAATGATTTTTTACTGGGCATGCTCAGTGTTTGTTTGTATAGAGACAATCACATAATCGATAAATGAGGAACAAAGCCTGCTTTGATGACAGAATACATAGCAGGAAGTGAAAAAAGAGCAGCCAGTGTTTCAGTTGTTTTACACAAGTGGAGTTCCTCTGCCCTGTGCATACACACACACACACACACACACACACACACAGAGTTTAATCTGTTCCTGGAGAGTAACTTCTCTTGTCAGTGTCAGCCGCCAACAAACCGAATCAGCTCTCAGCGTTCCAAATAGTGCTGAACTCTCATAGCTCTTTTGTCCCTCATCGAGAATCTGGGAGATTTTGTCTGGAACAAAAAGCTCTAATATAAGAAACAGAGGCAGAGTAAGTAGCTAAAGATAAACAGGCCCTGCTGACACACAGTAATATGATTTGTTACATTCTAGAAACATAGATGCTCTTGGACCTGCCATGGCTCACTTTGAGCACTGGAAGCACATGGGTCTAGTTCTTGACAATGGCATCCAATGCTTGTGACCTTGTTCTTTATTCACTTGTGAATTTGAAGAGTGACAAGCCATTAACCTGACTGACAGCAGGGTCAGTGTAGTTTCAGAGGTTCTGTCAACAGGGCAACAACCTTCCCCTCCAACCTTCAAGTTCAGTATTAACAGAAGAAGAAAACATTCATGTTTACATTTATAGCAGATTCTGGCCATTAAAGGTGTCATATGATGCAATTTCAAGTTTTCCTTTCTCTTTGGAGTGTTACAAGCTGTTCGTGAATAGATAAGATCCCTAAAGTTGCAAAGACTAAAGTCTCAAACCCCAATCAGAGCACATCTCGCTTTTCAGAACGATGAGCTTTGTAAAAATCGACGCGTTTCAGAAAGGCGGGGAATAGAGGAGAAACAATAATGTACAGTATGTGGAAAATAATGTGTTTTTTTAACCTTAAACCGCATAAACACATTTCATTACACCAAATAATGTTATTTTTTAGCAATGTCATATGACCGCTTTAAATAATAGATGAGGGCCTCATAAGCTGTGTAGTATTTCTGACCCTTTAGTTACCTCTCTTGTGTATCATTTTGAGGGTCTTCTCAAAAGAAGAACATCGAATGATAATAAACTAAAAAGGAAACTTGAGTTTGCATAAATAATTTGGTCAGCAGTCCAGCATTGTTTGGGAAAGCATGAAATTCTGGCTATCTCTTCAGCTTAAGAAAAACTCAAAATGGAAGCCAAATTGACACTTTCAGCGAGACATGATGACATTTAAATGTCAACTTTGTGTGTATAATCTGTTTCTCCTAAAAAAAAAAAAAATAACTTTAAAACTTTAAATTAACTAGAGTTCAAAAGTCTGTTTTGCAGACATTTTGCTGACACCTTCTCACCTTGTCAGTGTTGAGACAGAATTCCCTTACTCTCATTTAGCTGATCTCTCTGGTTAATGATAGTCATACTCAAACCTTGTGACAGGTGATCAATTACATTTTTTGGCACTGCATTGGTGAGATCTAAAATTGGTTGGTTATTGATGTAGCTGTGGGCCTCTGCAGTTGGTCTGTAGTTGCTGAATGTTTGAAAGTGTAAAGTTTAAATGACCAATCTGACAAGGATGTCTATGAATTAGGTTTCACTTCTACCCCAACTTTCTCCCCTCTCCCTATGGGTTGCAGCTCTGTAGACCCCCAACTACTACATCCCACCTATGTCCTGATACAGTCCATATTTATACTGGTAATACTAAACTGTTAATACTAATCATGTCCTTGTAAATCTCAAGTATCCGTTGAATTATGTAATCACCAAACACTTTGTAAAGTCAATCACAAGTGCCTGTGTGTGTGTGTGTGTGTGTTACTTTATGTATTTATTTATAGAATTTATATAATATAATAATGTTTTTACAGCAAGATTCTTTTTAGAAAAAATATCTATTTCAAATAAATGTTACTTCAACTATATATTAAATATTTATTTATTTATTTATTTAAATAAATAAATAAATAATTATGTATGTATGTATGTATGTATGTATGTATTTGGTGCATTAGCACCAAATCAGCATATTAGAATTATTTCTGGTCTGTCCTGGATTAATGGCTGCTGAAAATTCAGTAAAATCACTAAATTAAATTTTAAACCACATTAAAATATAAAATTATAAAGTTATTTGATTTTTAATATTTCTGTTTTTACAGAATTTTCAATCTAAAAAATGCAGCTTTGGTGAGCATATGAAATATCTTTCAAATGCATTTAAAAAAATGTACTGCCCCCAAACATTTGAACAATAATGATATTCTTCAATAATATATAATAATATTATTTAATTGTCTAATTTAGTTAATTGTGTAAATATCACAAGCAATTTTTCACATTACATATCTCATTTTATTTTAAACTTTGAATGGTAGTGTAGACTCTTTCAGTTTTCCCATCAGCACTTTTATAAGCTTCATATTCTGCTGTAGGTTCCCTCATTTGTATCTTTGCTCTGTGAGAAGAAAGCTCCGCTGCATATGGGCTCCTCGGAGGGAACTTGAGGTCAGTGTCTGCACTGGCTAAGCATGGATGTTTTGTAGAAGACCCAAACTGCTGACATCAGTACTGCTGGTTTCATTTGTCAGAGTGGGCTCTCTGTATATCAGGCGGGCTGAGCCCTGCGCTGGCTGTTAATAATAAAGCACTGACACTCTTCTGCTCCGCGGTCCTAGAGTGAGCACTGCCGATGCAGTAAATTACAGCTCAGATCAATACTTCTCCGTCTCTTTCTGAGAGAGAAAACTTTGCTCTGCAAATCAATCTGCATGTATATTGTGTGTTTTGTTTGTCAGCAATTTCAGTATGGAACACAATGGGACTTGTAATCAGTTACATTAATACATACCGTTTGTTGTAGCCAAGTACGTACTCTGAGGAGAAGGAATTGCTATTGTTAAATCAAGTTTAAATGAGATTGGGAGAAGCTTGTTCATTTAGTCCTGTCAGTCACACCCGGCCTGCAGTTTAAAGTGAGCTTTCACAGTATGAGGCCACACTAGAGATCTAGGATTCAAGCTTTAATTTAAAAAGGGAATTTCACTTAAATTGTTATGCTAGTAATATAATTTGTTATGAAATCATCATAAAAATACAGTGTAGTAGCATTTTTACTTTGGATCTCACTGTGGCTATTTACCACCCTCCTGTGATGTGTGCTGTTATTCACCTTTCATTACTTACCTTTATAACTCTCAACATTTCCTTCTTTTTTTATTTCTGAAGATCACATTAAAATTGTATTGGAATCTTTATTCCATATTCTCATTGATTGATTGATTGATTGATTGATTGATTGATTGATTTTTAAAATGCCTTTTATTTATATATTTTATTGTTTTGCCTTTGTCCAAGATCCAGGTAACCTTAAAATGTGAAAATTAATCAGAAAAGGATCATTACATATTAAAATGTATGATAATTTAAACTATGTTAATCATAATCAATATAATCATTTCAACAATTTCCATTTTTAATGTTTCTAATTATTTATATCAGTTCAATTCAAAGTTTTGCATAATTCCCATCCCAACCAACAGTAGCAAGTCTCCAAAAATGCGTCACCAAAAATAATTGAGGTCATGTACATATATTTCACGATAAGTCGATATATTGATTATTGCGAAAGAAGAAAAAAAACAAAAAACAAATATATATATATATATATATATATATATATATGGGTAACAAAATAGTGCTTATGAAAATAGTGCTTATGAAAAAACTTTACACAAATAATGAAATCAGACAGTAAATAACAAACCTGTGTATAGTTGTTCATTACGCTCCCCACCAGTGTTTAAATATATAAATGGCACCTTTACTAAAGTCAAGAACAACGTAACGACCGGCAATTACAGCCGTGCCGAAAGAGCACAAGAGGATGTGTTCAAAGACAATGTTTGGTGGTTTTAGGATTTTTTGATGAATAGAAAGCATTTAATAATAAACAGCATTTATTTGAAATTGAAAATTTGTAACATATTTTTTGACATAAAACATCTTTTTACTGTCACAATTCAATTGCACCCCTGCTGAATAAAATGAATTATTTTAGTCTTGCTATCACCAGATTTTAGAACAATATACCGTTAATGATAGAATTCTCCTGTGATGCATGTATGTACACTGTTCAACAATGTTAGTAGACAAATTAAACCAGTGAGCGTGTGAAAAGTGTGTCTCAAGAAAGTTTACTTTCCAAAGGAAGAAAAGTGCCCAATATATCCTTTTGTCATCAAGATTATTGTGTTTGGGTGTCTGGGTATACTGTATGCTACTGTACTATCCTCCCTGCATAACAGCGACCCCTGCTGAGCGGCATCTCTTACAGCAGGCTGTCACTTTCCAGCCCTCATCATGCTCTAGTTCCCATCTGTGCTGGACCGCGCTGTTTTAACCCTCAGTCTCCCATCATATTCTCTGTGTGTGTGTGTGTGTACTGCTGAACACACTTAGACAGGAAGCATCGCGCTCATAGCTGGGTGTTTTGTCTGTGGAGCAGATGATTTGGCGTGCTGGTGTTTGGACAGGAGATAAACTTCAGACCTTCATTCAAATCATCTGTCATTTGCCTAGAGTTTGTTGTCAGTTGATGGGAAGGACTGACTCTCTTCAGGCCGAGCAAATGATAGGGAGTCCAAACCAGTGAGTCACAAGGAGGAAGCGCAGGAGAGAGCCAGGACACTGATTTTTAGGTGCGAACCTGTGTAGTTGTTCATTACGCTCCCCACCAGTGTTTAAATATAAATAAATGACACCTTTACTAAAGGCAAGAACAACATAACGACCGGCAATTACAGCCGCGCCGAAAGAGCACAAGAAGATGTGTTCAAAGACAATGTTTAGTGATTTTTTTGTGAGTGTGTGTGTAATGATAGGTAAAAAAAGAACAGCTAACTGTCACTTATGCTCCCCTCTCCGTGATGAACCCTCGATGAACATCTCTTATAACCCGTACACTACCTCTCCGTGTCTCTCCCTCTTCCTCTAGCTGGCTTTCTTCTTCTAGGGCCGCTCTTAGCACTTCAGATTTGCTCTTATCTGTTAGCATGGAGATGTGTCAGTTCCCAAAACCTGACCTACTTTTAAACACACACACACGCTCACCTCCGTCATGCAGAGAGAGAAGCATCATATATTACAGGCTACATACGTCAAGGCGAAAAGTGATTTTCTCGGAGCGGAGCGTTTTCATATGCTCTTCGTGTCAGTGCGGACTTCCAATAGTGGAAGTTGCTTGATCTTTCTTTTTAATTATGATCAATGCCATGTTTTCTCTGTTCATACAGCTCTCCATCATCACAGTTCTTCAGACTTGCCTGTTGTGTTTTTCCTTCTTACTTTTTAATTAGAGCTGAAAACAGCATGACCCATTTTATGCAGAGGCAAATGTATACTTTCTGCGTGTAAGAGTGTGTGTGTGTTTGTATTTCTGTGTTTGCTAGCTCCTCTCTAGGTGGCCTTGAGCTTGTTTTTGCCTCCGTTGTTTTTTCTTTGCTTTCTCCCGCTCTGCAGTAACCGACTGTCCTTTGCAGGTATATTTTATTTATTTATTTTCACGCATATACACTTAATGCCTCATACCATAGAATGTGACAGCACTCCACATAGCCATGTACCCCCCTCCCCCCCCCACACACACACTGTACTTAGGTTCCAAGTATTATAAACAAGGTCAAAATGGGAATTAAGATGCCAAAATAATGGTGGCAAATCTGCTAAATTCTTGCTTTAAACTTTACTGTAATGCATTAAAATCCTTTAAGACATTTCTATGCATCGAAAAGGAGAAGTACACTGAAAAATTATTTGGTGTAGAAACAATTTTCACTCAGAAATTGATAGTACATTTCAGAAATAATTACAAAGTAATGGCAAGTAACACATTAAATTAAACATGAAATTTGGAAGTAGAAAGACTGAAATAACATTTTCTTGTAAACATACTCCAATAATCTTTGTTTTATTTACAACTTCTAATATATTACAGTGTAACCTATTGTGGAACAGTATTACAAGTGGGTCATCGAAAAGAGTGTATACAATAATAATTATTTAAAAAACTAGTTTAAAATATGTTTGTATTCTTGTTGCTTTCATGTGGTTTTGAAAAAAAGTTTGTACTTTGTAGTAAAATAATAATAATTAATTATATTTAATATAAATTAGTATAAATAACAATAAATATTATTATTTTCAAGTTAAATTGTATTTTTCTTAGACATTTCAAAATAAATATAGTGTAAAATATCATGAATTATTAATCATGAATATTATGAATAAATCCATAATTATTAATTAATAAATATCATGTTTTGGGAAGTCATACCACATGTCATTTTACAAACTGAAGTAACCTTCCCTTTATTAAAAGGTCAAATTATTTGACATTTTATAAGCTTTATTGACCTTGACACACAGTTATGAGGGTCTGCAGGGGTATTTTTCCTTCTATTTATTTATTTATGTATTTATTTATTGCTTGCTTGCTACTTGCACCGCATTTGCAAAAACAAAAAACAAAAAATAATTAATAAATAATTTATTTTTCTTAGAAAATATGAAGTATTAAATTATTGTTTGTGTGAACTGCATTAGTAGCATCACATCATTGACAATATTTCATAGTTTCATTTGTAATATTTAACCATCATTATGATTTACCATGTTAAGCCCTTACATTTGCTCTCATTGTTTAGGTAAAAAAAAGGCAGAAGGTCCTTTAAATTGTCAGAATACTCCATTTAACATGATATTATATAATTGTTGAATTTTGTGTGTTCCTACTCAAGGAGTGTGTGTGTCTTGTTCAGTCTCTCATCCACTATTTGTCTATTTGTCTCATTCAACATCTGTGATCATGTTAAATGCCAGGCATGAGCAAATAGAATGGAGGTGGCGGCCATCATTATTCTAAAGGTCCATCTCTTAATCCTCACACAAATGGGTTACAGTGAGAGGTGAAGGCATTTTTTCTGCCCTCATGTATCATGACAGAAGGGGGAATTTTACATTTAAGTGTAGAATTTCTTTGTCAAGATATAACACATCATACGGTTGCTCATTGTGATACACTGAGTATAAGTTTTGTGTTAAATTTGATCAATAAAAGAAGCCAAGATGTTTCATTTTAGTTGTCCGCAGAAGAATCTCCCCATCTCCATTTTCTAAAGGGTGCTTGGCAACCCCAAATACTAGCAGAAGGTATAAAGGTCCAAAAAACTTTTTGTTGCATATTTTCTTTTCCTGCTTCTAAATATGCTGTCATGGAGAGCTAGGGAATGAGAGCTAAGAACTGGGAAATGCAGAAACTGATGTTCAGCAGAGGGTAAAAGCAATTTGGTGCAGTAGGTGGGGGTTTGGGGTTGGTGTTTAGTCCATGGCCCCACTGAGCATGCTCCCTGTGGGGGGCAGCAGGTGAACACACACCAGCAATGTGGTGTGTAATAGCCCCTGACAGAATGCCGATAACCCAGCATGCGAGTCGAGGTTTATAGCCTCTGACTGAGTCTTCTCCTCATCCTTACCTCCTTTCCTCCACCTGTGCCCCCCTCTGGCTCATCACCAAGTCATTATACATCCCCTTTCTACTTCTGCTCACATCCAAACAGCCATTATTCTATCAGACTTTCCATTTTGATGAATTTTCCTCTGTGGAACATAGATTATTAGCTGATTACATCTTAGTAAAGCACATTAAAGGATAGTTCACTCAAAAATGTAAATTCTGTGATTATTTACTCACTCTCAAGTAATATACTCTCTCCAAACCTGCATGTTTTTTTATTTCATTTGCAAAACAGAAAAGATTATATTTGAGTCAATGTGGTCCAAAAATTGTAAGTTCCAAAAAGGACGTAAAGGTAGTATGAAGTATTCATATAACTGCAAGTGGTTTAATCCAAATCTTCTGAAGTTAATCACTACCGTTGAAAAGTTTGGGGTGAGTAAAGTTTTTAATGTAGTCTCCTATGTTCACCAATGCACAATTTATTTGGGGGAAAAAATAAATAAATACAATTAAAATAACTCTTTTCTATTTTAGTATTAAAATGTAATTTATTTCTGTGATGGCCAAGCTAAATTCTCAGTAATGAATTACTCAAGTCTTCAGTGTCAAATGATCCTTCAGAAATCATTCTAATATGCAGATTTGGTGCTCAAGTAACATTTTTAACACTGAACAGTTGTGCTGCTTAATATTTTAGTTAAAACCATGGTACAGTTTTTTCAGGATTTCAAGATTCTTTGTTTAACAAAGTTACTTAATTTTTTTTAGCAACATTATAAATGCCTTTACTGTCACTTTTGATCAGTGTAATGCATCCTTGCCGAATAAAAGTATTGATTTCTGTAAAAAAATAAAAAAATAAAAAAAGAATGATATTGTAAGTGATTTTGCACTCTCTAATCAAATCAAAACATTGATCAAATCATGTATACAGAGCCTTAATCAAATATGGCAACACATCATTAATATCAAACCTCAATGGTTTTTGCATGCTGACATCATAATTAGGTCACTTGACAAACAAGAGAACCAATGAGGTTAAATGTTATTGTCAGAGTAAATAATGACAGAATTTTCATTTTCGGCTGAACTTTTCCTTTGACATAAACTAAGGAAGGTGTGCCATGGTATTGTCAGAGTGTACAGAATGTGTTCATACTGATTAATTAACAAAAAGATTACCAGTCAGCTTTTATTTATGGGGGGATTAGAGGGTTGCCAAAGGAAACATTCATCAAGTAACTACCTAGTCTTTAGATTACAGTCAGTGTCCAATACAAGCCAGGGAAATCACACCTTTCAGAGGCACATGAATATCACAACCATTTGTTCCTTTTGGAAGAAGAGGAGGAAATGACTCTTCAGGGAATAATTTTTATGAGAGAGAACAGTGACCTCATGCTCGCAGTAATGCAAACCCTAACCATGTTCTTGAAAGACCAGCGCAGTGCGCTTTGAGCTTGTGAGAGATGTGCTTTTTCACTCAAGTGAGTATTTCATCTCACGGCACAGAGTGGCAGTACTGTGAGGCTTTATTCAGTAAAATTTTGTTCAGAAGTCTGTTTACACCTTACCACCCTCTGTTTATCACTCTCTCTTGCACTCCTGTCTTGATTTTGAATTAACTCACAACTGTCACATGAAAGACAGGCCATTTTACTAAACGGTTAGGGTGAGCGTCACTTTTGTGCATGGTACTTCAATGCAAAAACGTGTCTTATTCGCTAACCACCTGCAATCGAGTTTCAGCAGCCAATAAATACAATGACATTTCAGTCACTGGCCCCAATTACATGCACATAATTTTCTGTTTAAGGTCCACATTCTGGTTAAGCCTTTATTCTGAAAAAGATGTAGCTATTGAAATATTCAGCATATTTCTCATATAATTTATTTTGCTGCTTTTTAGTAAAATTGGGCAGTAATTGAATCAACACATTCATACTCATGCATGTCTGTAACAATTTCACAGATATGTAATTGTAAAATCCCACTCAATCCAAAACACATTTATTCAATAACTTGATTTTTCACAATAGTCTAAATCTGTACCACCCAGGATTACACTAACATTCAAAAGTTTGGTATCACTAAGTCTTTTTGTTTATTTTTAAGAAATTAATTCATTAATACTTTAATTCTGCCCGAATGCATTAGACTTCTGAAAAGTGACAGTAAAGACTTCTAAATTGTTATGGAAAATTCTATATTAAATAAATGCTGTTTT
Source organism: Sinocyclocheilus rhinocerous (assembly GCF_001515625.1). NCBI lineage: Eukaryota > Metazoa > Chordata > Actinopteri > Cypriniformes > Cyprinidae > Sinocyclocheilus > Sinocyclocheilus rhinocerous. The sequence continues at coordinate 265,851 of NW_015640388.1, read as the reverse complement.
TTTTAAAACTCCTCATCATGCTTTCCACAAAAATATTAAGCAGTACAACCGTTTTCAACTGTGATAATAGTACGAAATCAGCATAGAATGATTTTTGAAGGGTCATGTGACACTGAAGACTGGTTTTAAAAAAAATTACCTTTGCCATCACAGGAATAAATTAAATTTTAAAATATACATTAAAACAGAAAACAGTTATTTTAAATTGTAATAATATTTCACAATATTACTGTTTTTACTGTATTTTTGATCAAATAAATACAGCTCTGGTGAGCATAAGAGACTTTTTTCTGAAACATTAAAAAATCTTACCAAACTTTTGAACGGTAGTGTTTAAACATGCACAGAAATCAATAAATTTATTAATCTAATAAATCTAACATGGTCATCTGCACCCTCCACAAACTTGCACTCAGGAACACACAATAGGGAATAGGGATGTAACGATTACCGGTTTGACGATAAATCGTATATATATATATATATATATATATATATATATTCCCACAGTTTGTTTAATATAAAAATATTGTGTTTTCTGCAGCAGGGATTTATTTTGTTAATTACACTTTCTTCATTCACACATGAGTCAAAGATCCAAAGGCCAGGACATCCAATGTGGTTTGTGTTTGTGGGGTGTATGCATACGTTTAATTCCCCCTTCCTTAATGTTTTTCTGTAATGCTAAATATAATGCAAATGCTAATCTATATAAATAACAGTTTATTATACAAGTAGTACATATGGAGAGATAATTACACACAGCATTCTTTTTAATTAGTTGTTTTTCTTGCCCACAATAATCCACTGTGCCCACTCAGACTGTTAAATTACATGTCAAATTGTCACAAACAACATGGAGCGATTGAGAAACTCAAATGAGAAACTACACCCATCATAGTTCTTGAAAACATTGAAGCCCCTCATTCTGTGAAGGGATATGGGTCCACCTGGATACCCAGACACAGGTTAACAAATAGATCTGCAGAAAGTTTCCTGAGCACTCCTTGATTATTTGCATCCATCCACAATATTCTGTGTCCATATACAAGTAATTAACCCCCACCATAATAATTAGCTGTCTACGGGAAGCGGAGATATGCTAAATTAAAAGTTTTGTGTGGGCTTTCGCCACATGAAAGTTTTCATTAGTTTCCCTCCCACCGTCTGTGTGAAATGCTGTCACCGGCTCTGTATCTTACTGACAGAATGTGTCTCACAGGCCTGACAGCGTGCAGATTGGTGCAGGAACTTGTGACAAGAACTAGAACACCACTAGAACTTGCCATGGAGGAAGGAACTGCATGAGTGAACAACTTCAGGGTTGATAAAGTTGTTGCTAAACTGAGGCAGAGCGAGTGTTTTGTGTCTGTTGGTCAGAGGGAGGGAACCAAAGGTTGTGATTTGTGTCTGTAATTGGTGCTTTTATCTGAGCCCTTCTCATATTGGGATATCCTGTGTTAACCTCTGGCTCCATTTTTCTTCAACCCCGGTGATTTGCAGAACTGTGTGTTTTTTGTAATTGAACAGGGTTGTTGATGTTTTTTGGAGCGGTTTCCTGTTTGACCTTATTTTGCACCGGTAAATTGTCATTGTATGATCTTTAATGGTTTTGGATGCAAAACCCCTGACATTTGGTTAGGATTCTGATTGTTTTTTTGTCAGTCTGTCTGTGAATCACCTGGCTTGGTCATTTTGATCGTTTGGTTAAACAAAACGTCAAACAGAGGCGTGATAATTTGAGTAGTACCTATTTCTGCCTAAATTATAGCTGTAATATGCAATTTCTTTACCACTAGTATATAAACTCTTAAGCCTGAAATTTCTTGACATCCTCCACAGATGAGATTTGAACATGGCAATTTAAAATGTTTCCACTGTCGCTGTGTCTCTCAGACACACTCAGGCACAAAAAGTAAATTGTGACTCTTAGTATGTGATTTGTAAGGTAAAGTCTTCTTTGACCTCAAGACTGCATTCAAGTCTGTTGCTAAATCTTTAAAATGATTAATAAAAAAATAAGTTGTTTTGCTGTCTTTATTAAGCACATATTTAACCACTGTCATATAAGACAACAACAACAATAATAATAATAATAATAATGGCCCCACTTTATATTAAGTGGCCTTAACTACTATGTACTTACATCAAAAATTAAGTACAATGTACTTATTGTGTTCATATTGTATTGCAAAACACTTTTTCTGCTAATTGAGTGGGATACAGGTAAGGTTAGGGACAGGTTTGGTGGTATGGGTAGGTTTAAGGGTGGGTTAAGGTGTAAGGGATGGGTCAACTGTGTAATTATAAATGTAATTACAGAAATTAATTACAGATGTAATTACATGCAGGTATTTTAAAAATATAAGTACAATGTAAAAACATGTATGTACACAATAAGTGCATTGTACCAAATTATTAATTTAAATGTAAGTACAAGGCCAAGTTAAAGTTAAGGCCACTTAATATAAAGTGGGTCCATAATAATAATAATAAATCAAAGATCTTTGTCTGAAACATTAATTACTGGTACAGTATGGTAATGTATATTATACTTTTCCCATCAATGTTATGGGTTTTAAAGAAATAAAAACGGATTACATTAAAATGCATTAAATTGATCAAAAAAATTGATCTGGCAGTAAAGACATTTACATTATTACAAAAGATACAAATAAAATGCTTCACAAAAAAAAAAAAAACATTTTCAACTATGATGATAATAAAAAATGCTAATTGAGCACCAAATCAACATATTACTGAAGAATCATGTGATACTCATGACTGGAGTAATAGCGGCTGAAAATTCAGCTTTGCAATCACAGGAACACTTAATGTTAAACTAGAAACAGTTATTTTAAATTGTATTAATATTTCACTCGATTACTATTTTACTATAGGCTACGTTCACACAGCAGCAGAATACGGTTGTCAGTCCTGTATTTGAGTCCTTAACACGGTTACGTTCGCACACAGTTTGGTTATTTACAGGTGTGACAACCGCATTCTGTAACCGAACTCACACCTGTAAATTTTCAGGATTCACAACCGCATTCTCTGAACACACGCGCTGTGTGAACGGAACAGGACTGGACAGCTAGTTGTCTGTCACGTCCAGGGGCGTAAATTTCGTCTAACAGTTGGGGGGGACAATAAACATAACATTTCTCAAGAGCAATTTTTGAAGGGGACACAAACAATACAGCTAAAATTGTACTTGTAAAGGATATGTATGCACAGAGGAAAGCACTACTATTAGTGTAGTGGGGAGACTGTGCCAAATTAGACAACGTCAAGCTGTTGTGGTCGTGCCGCGACAGCGCTCGTGTCCGTTGTAGACGTTAATACAGTGTTGCCAAGTCCGCGGTTTTCCCGTGGAATTGGGCTACTTTATCACTGTTGCCGTGGGTTATTTTTCATGTCCGCGGGTTGAAGCGACCCCAATAACATGTATTTTAGCCCTCGGAACACGATTTTTACCGGGCGACCCCCTTGAAACGTAGTTAATTTGGGCTAGTTTTGAGTATCAATTGGGAGGGTTTTGTTGTGAAAACCTGGCAACCCTTTCTGTCAAGCAAGTAACGTTATCATTGCTAACATAACGACTCATTGCAAAATACATTGGCATCATCTGTATTAAAGAGAAAATAATCACTTCATCCGATGTTTAAGTGAATAAAATAGCCTTGACAGCCTTACTTACTGGAGTTCCACAACTTTGTTCTCTCTCACCGGATTTGCGTGTGTGTAGGTCGTTGGTGTCAAACTCAATTCCTAGAGGGCCGCAGCCCTGCAGAGTTTAGCTTCAACCCTAATTAAACACACCTGATCCAACTAATCAGGTCCTTCAGACTTAGGAAACATGCTACCTATCAGATTGTGCTTCCAAAAATATATTTACATTGTTTTAGGGGTAAGTTTAGGGTAAGGGTAGGTGTGGACGGGTAGGTTTAGGGTAGGGGTAGGTATGGACATTACAAAAGCCTCAAACCACATGAATAAGATGCTGATAGCACAATCTGATAGGTAGCATTTTTCGCTATCGTTTTGTGCTACCTATCTTTTTAATGGGAGGTAGCACAATCTGAGCG
>NW_015640388.1:261144-261692 GCF_001515625.1 Sinocyclocheilus rhinocerous | reverse complement strand
AGTTTAGCTTCAACCCTAATTAAACACACCTGATCCAACTAATCAGGTCCTTCAGACTTAGACTACGTCCGCACGAAGCCAGAGCTTTCCCTATCCGATCTTTTTTTTCCCCTCGTCTCAAGAAATATCTGCGTCCACACGAAACCACGAAACCGACGATGTAGTATACATGCCAGACCAGTATGTGGTGCTGTAATTCTGCCACAGAGATACACTAAAAACAGAGAAGAAGACTTAGACTATGCGCATAAACCTTGCGCGCGGTATACAAACGAACATGGAACAATACATTTATTAATCTGTGTTAATGTTAGTTAATAAAAAGACAATCGTTCAGTCTTTGTTCATGTTTTTGTTGCTGTTACGTGACGTAGCGGTGTCTGACTAGGGGCGAGACGTGGGCTGATGACGTCATCGTTTCAGAAAATATACGGATTCGCTGTCCACACGAAAACGCAAGGGCGGCGTTTTCAAATTGATCCACTCTGGGACCCGGTTTCAAAAAATATCGGTTTCACTCTCCCAAAACGCCGGATCCGTGTGGACGA
>NW_015640388.1:253680-260949 GCF_001515625.1 Sinocyclocheilus rhinocerous | reverse complement strand
TGTTAATGTTAGTTAATAAAAAGACAATCGTACAGTGTTTGTTCATGTTTTTGTTACTGTTACGTGACGTAACTGTGTCTGACTAGGGGCGAGACGTGGGCTGATGAGGTCATCGTTTCAGAAAATATACAGATTCGACGTACACACGAAAACGCAAGGGTGGCGTTTTCAGATTTATCCACTCTGGGACCCGGTTTCAAAAAATATCGGGTTCACTCTCCCAAAACACTGGTGTACCGATGAAACATGCTACCTATCAGATTGTGCTACCAAAAATATATTTACATTGTTTTAGGGGTAAGTTTAGGGTAAGGGTAGGTGTGGACGGGTAGGTTTAGGGTAGGGGTAGGTATGGACATTACAAAAGCCTCAAACCACATGAATAAGATGCTGATAGCACAATCTGATAGGTAGCATTTTTCGCTATCGTTTTGTGCTACCTATCTTTTTAATGGGAGGTAGCACAATCTGAGCGGGTAGCACAAATCGTCAGAACAACGGATCTGTCTGGACGAAATGCCTATACGATACAAAATGTATGTGTATACAGCTAAAAGCGTCTTCGTGTGGACAGGGCCTTATTTGAAAACTACATGGTTTGTGTGTTGGAGCAGGGTTGGACCTAAAGTCTGCGGGGCTGCGGCCCTCCAGGAACTGAGTTGACACCCCTGGTGTAGGTGATGTAAAAGAGGAAAGCAGGCATTTGGACCAAAGCACTGTGAGGCAAGGGAGGGGGAGACGCAAAATGTTTCTAAACTTAAAATGCATTTTTGCCCCCTGCCCCCCCCGACCCCCCCAGGATTTCCACCTATGGTCACATCAGTGCGAGAGGGAGCCGCTCTGCCGCAACACATGTCTACCGTGTGTTGCATGTTTTCATGTCATGTTTTCAGCAACTTACAATGACGGTGAAATGAGCTGCGTGTCATCTGAACGTTTTAGAGCCCGTCAGTTTTGTGTTCTGCGCGCGATTCAAATGCTCTGCTCTCCAAATTTAAAAGCTGCTGTTGATTAATGAAGCTTTGATTTTACTTTGGTCACTGTCGCTATGGTTACTAGTAAGGAATACGGGCTTGACTCCCGTTGCACGTTCATACAGCCAGTATTCTAAACACCCCTCTAGACACGCCCCTGCGTCCACACGCAAACACAGTATCAGGTCACTGAAACCGAACCTTTTTGAAAACTCCTGCCAGAGTGAAGATTTTCAGAAACTCCGCTTGCAGTGTTGTCATGTAGCCCGAGGGGTGTGAAACCGGAGATTTTGGTTTGTGATGTCGGAGTGTACACCGAAAACAACCGGTAATAACCTTTTTTTTCAGGCTTCTGATTGGCCAACATGGCTTTAGGGTTAGGGATATATCGCCACCTGTTGCCCCCCCGACCCCCCCAGGATTTCCACCTATGGTCACATCAGTGCGAGAGGGAGCCGCTCTGCCGCAACACATGTCTACCGTGTGTTGCATGTTTTCATGTCATGTTTTCAGCAACTTACAATGACGGTGAAATGAGCTGCGTGTCATCTGAACGTTTTAGAGCCCGTCAGTTTTGTGTTCTGCGCGCGATTCAAATGCTCTGCTCTCCAAATTTAAAAGCTGCTGTTGATTAATGAAGCTTTGATTTTACTTTGGTCACTGTCGCTATGGTTACTAGTAAGGAATACGGGCTTGACTCCCGTTGCACGTTCATACAGCCAGTATTCTAAACACCCCTCTAGACACGCCCCTGCGTCCACACGCAAACACAGTATCAGGTCACTGAAACCGAACCTTTTTGAAAACTCCTGCCAGAGTGAAGATTTTCAGAAACTCCGCTTGCAGTGTTGTCATGTAGCCCGAGGGGTGTGAAACCGGAGATTTTGGTTTGTGATGTCGGAGTGTACACCGAAAACAACCGGTAATAACCTTTTTTTTCAGGCTTCTGATTGGCCAACATGGCTTTAGGGTTAGGGATATATCGCCACCTGTTGGTTTGGAATGCTCTTGACAGCATTTCATAGCGTGTTTTTGCGTTTTCATGTGGACAAGATTTTTATTTAAACGAAGGAGGAAAAACTCCTTTTATATAAATACCCATGTATGTGTGGACTAGGCCTTCACTTTAACTTCTGAAACCTCAGCAACAGTCTTGATGTCTGAGTTATTTGTTAGGCTGATGATCTCGTTAGGCTGATGATCCTTCTAATTATGAGATGCTTGTGCACATCCATGAAAATCTGTTGCATCAACCCATCATTTAATTAGCCTGCCGTTATCTTGTTATGGTAAATGGCACCGTGTTTTATATTATGTTTGTGAGATTTGTGCTCCTATACATTTTGCATGATTACTGTGTGATTGAGAGTGTACATTATGTATAACCACGGCGTGTATCTTTGTTGTGTTTTAGGGTCATCCTGAGGAGGAACTGGACCGTCTGACTAAGAAGATGCTGTATGACATGGACAACCCCCCCTCTGAGGAGTATTTTGGTATGTGACCAGTTTACCTCACACAAACCTTACATTGATTTCTCTAGCAGCTAGACCTCAAAATGAATCTTATTTTCCTGCATTTCAAATACAGTGGTACTAAAAAAGGATGTTCACAGTTAATGTGATAACATACAACTGTGTGGGACACCTGTGTAGGGTTGCCAACTTCAGAAAATGAAAATAAGGGACAACTGTGATTCTTTATAGGAAAATAAGGGACAGAATAAGGGACGCTCAAAATATTTGTTCTGTACCACATAGAATATGTAATTTCCGTGTCTACAGTTAAGTATGTGTATAAAAGTTTCTCAGAAATAACCACATTTGTTTTGCTTAACCTATGTACAATTATTCTAAAAATAAAGTTTAATGTCATACAAAAAATGTCACACATGTTATACACAAAGCATCGGCCTGAAAGTGGTGTAGTAATTTAGGAGGTGAATATACTGTCAAATTACATACAATAGCCTATGGCATAAAATTTGAAAGTAAAAACAATGACATTTAAAATTTTGAACTAAAATTTTATTGCAACCATGTAGCCTATGAATTCATGAAAATGAATATTTTTCAATTAAAGAGAACTTGGAGTGTGTGGGCTGCTTTTGGTGCTTGAATTTGTTCTTCAATATTAATGAGGTCCAGGTTTAGGAATATGCTAGTAGTTACAATTTAAAAAACATGTAATTATGTTTCTCTATTTAACAACATTAACTTACAATACTGAAAGATGTCTTCCCTCAGGTAGATTTCTTGCCTAGGGTGTTGTGTTTATGGTCAATAATCACGTTCCTTGCATTCATCCAAACTGATTTGGCGAAATCAAAACGCGGATGGTGAAGGGGATTGCCGTTAGCATGAGCCCCGCTCGCTGTGAAGTGGGAGCAACCAGGCGGCAGAGGATTCTGCAAGGTCTTAAACCCTTCCTTGAGTGGCTACGTTCGCAATTCAAACAATGATTTGTGCAAAAAGAATGATTAATTTGTTATTTGTATGGTCTAGATCAGTGGTGTCAAACTCAGTTCCTGGAGGGCCGCAGCCCTGCATAGTTTAGTTCCAACCCTGCTCCAACACACATACCATGTCGTTTTCAAATAAGCCTTAATGACTTGATTAGCTGGATCAGGTGTGTTTAATTAGGGTTGCATCTAAACTGTGCAGGGCTGTGGTCCTCCAGGAACTGAGTTTGACACCCCTGGTCTAGATGGTCATATGGCGTATGCCTGCGAATACTGGACAAACTTCTCTGATGCCTTAAATACGGGACAATTCCGTATTATACGGAACAGTTGGCAACCCTTCACCTGTGTGAACATGAGAACTGCCTTCTTACGGCCATTAAAAATAACATTGTGCATAAAAAGTAATTTCAGAACTGGCTAACTTAAGTGTCTAAAAGTGTCCAAAAACGTTTTAGGGTCACTATATGTATTTGTAAGCCAGTGTGACCTTATGTTCTCTTTTTCCGGGACATGTCCTGGCTGGGATTTCTAAATTTATCTAAAATGTCCGGGTTTTGGCTTTGTTTTCCTACTGAAATGCCTCACATGCCAATATTGGTTGATTGTGTACAATGCCTGGTCAAACTTTTTCAGTCGTTACCTTCAGCAAGTATCTAAACATAGGATAACAAAGCCAAAACCTGGACATTTTAGGCAATTTAGAAATCCTGGCCACAGTACATGTCCGGGAACATATGGTCACCTTATGTGAACTGTACGTGTGTGCTTGTATGTGTGGCATACATAACATTTCCATCATGATTGGAATGGATGTGGCAATGATGCAATTTTCTCTGTACATTAACCTTTGTTCTGTGCTCTTTATATGAGGACACAAGCAAACATTATTTCCTGTCTTTTTGGGAAGCAGCTGTAGGCCATGGTTGCCTAATCCCTTTCCTGGAGAACTACCTTCCTGCAGAGTTCAGTTCCAGCTCTGCTCCAACGAACCTGTCTGTAATTATCAAGTGTTCTTGAGGATCTTAATTAGCTGGTTCAGGTGTGTTTGATTAGGGTTGGAGCAGAAAGGCAGATCTCTTGGAATAGGACTGGGAACCCCAGATGTAGACTATTTGTTGTTTTGCAGAAGTGTGATTAAGCCTAAAGTATGTGTTGGAGTATGTGAGTGTTTCGCTATATTCACATTCGTCCCTCCACCCCCAGCAGTCTGAGCTTCCCCCTTTTTACCGTAAGTGTCAGAAGACATTCCCTGCACTTCTTACAACCAGCTCTTACTGTAAGCTTTTATTTTCACTCTTTAGTTGGGAAACAGAACTCTCTGCTTCACACATCTACAGTAATCCTCCACTGTCTGAGAAATCAAATTTACACAAGTTTTTTTTTTCTTGTTGTTGTTTGTTTTTTTAAATGAGTACTAGTAGTAGTAGTAGTAAAATGAAAAGAAAACTATCTATCTATCTATCTATCTATCTATCTATCTATCAAGGAGAATTTTCAGCATCATTACTCCAGTCTTCAGTGTCACATGATCCTTCAGAAATCATTCTAATACGCTGATTTGCTTTAAAAAAAAACAACAATATTATTATTATGAATATTTAACAGTTATGTACAATTTTTCAGGTTTCTTTGATAAATAGAAAGTTCAACAGAACAGCATTTAGCTGAAATAGAAAGCTTTTATAAATTATCAAATTATTGCATCATTGCTGAATAAAAGTATTAATTTCTTTAATTTCTTTCCAAAATAAAAGTACTGTATAATGTTAAAAAAGCTTTCTATTTCAGGTAAATGCTGTCTGAACTTTCTAGTTGGTGTAACTTTCTAGGTAGTCTATATATGCATGAATATATATATATATATAATATTATATTCATGCATATTCATGCATAGTTCGCCTGTATGTAAAAAGCTGGTTTGCATGAAGCAAGGTGTAAGGGTTAAATGAAATAAGAGAGAGGGTGGGTTGGGCTGATGTGTCCTGCTTTCATCAGGGCATGTGTCAGCAGCGAGTGGCCCGGAGTAAATGCATGGCACGAGTGCACATTGCACAGTCACACACACACACACACACACACACACACATACACACATACACAAATATATGCGCAGTGTTTGCAAACTGCCTTAATGGCTAGAGGGAGGTTGAATGCAGGCTAGTGAGCCTGTAAATGGGTCTGTGTGAACCCAGGTCAGCCAGGCATACCCAGTCACTGAGAATGTCACACACAGCCACAGCATCTAACCAAGAGCACAGCACTCCTGGGATTTAAGAGAGGGGCTAAAATAGGAAGAAAGCCAGGGGTGTGATGAGGTTAAAGAAACTAAGAGAGAGAGGAAGAAGCAGCATTGTATGTGAAGGTCAAAGACCCCAAGAAATTGTTGCTTTTAGTTTATGTATGTTAGCTCAGTGGCCATCTGTATTGTAGTGTACTACTAAAAGTTGACAAAACAACTTTTAGCAGATATGCAGATTTAAAATCTATACTGGGAGAATAGAACTTTCCCGAACGCACTTGCTATTATACATACTTTTTGTGAAACTTTAGAAACACAAATCTCAAATGTTTGTTGTCAGAAGTGTTAGACAAACTATAAAAAACAAAAAAACAACAACTAAGAATTATATGTAAAGAAAATACCATCAAATGTAAGGTGTCACCCAGGGAATTCAGTTTTTCACTGTAAATTATAAGATGACTTGTTCTTTTTTTAATTCCAAATGTGGTGCATTTAACAGTATTTTACTGTAAACTTACATGAAATGTAATGTGAATCTAATAAAGTTTTCCCCCATATAGAGTAAGGGAACTTACTGTTAACCAATTAACAGGTCTTTACTGTAGCATTTTTATAGTCTTTCACAATTATTATTATTATTAATATTTTTTACAGTTTATATTTTTTATTATTTTATTTTATTTTAGCATCTCCTTTCACTAAACACTGAAAAAAAATAAAAGATTTTTCTAAGAATTCATACTTTTTTGGCCAATTAAATGTTCTCTAGAATGTCTAATGCCACCTATTAGCAATAGCAAGTAGCAAATTGTGGTTTTACCAAACTGTTGATTTGATTTGAGCTAGCCCAATGTCCTGTTTCAATAGGAATATTTAGAAAAAGTAAAGAAAATTGTTTTTATGGGGTCTTTAATGACAAAACAAAAACTGCTATTGCAGAGACACATTAAGGCATAAGCACACATTTTAGACCAAGATCGCTTCCTTTCTTAACTCTTCCATTGCTGCCTTTCTTCCCCACACATCTCCTTCCCCTAAGATTTCTCTTATGATCCTGTAGGATGTCATCCAGAACTCCTCTGAAGATCTGCGCTGAAAGACGAGGAACCCTTTGAGTATAAGAAACTCTGTAATTGCTACCCATCTGATTGCTTTTTCAAGGCCTCCATTCCTTTTAAAAGGGCAGAATAGGGGATAGAGCGGGTGTTGTGAGTGACTGCTGAAGTGGAACCCCAAGGCTAATAATTAACTAAATTAATCAGAGTCAATGCCATGATCTCTCCCGGCTGGACGCTTAGAGCTCCCTCAGTTGAGGATATTGTAGTTTGTTCTGCTGGAACAGAGGACTTGGGGTCTCCAGAGACAGACATGATTCAGTTTCCTTCTGTTTCTCATTCTGAATACAACATGCCTTAAGTCTGAGGCGAGATACATTGGCGTAATTATTAGCAGAGATTGGTTACATGGTAATTCAGTTGTACACTGTGCTAGAACATAATCAGTTAAAAGACAAGGAACACATAATAGTTTTCACAGTTGGCTGCATTCATCACAGTTCAAGCCAACACACACAGCACTTCCTCCCTCCA
>NW_015640388.1:244006-251781 GCF_001515625.1 Sinocyclocheilus rhinocerous | reverse complement strand
AAATGAGTACTAGTAGTAGTAGTAGTAAAATGAAAAGAAAACTATCTATCTATCTATCTATCTATCTATCTATCTATCAAGGAGAATTTTCAGCATCATTACTCCAGTCTTCAGTGTCACATGATCCTTCAGAAATCATTCTAATACGCTGATTTGCTTTAAAAAAAAACAACAATATTATTATTATGAATATTTAACAGTTATGTACAATTTTTCAGGTTTCTTTGATAAATAGAAAGTTCAACAGAACAGCATTTAGCTGAAATAGAAAGCTTTTATAAATTATCAAATTATTGCATCATTGCTGAATAAAAGTATTAATTTCTTTAATTTCTTTCCAAAATAAAAGTACTGTATAATGTTAAAAAAGCTTTCTATTTCAGGTAAATGCTGTCTGAACTTTCTAGTTGGTGTAACTTTCTAGGTAGTCTATATATGCATGAATATATATATATATATAATATTATATTCATGCATATTCATGCATAGTTCGCCTGTATGTAAAAAGCTGGTTTGCATGAAGCAAGGTGGGTGGGTTAAATGAAATAAGAGAGAGGGTGGGTTGGGCTGATGTGTCCTGCTTTCATCAGGGCATGTGTCAGCAGCGAGTGGCCCGGAGTAAATGCATGGCACGAGTGCACATTGCACAGTCACACACACACACACACACACACACACACATACACACATACACAAATATATGCGCAGTGTTTGCAAACTGCCTTAATGGCTAGAGGGAGGTTGAATGCAGGCTAGTGAGCCTGTAAATGGGTCTGTGTGAACCCAGGTCAGCCAGGCATACCCAGTCACTGAGAATGTCACACACAGCCACAGCATCTAACCAAGAGCACAGCACTCCTGGGATTTAAGAGAGGGGCTAAAATAGGAAGAAAGCCAGGGGTGTGATGAGGTTAAAGAAACTAAGAGAGAGAGGAAGAAGCAGCATTGTATGTGAAGGTCAAAGACCCCAAGAAATTGTTGCTTTTAGTTTATGTATGTTAGCTCAGTGGCCATCTGTATTGTAGTGTACTACTAAAAGTTGACAAAACAACTTTTAGCAGATATGCAGATTTAAAATCTATACTGGGAGAATAGAACTTTCCCGAACGCACTTGCTATTATACATACTTTTTGTGAAACTTTAGAAACACAAATCTCAAATGTTTGTTGTCAGAAGTGTTAGACAAACTATAAAAAACAAAAAAACAACAACTAAGAATTATATGTAAAGAAAATACCATCAAATGTAAGGTGTCACCCAGGGAATTCAGTTTTTCACTGTAAATTATAAGATGACTTGTTCTTTTTTTAATTCCAAATGTGGTGCATTTAACAGTATTTTACTGTAAACTTACATGAAATGTAATGTGAATCTAATAAAGTTTTCCCCCATATAGAGTAAGGGAACTTACTGTTAACCAATTAACAGGTCTTTACTGTAGCATTTTTATAGTCTTTCACAATTATTATTATTATTAATATTTTTTACAGTTTATATTTTTTATTATTTTATTTTATTTTAGCATCTCCTTTCACTAAACACTGAAAAAAAATAAAAGATTTTTCTAAGAATTCATACTTTTTTGGCCAATTAAATGTTCTCTAGAATGTCTAATGCCACCTATTAGCAATAGCAAGTAGCAAATTGTGGTTTTACCAAACTGTTGATTTGATTTGAGCTAGCCCAATGTCCTGTTTCAATAGGAATATTTAGAAAAAGTAAAGAAAATTGTTTTTATGGGGTCTTTAATGACAAAACAAAAACTGCTATTGCAGAGACACATTAAGGCATAAGCACACATTTTAGACCAAGATCGCTTCCTTTCTTAACTCTTCCATTGCTGCCTTTCTTCCCCACACATCTCCTTCCCCTAAGATTTCTCTTATGATCCTGTAGGATGTCATCCAGAACTCCTCTGAAGATCTGCGCTGAAAGACGAGGAACCCTTTGAGTATAAGAAACTCTGTAATTGCTACCCATCTGATTGCTTTTTCAAGGCCTCCATTCCTTTTAAAAGGGCAGAATAGGGGATAGAGCGGGTGTTGTGAGTGACTGCTGAAGTGGAACCCCAAGGCTAATAATTAACTAAATTAATCAGAGTCAATGCCATGATCTCTCCCGGCTGGACGCTTAGAGCTCCCTCAGTTGAGGATATTGTAGTTTGTTCTGCTGGAACAGAGGACTTGGGGTCTCCAGAGACAGACATGATTCAGTTTCCTTCTGTTTCTCATTCTGAATACAACATGCCTTAAGTCTGAGAAAAGAATGAGGTGAGATACATTGCCGTAATTATTAGCAGAGATTGGTTACATAGTAATTCAGTTGTACACTGTTCTAGAACATAATCCATCAAAAGACAAGGAACACATAATAGTTTTCACAGTTGGCTGCATTCATCACAGTTCAAGACAACACACACAGCACTTCCTCCCTCCATTACGAGGTATTTTCATTTCTTAAGAGCACAAGCGGGTCACAGAACTGAATAATGCAGACTTTGAGGCACACTGTATGTGTCGTGCAAGTGAATCGCTACCAAAACTGTCTCTGAAGTTTCTGATTAATTGATATTTTTATCTCAGTAAACTCTGTAAGATATCCTGTTCTTTTTTGTGCTCCGAGAGATTGCGTTTGTGTAACTCATTAGGGATCTCTCAGAAGAGTTAAGATGAGGAGCGATTCCTTCGCTCAACAGTTTGGCTCTTCATAAACTTCTCGGGTGCGAATATGCGTCAGATCAATTTTCAAAGATTTCGAAAAATCTGATTAAAGATTTCGAAAGGCAAATGCCTCAATGGGCAACCAGAACTTTTTTTTTTCTTTGTGCTGTGGTTAGGAGTCGAGAATTGCAGCATTTTTCTAAAGTTAGCTGGAGATGCTCTCATAATTTATTAGACATCTTGCCATGAAAACTTGATGAAGAATCTTGGAAGAGTTTGAGCTTTTTTTTTTAACACATAGTATAGGGCCGAGACCCCAGACGTTGGACTGCAGTAAATGAGTCAAGTGGTATTGAGCTTTGTGTTTCAAACACAACACTATCAACACTTCTGTAAAAGGCTACAGTGTCCCAGAGTGTATTAATAGAACTTTCTATCAGAGAGCGTTGTGCATTGTCCTAGATACTCTGGTTGAACATTTGCATATTACTCACTTGCCCTTAGCAAAGTCTCAGGAGTGTGCTTTAAAATTCACTCCCACTTGTGTGCGTGAAAACATGGGATTTGTGGCATTTTAAAGTGCCATAACCCTAAAACAGGTCAAGAACTGCACTGACTCTCTCCCGCCGGTGAAGTTTCAGTGTGCAGGACAACATGTCAGTTTCCACAAAAACACTACTTCTCCATCCATTAAAGATCCATTAAAAAGTCGCAGTTGTACAAAATCACAGCTTCAGATTTTTCTTCATTTCAAATCACACTTTTCATTGTCCTGTAAGGAATTTTTATAATGCACTTAAATGTTTGTAACATCTTAGGATGCGCAACAAAGGCCCACTTTGTTTGTGAAAACATGAGTTCACATATCTTATACACAGTATACACACATACGCACTTATATATGTACATAATATAGAACATAGCGCATACATATCTTTGTCTTTGTTTTAGTGCCTGATGCAAGGAATTATGCAAATAAGGCACAGCACAAAAGTTCTGACAAAATCAGTGCTGAATATAATTTGCTCAGCACTATATTAGAGAATTTAGCACCTGGTTAAAGTTGATTATGTAAGGGATAATCAACGGCTAGCCATGCATTAAAGGATTTTAAATGCACGACGTGGAGGCAAAGAACCGCCCGACGCGAAGCGGAGGTGCATTTAAAATCCTTTAATGCACGGCTAGCCGTTGATTATCCCGTTTATTCCATGGTCATTTGCCAAGTTATAGACAAGTTAAAACTATTGCTCTTTGCAGCACAATATTTGACAGAATGGGTAAAAATGACAGTTATTTTCCTCAGTTACGGCACACTAGCGCTAGCATTCTGCCCGCTTCAAATCATACACAGAGATGAAATAGTGCGGTAAGACCACATTTATTTGAATGAATTATAGCATGTATTTCAATTAATTATCGATCGATCGTTTGAGACAGAGAGGGAGATAGATAGAGATGACTGTTGTGTGTACCTGCATGCTGCGTCTGTGTGTCTCTGTATACAAACAATTACTTCAAAAACAGCGAAAAAAATGTTACCACCTCGTTGCTGAGGAATATAATGTAGCGATCTAGTATCTAGGCTATTTTAAGAAAGAAAATCACGGGGAAGTGATGACAACAAGTTTGTGTGTGTGTGCAGCGCAATGAGCAATCTCTGACCTCTCTCTCTCTCTCTCTCTGTGTGTGTGTTTGTGTGTGTGTGCGCGAGTGATGCGTGTTGGTTAGTGTGCATCAATTAAAGCAGCGCATTAATATAGAACGGTGATTAAACTGACTTGGAACTACCTGTGCATTAAATGGTTTTACTGCATACCTGTTAGCCAATCAGAATCCAGTATTCAGACAGACCATGGGATAAGGGTAATTACTGAATAAATCACAGATTAACACCAAATAAAACACCAAAACAAGTTCTAGTCAGATTATTGTTTTTGTCTACTTCTTCCAGTGATTGGTAAAGTGAATGTGTACTGGAGAAGACCAGTTGACAGAAAGAAAAAAAAATCCTGCACAATTTCTAGTTTCTTTTGTTGTTATTATGTCAATATAATTATGTCACGGCACGGCTGTGATTTTGTGATAATTTTAGAACTAGTAACAAAGGAACGTTGAGTTGCTTCATTAGGTACCTTTACATGGACACTTTTTGCTTCCATCGGAATTAATTCATTCTGATTGACGAATCCGAACGTAGTGTTTACATGAACACTAAATAAAGTGATCGGGTTGATATGCGTGTTTATAGGTCACAAGCTTCTGATCGGATTTAATCTTTTGACATGCGCACACTGCATGAATATACAGAGTTTCCCACTGTTGTCGCATACTGTTTTAAAAAGCACACGTGATATTTATCTACTTCGGGTCCTAATTAGGCGACGACCAGCACATGAACTGTTGTGCTGTGCTGCTTACTTTATAAAGCAGTAAAAGTGGATTAGTAGGGTCCATGTAAACGCAGCTATTGAAAGCTTATTGTATTACTGTATTAAAAGCTCACTGTATTATGTGGAGTCGAATATTATTAGAGAGAAATGGACAGAGCGAGTGTGATTACCTGCATCTGATACAGCTTACATTCTTCAGCTCAATCTCATATTCACAATAAAACATTGGTTTGCGGGGCTGTACAGTGCATGTCGCATGTGCTACGAAAAAAACTGGTCTGTGCGATGAATAAATTTACCACTGTAGCACGTGTGCGATACAGTTTTGCATGTTCATAACAGCCACTTAATAGGGTGAAGTTATTTCGTTGTGCTTGTTTGTGTATGTGAGATTGATTACAGCCTACTTGGTAGTTAGGGGTGTGTGAAATGATTATTTCTGATCGTGGACGATTAAAATGTCTCCACGATCTACTTTTGAAGAAATGTCATAGTATCGTGCTACAGCGCACATTCTATCAGATGCAGTTCTGGCGCCTCTGTGTCAATATACTGTAGCCTAGAACAACGCGACATACAGTACATCCATATCTAATGTTAACTCAGAAGTAGAGTTACACTCACAGGGCACAGCACTTATTCGCAATCACAAAAGTACATTATTTGCATCTGCTTCAAAGGTTAAACATTTCATTCACGTGCTGTTCTGACGTGCGCTTTTTCTAAGTGCGTACACCTGAAGCACGCACAAACAACGAGCCTTTTAAAACAGCGCCTGATTACTAGACTAAATTGTCTTTCGCGTCTGACTGATTTCGCGTCCAATACTGTAAAAACACACAAGGTTTACATATAAACTCAGTTATGTCTAAAATTAAAGTGAACAATTGAGAGAGAAACGGATGCGTGCAGCTCTTAAAGCAACAGAACTAAACATGCTGCCGCTTGCCATTAAAGGAATAGTTCACCCAAAAATTAAATTTCTGTCATTATTTACTCACTCACATTGTTGTCTCAAACCTGTATTAATTTCTTTCTTGTGCTGAACACAAAGAATTCGGGTAACCAATCATTAGCTGGTCCCCACTGACTTTGACAGTAGGGGGAAAAATGGAAGTCACATCCCAGATAGCACGCGTATGTCTGCAAGATGTCTGTAAAAGATCTCTTGATCTGGAAAGCATCTGCTGTCTACAAACGTCTGACAGACTTCTTTCAGATGTGAGTTTTACATACATTCTAAATCATAAACATCTTAAAGACATCTAATAGACGTCTATTTGACATCTAAAAGGAAACGTCCTATAAACTGCAGATTAGTTGTTGTCTCAAACCTGTATTAATTTCTTTCTTGTGCTGAACACAAAGAATTCGGGTAACCAATCATTAGCTGGTCCCCACTGACTTTGACAGTAGGGGGAAAAATGGAAGTCACATCCCAGATAGCACGCGTATGTCTGCAAGATGTCTGTAAAAGATCTCTTGATCTGGAAAGCATCTGCTGTCTACAAACGTCTGACAGACTTCTTTCAGATGTGAGTTTTACATACATTCTAAATCATAAACATCTTAAAGACATCTAATAGACGTCTATTTGACATCTAAAAGGAAACGTCCTATAGACATATTGCAGATTAGCAAACTCTCTAAAAAATGTCTTGCAGATGTAAATGCAGATGTCAAATAGACGTCTCCGAGATGTACGTGTGCTATCATGTCCAGTGAGGATATCTTTGTCGAACTATCCTTTCATCTGTTAAGCGTGATTTCTGATTACAGCGCTGCTCGGCGAATTTGTTGGCTGCGTCTTACAAGGTGTTGTTGAAAGTAAAAAATAACTTCTTTATTTACAACCCCGTTTCAGTCTCTTTCAATATAAAAGTCTTTACTGCTGACTCACTCATAAAAACACTCTTGTCGTCATCTAATGGTGGAACAATGTAACTAATCACCATCACAAACACGCACAGTTTCCCAATACTAAATACTATACTTAAATACTACTATTATTTACATAAAATATTATTTATTGAATACAAATTTTTAATAAACAACAACTGCCATCATAAAAGTTGCTAGGCAATTCAGTCAAAAAGTACAAAGGCAGCGCTCTGATATACAGAATTAAAGTTACATAAAATATAGCGCCAGACATATCGTTTGGTGTTGAGGCCAAATAATTCAATTTTAGTCTCATCTGCCGCAGAATCTTCAAGGTGCGTTTGGGCAACGCTCAGTCATGATTGCATGTGCCCTTTCTTAAGGAGGAGTGGCTTTTTCTTGCAACCCTCTCATATAAGCCACATTTGTGGAGAATTTGTGATGTTGTTTTTTCTTGCAACCCTCCCATACAAACCACATTTGTGGAGAATTTGTGATATTGTTGTCACATGCATACAATGACCACTCTTTGTCATAAATTCCTGCAACTGCTTCAGAGTTGCTGTAGGCCTCTTGGTTGGCTCTCTAACCAGTTTCCTCCTGGCTCTTTCATCCAGTTTGCTCTTACAGAAAAAGCACATGAACTTCACATGTGCAATCACATGTTAAAATCACATGTGAAATATGTGAAACACATATGAAACTCACAAGAAACATTTGGTGTAAATGTGTGAAACCCATGTGATCATATATTGTCCACATGTGTCCACATTTGTTCACAAGGGTGGACCGACGTCCTGTTCCAGGGTCTGTGTTGTACCAAATACCTTCCACTTCTTA
>NW_015640388.1:238024-243846 GCF_001515625.1 Sinocyclocheilus rhinocerous | reverse complement strand
TCCATCTCCTGACTTGTGCCTGTCCACAACTTTATCCGGGGATCTTTTGACAGTGCCTTGCCACCCATACAGTAGTTTATTGTTTGCTTCAGCTGCACTACCAAGGACTGAAATGCTCCAGGAAAGCTCTTTTCATGCTGAGCTAATCAAAATGACCACAGCTGATCACAGTTGAATGTCAAATGGCTTTGTGTGCCATTGAGAAAGTGATTAGCTATACCTGATTGAGTTTAAGTCATTAAGGCCCCGTTCACACGAATTACTCCGAATTATACATTAACACACGGATAATGGCATCCCTACAAAAAACAAATACTTTTCCCCAATATCAGCCCAATCCCCATTGTCCATCAAAAAGGCCGTAAAGTACCTACTGAACAAAACAAGGTGTTCATGCCTGGATAGGGAGGACCTGGAAAGAAAAAAAAAAAAAAAAAAGTCTACAGGGATGATCTGATACTTTAGCCAAATCAGTGGTGTGGTATAGAATGAGAATCACAGGATACAAACAGGCTGCTAAAACCTGGTAGTTCAAGTAAAACTGGGATCAGATGAATCTGATTTTTTTTTTAAATCACTGGTACAACTCTGATCCCCAGTATTAGTGATGGACAGGGACTAAAATACAACCGGTATCTATATGTATTTTCTATATAATCTTCCACTATCTAGGTTTGACTCTGTAGTACCTGTATACACTTTATGTAGAATATATTTACTAGATATACATATCTGAAATAACTCTTTATTTATTGTAAAGGCAGTGCAATTAAATTACACAACAAATAAAAATCTGCAATGATAAAAAATGTTTATGTGGTCAGATGAGATTCATAATGAGATTACAGTGTCCCGAGTGTAAATCCTGGGTGATTAGGTGACCTTCTTCCCTTTTATGTTTGGCTTCTAGCAGTTGAGAGGCTCATGAGCAGACAGAAAGCAGCAGAAGTGGGTTGGATCATGTAACTACCACAGATGAGTCAACACTTAGTCTGTGTATTGTCCTTAATGGGCTGGCGTGACCATGTCTGAACAGTTTTTTCACTTTTAATATCTGTATACTTGTATGGAATAAGATATAAATATTTTTTTAGAAAGTCAGCCGACATGAAAAGTCCCAATGCTTCATATTGCCAGTCTGTTCCTGCCCCCAATAGCTGCAATTATGTTGACTGGGAAGGGCTCTGGCCTCTTATTCCCCTCTCCACTAACTCTTCAACTCCGTGAGAACTTGACAACTGTTTACTTAATAAATACTGCATAAATATCAAATAAATCTTTGAATGGTTCATTTTCAGTAGCTGTTTCTTAAAGGATTTGTTCACTCAATTTGTTTCAAACTCATATGACTTTCTGGCGTGACCATGTCTGAACAGTTTTTTCACTTTTAATATCTGTATACTTGTATGGAATAAGATATAAATTTTTTTTTAGAAAGTCAGCCGACATGAAAAGTCCCAATGCTTCATATTGCCAGTCTGTTCCTGCCCCCAATAGCTGCAATTATGTTGACTGGGAAGGGATCTCTCATCTTATTCCCCTCTCCACTAACTCTTCAACTCCGTGAGAACTTGACAACTGTTTACTTAATAAATACTGCATAAATATCAAATAAATCTTTGAATGGTTCATTTTCAGTAGCTGTTTCTTTAAGGGAATTGTTCACTCAATTTGTTTCAAACTCATATGACTTTCTTCCGTGGAACACAAAAAGCGAAAATATGAATAATGTTATGGTTGCGCTTTTCCATATAATTACAATTAATGGGCCTGGAGCTTTCCATCTTTAGAAAGGACCCAAAAGTAACATAGAAGAAATACCATAAAATAGTGATACCATAAAATACCATAAAATAAACAAACAATAGTGTTCTCAACTCAGTGGCCGACACAATATTTGAAGGCCAAAGCTGTTTTCAGGCTTTTATATTAAAAGTAACTGTGACAATTGGCATTAAATTAATCACAGTTCATTGTGTTATTCCAGTTGCAATAAGCTTCAGTAACTATGTTCTGCAATTAAAAAAATAAAATAAAAATTATTGAGGGGAGAGAAATATTTTAGAATAGACACACACACACAGACACACACACACACACACGGCCTGCAAAATACTTGTAATATAGCACTCAAGTCTTATGGACTACTGTATTTTTCAGGTGCTTATCATTTTGGAGTTTAACAGCCTTCATTCACTTTCATTATACTAAAAAAAAAAATGCCCAGGATATTTTTCAAAAATTCATATCCATGGAAGAAAAAGTTGGGTTTGGAACAACATAAGGGTGAGTAAATCATGACACCATTTTCATTTTTAGGGGAACTTTCCTTTAAATAATTAAATTGGGTTCTGAATATGTACTATTTCCTTGTCTGGATCCTGCTGTTTCCTTCCAGACACACACGTGTATTGGCTACTTTTTTTATTCTTGTATGCTGTTTTTATGTTTCAATTCTTCAAGACCAAGGACACGCTGCTTTCTAGTCTAACATCAGAGTGTGGTGTGCCACTTAAATCTGTCTTTCCTCTCTCTCTCTTTTCCCCAGCACTCATTCTTTTTCCTCTACCAGCTCGTATTTCAGATGGTCAGCGAGGGCTTGTTTCCCGCGATAGTTCATGTGAGGTGATATCATCTAACACGATCCTTCATTGTCGGAGAACGCGGGTCGGCGATTGTGCCTCGTTGAGACAGCTCCACTGAGGCTTGCAAGATTGTCTGCGTTGCAGGCCTAGTTTAAGGAGCTGGAGGGCTTACAATGAATCATGTTGCTTGATTTCATTCGTGGGTGAGCGTTTGACCCCAAGAAAGAATGTTTTGTCCCACACAAACACGCAGTCTAACACATTTGCTCACCTCCATGCTCCAGCCCTCTTCTTTATCTCTCTTTCTCAAATTTTTTTCTGTTCGACCCCATTTACACCTTGGCACCTGTCCATGTCACAGTTCCCACCTACTTCGAGGACATGTAACCCACAAGCTTCCCCCACACCCCTTCTGTCATCTGCACGCTGCCCTGCAGGCCTGACACACTGAGAGGTAATGCATTGAGGCATGTAACCTCCCCTTTCTCTCTGCTCTGGAGTCACACCCCATTCTGCTTCATCATTTTTTGCTGACATGGGAATGAGATTACAGGGGTTATGGGTAAGCGGCATTGAGAGATTGAAGCACATCGATGCCACCTCCTTTTGTCATATGAAGTAAAACCAGTATCATACAGCTGCCTAGAAGGCCTTTGGAATGAACACGCAAAGAAAAGACAGAAAGAGAAAATAGGGTAAATATAAAAAGATGACAGAAATTTGAAAATGATATTACGAAGTGTAAACCTGGAGCTTTTGCAGCCATACTGTTAATGTGTTCTGAATGTCTACGCCATTTAGTGCTTGGTGACCTACAGTACGAACCTATGAAATACTGTTTTAGAGTTTCATTATACATGTATAAATTCCACTTTCTGTAAAAATGTCATGTGGTGTAAAAATTAATACAACAATTTTTCCATGAGTACATGTATACCTATGGACACTCATTATTTTCATTTAGAAATTATTTGTAATTTAGATTCATTATAATGTTTTTTTATTATTAATTCATAAATCTCTCCTTGTTGGGAATCACAACACATGACATTGAAGCATTTATTTATTTATTCATGTATTTACAAAATGATGATAATAATATGAGATTGTCAAACCACTCAATACGGTAAATATAAAAATACATACATAATAATTATAATAATACATAAACTTGTGCACATTATCAAAGAGGTGTATGCAAGTCATTGTATATGTGAATTTTACTTCATTTTTGTATAAATTAATTTATAGGCCATGAAAAAATAAGCATCACAAGCATCATTGACCCCTATAATATTTGTTTGCAACCCTAATAAATAAACATTTGGCAAGACTTTTTACCTTTTTTTAATTCTCTGCGAACAGAGCCTGTCACAACAGATTTATTTTTCTCCTCATCTTTAGAAAAAAAAACAAGCGTGTGTTTGGTAACACTGCTCTGTAATAAATTTGTGAATTAGAGCAGCATAATTTGCTGGAGCGGAGTCTGCTGTTGAAACAGATGTTTTTTTGTTTTTTTTAAATCATTTCATTTTTTTTTCACTCCAGCTGTAGGAATGTGTTGTTTGCTATTGTTCCTAAAAAACAAGATGAATTCTATCTGTGGGAATCTGTGTTGCATTATTGCTACTATTTCTGTCTAATAACGCTCTGTTGTTTACACCGCAAAATATTCTTTCTGAAGCAACAAAGTTCTTGCAAGCCCAGAATATGTGTTGTGGATCTGTTGTGTTTATTTGTTTACATGCGCGTTGTCACGATGCGCTTTGTCTTCCAGTACTGAGAAGGCTGCGTTTCCTCCTTAAAGAATCGCACCTTCTTTTCTTAGCGAGTCAGGAAAGTTTGTCCTTCCACAAAAAAGTTCTTTGCGTTCCCTCTTTACACACATGATCTTTGATTTCCGGCGATGTAAGATCAAAATTGCTGCTTGCGCTCGCGCCGCCTTTCATGCACCCCTCTTGCATCGCAGCGTGAAAAAACAAAGAGTGGCGAGACGGAGATGTGCAGGAAATCTTAGCAGGCCTGCCACTCAAAACATCCACCATTGCCAAACAACGGCATCTGCCTGCCACCACAAATACATTAGAAATCAATTATTTATGGAACGCAGTCAAGAACTCTTTAATCTTCTCCTTTTATCCAATTAAAATGCCTAACCGCTTTAAGCCTTTCACAAGGCTTTTGAGCAACACATTTGGCCTCTTTCTTCTTCCTTCGTTCCATCCTTATTATTTCTTCTTTTCTTTTTTTTTTTCTGAGGTTGCATATAAGAAAGAGTGTAGGCTTCATAGGGATGGTGAAGACGGAAGAGAAAGTGTATAAAGTGTAAATGAACTCTTCCACTCCTACCCCTTCTGGTTACAAAGGAACTATTTGAAGTTTTAATATGAAGACTCGCCTTCCATTCCCAGAGCAAGGGACACAGGGGAAAGCGAAGGCTCTTTCATGAGCTCATTCTGCCCAGTGTTAAGGGGGAGATTCAAAAGCAGGTGAGCGGGATAGAGATGTACAAATGCCACTTTCATTATGCAGGAATCCGTTGTGCACCAGGATCACTAATGTTTGACAGGTCTTCATTCATTTTATTCTGTTTTAATCATATAATCCAAAATGGATTACCCTTAAGCATTACACATATCTTTGCAATATTACACTTAATCAAATACTGTACCTGTGATCTTTACATGATGATGAATTCAAATCTAAATGAGAGTTTTGTGGCCTTTATTTTTTTTAGGTAATTTAAATGCTACTGTATTTTAGAAGATTTAAACTAATTTAAAATTCATCTAGATCTTCCACTATACGGATTTGTGTCTGGTTAAATTCTCTTTAATTCTCTTTGTCCTTTCCCGTAACATTTGCATCTAGAAAGTATAATATACTTCAAGGCTTTTTAGAAGAATTTTGGGGGTAAAAGGGACTGGCCTTTTGTTATGTCCAGCCTGTTATTATGTTCAATTAGCGATTTCACGGTGTTACATGATTCGTCCATTTGTGAGCTGATAGTAAAAATGTGTTGATTTATTAACTGAAAAAATTATTTTTTTTCTGTTATTCTCAGTCAGTCTGGTGTCTGTGAGTCACCAGAAATGTTTGCGGCTACAAATGAGTCAGAGAATATTTAGGCCCCATATTTAGAGAGACAGTTGTGAGAATGTGACTCTGATCTCCTGTCTGCACCAATTAGGCTTCACATAATGTGTGTGTGTGTGTGTGTGTGTGTGTGTGTGTGTG
>NW_015640388.1:231082-237958 GCF_001515625.1 Sinocyclocheilus rhinocerous | reverse complement strand
CAAAAACAAACCTGTGTGTGTGTGTGTGTGTGTGTGTGTGACTTTGTTTGTGTCTGTAGAGATTTCTTTGCAGCTGCTGATGTAACTATTGTGGGTCATCATCCTGTATTCCCTACTGACTCCAATATTGAGAGAAATGTGCTAAATAACAAACATAAAGTACAGCTACAGACAGGTTGTTGCATGTATGATCTGTAATCTCATGTCCCAAAACATTTATATATAAAACATATATAAAAGTATTTTGTCAATACAAAAATTATGATTTAATTCCTGTATTTCTAAGATTTAAAGAGCATAAAAAAATGAAATAGTAATATATAATTGGCAAAATATATTAAAAATCATTGCATTAAACACTGAATCGATATTCTAAGATAATACACTTTGATAATTCAACACTAAGATAATACAACTTTGACAGACCTAAAAATAAAACAATGCTCTTATCATATAGTGTATATTAGGGATGGTGAAAGGTTTTTGCTGTTTAATATTTTTGTGGAAACAATACTATTCACAATTCATGATACAATACTATTTTACAGTGTGGGCCACTGTTCTAATGGTTATTTATATAGCAGTTCATATATTCATTATAGCAAGGATGCATAAAATTCATTGAAAGTTACAGTAAAGATATTTATAATGTTCTTTTGAACTTTCTATTCATCAAATAATACTGAAAATATGTATCGCTGTTTCTACAAAAATATTAAGCAGCAAAAACTGATTTCAACAATATGTATCGCTGTTTCTACAAAAGTATTAAGCAGCAAAAACTGATTTCAACATTGACGAAACTAATACTAAGTACTAATAATATTTGATAATAATTGAGCACAGGAATAAATTACATTTTAACATTTAAATGGAAAACAGTTATTATAATTTATAAATTGTAAAACTGTTAGACAATATTACTTTTTAAATTTATTTTTGAAGCCTTGATGAGCATAAAAGAAAACAGAAAATTACTTTCAAAAACATAAAAAAAAACGTAATATTCCAAACTTTTTGTGTAAGGATGTGTGTGTGTGTGTGTATCCAGAAAATATTCAGCTCATTTAGTAAAATATTCAGTAATAAATATTCAGCTCAATCTTTATCTGTAAAAGTGAGGCTCTTTAAGATAAGATATACGGATATAGATATACGATATAATGATAGTTGTACACTGCTCGTAGCTAATTGTTTTGAGGTTAGATGTGCAGTTCCCTCCAGATTTGAGTGATAGGTGGTCCATTTTTACTGATGAAGTGGTCCTTCACCTGACAAAAATGACTTTAACTGCTCTAAAGGCATTTAAGGATTTCTTTCTTCTCACATCCTGTGAGTCCACAGCATTCCCAATCCACTGAAAAGAAAGAGGATTTCCGAACAGTTTCCTCCACTCAGGCTTTAAGGGTGACCTGCGCTCATCCCTTGGCCGTATTTCCCACTCACGTTCTCCATTTTCTTTTTCTGTGCTTGTCTCTCTCACACACTTGTTTGGCTCAGAGGGGCCTGTGATCCAGAGCCGCTCTTATTTCAGCCCATCTGAAGTGATTACCTTTGCCTGGGATTCCACCCACCCCCACCGGTCCCCTGGGGAGCTACGGCAGGCAGACGGCTCTACTTTATTTCCTCCGCCTGCTTCGTGCTGTTCCTCAGCAGAACCCTGCTGCTGGTACAGCTTAGCGGGGTTGGAGTGGAAATTATCTAGAGATCAGCGTCAGTGAAGTAGCTCACATTAGTTTTAGTGACAGTTCAACACGGGGCACACAACGTAGAGCTAAGTGGTAATTATGAATCAACATGACATTCATTTTTTTTTATGCTGTTGTTTCTTAGACAGGTGTGACAATGCATGGAAACCTTGTGTCGGATCATTTCAGAGTGGCTTTAATTGAAGTAATGGTCTGTTTGGCTGTTATTCCACTACCCACAGAATCAATAATTAAGCGCTTTTGTCTCTACACACTGCAAAAATATCATTTTCTGGAAAAAATAAATAAACTAAAACAAGATACACTACCATTCAAAGGTTTGGGCTTGGTATGGTTGTTTTTATGTTACTAAAGTCTCCATATGTTCACCGAGGCTGCATTTATTTGATAAAAAATACATCAAATTTAGAAATATTGTGAAATATTTTTACAAATCAAAATAACTGTTTCCTATTTTTGTATATTTTAAAATGTAATGTATTCCTTTTGATGGCATAGCTGAATTTTCAGCAGTCTTCAGTGTCACATGATCCTTCCGAAATTTTTATATGCTGATTTAATGCTCAAGAAAATTGTCTTAATTATTATCAGTGTTCAAAGGAACAGCATTTATTTGAAATAGACTTTATTTAACAATGTAAACGTCTTTACTGTCACTTTTAAACAATTTAATGCATCCTTGTTTAATAAAAGTACTAAATAAACAAATAAAATCTTACTGACCCCAAATTTTCAAATGGCAGTGTACATTTACAGGACCTAAGAAGCAAAATAGCTTAATATCAAGGATGTTATGACTTGTTTTAAGATAATATAAATTGAATTTATCCTTGTTTACAGCAGCAAGAAGAACTTAATTCAAAATGTGTTCTCTTTATCTCTATATCAATTTAGCTTCTTCAGTAATGCATCTTATTTAATGATGTTTATTTATTTTTTTATTTTTTTTACTGGAAAACAAGATAAAAGTATTGATTTAAAAATGACTTTTTGCAGTGCATCGACTGAATTGAAGAGATATCACTTAAGAAGATGTCTTAATCCACATGCGTGAGGAGAATTATCTACGATTAAAACTTTGTTGAGAAGAGGTGCTCATATTCAGCTCAGCTTTGATATCTAATCTGAAGAGTGGAAAAGTTCAGTCTGTTTTGTTGATGCTGCCGACAGCTTCAGCTGTGAAAATGGGAGCGTGTCTGATATTTCTCCTGCTCACTGCTTCGCCTTTTGTCTGTGACAAGCTTGAACTCTGGCTCTCATTGCAGTCAGAGAGTGTATCATTTCTAAAAACAGGCTTAAATGAAGCACAAAAGAGAGAGAAAAGAAAAATGAGGAACTACAGAACAGAAGTTAAGTAAATTAATTAATAATATCTCACATTCTCTCTTTTTTTGAGATCGTATCTGTCCTCAGATGTGTAAAAAGGAAAACACCATAAGATATGGCTTTAAAGCGCATTATTTCCTGATACTGCTAATTAAACCGCTAGCGTCATTAATTGGTTTGAAGATATCTTTGCATTGAGTTGGAGACATAAGCTCAATTAAAGATAGCTTCGACTCAATTACAGATATCCAAATGCCGTGTCTCACAATTTGCAATCAGGATCTTTTTTTGGTGCAATACCAGATGCCCTATAACACAAAGATTGTGCTCTTTCCACTTCCAAAGTTTCATTTTATCATGAAAAGATTGTGTGCGTGTCAGTGTGCCAATGCGTTGTTTAATCCTGTTCTAGGATAATATATGTGGCTTTATAATATATGTGGCTTTATATATGTGGCTAGGGGTCTAAACAGAGGTTCAGTGGAATTTATTAGTGATTCGTTTGAATATGAGCTGCTCTTTACATGTCTGCCATCGTTTAAGTGATAAGTTGCATGTGTTTTCACAGTTTGTGATGAGTGAGTTGATATATGGCGGGTGTTATTTGCGCAAGCGGTGATGCATTGATCTCCATTTTCTTCACAAAGGGAAAATCAGCTCACTATAGTCCCTGTTAAGTGACTGACCTTATTAAGCGCCTTACATTTCTACAATTGTAGGGCAACCGATTACTTTGCCCTTTTTAAAAAGAAAAAATTAAAAATTAAGAAGAAAAATCCAAACACTTTAAAGGGGTAAATTCCCTAGAGATGGTATCAATCTAACTTTAGAAATGCTCCTCATATTCTGTTTCTTTTGACATTGACTCTATTAATTCTTTTTATCCACAAGACTTGAAATTACTCAGTAAAGTAGATTGTTATCATTGGTTGTACCACAAAGATGTGTTGGCTTGAAAGGGGCAACAGACACACTGTTTATTCAAGATTATCTATGAACCTGAAAACTGAAGTATTAGTTTTCTTTATAGTTGAAACATCTCATCTTCTTAAAAAAAAATAGATGAAGAAACCTTGTGGTTTGGGGGAGAGCAAAGGGTGAATAACCATATCACCTCTTGAAATAGCTATTCTCAATTAGAATGGTTTCATAGAAAAGTGGCAGATGGTGCTATTTACACTATATATGTATTATCCAGTGTTGGGCAGTAACGCATTACTTAGTAACGCGTTAACGTTCGGAACGCGACGCTGTTTGAAAGGGGTCCCTTTTCACTGTTGCACTGTGGTGAGGAAACAGCTGTATGTGTTCCTACGCGTGAAAGTTCCGAAACTAAAGCTGTAGAACTAATAGAATGCGATGACACAGAAGAACTCATCCACAATATCCACATTGACAAATCGGACGCGAGGTCTGACTTTCCCAGAGAAGTGTCGCCTCTCTCGGCGTCTGTTCTGTGCAGTGAGCAGCAGAGACGCAGCGCATTTAGTTGGCCGCACCGCAGCCGACTCGTCAATTGAAAAATACCGTGATATTAATTTTTGGTCATACCGCCCAGCACTATTTAATAGTATTGAATATGTTTGTTTTAGCTTATGTCATTTTCTTTCAGCATCTGAACCATAATTCCAATGCTGTGTTTTGAAGGTCGCTGTGCAAACTGTGGGGAGAATGTGGTCGGTGAGGGAACGGGTTGTACCGCCATGGACCACGTCTTCCATGTGGACTGCTTCATCTGCATGACCTGTGGCTCTAGGCTCAGAGGAAAGCCCTTTTATGCCGTGGAAAAGAAGGCCTACTGCGAACCCTGCTATATCGTGAGTGTAATCCACTCAATGCTCTGCATGCACACACTGTGTCTCGTACACTAATAGTTGAGTACAAGTGTTCTTCGTCACACAAAATATCTACTAGATGCACAACCAGTGGCGACTCGTCGGGGAAGGCAGGGGAGGCACAGCTTCCCCAAAATTTTGAGGTTAAAATGGGAGGAGGACGATTTAATGTTAATAAAATTCACAATTCATTTCAGTTCATGTCTCAGAATGTGTATTTTTTGTTTGTAATTTCACAGCTGTAATACCATAACATGTTAATGAAGTTGGAAAGCGCCGCTTTTCTATCGCGAATGTGCCGAATCTGCTGATGTAATTACAACCGCTAGGTGATAGAGAAGGGGAGGGGGAGGCCAGGGGAGAGCTGAGCTCTTGTGCCTCCGTTGGTAAAAAAAAACTGGCCAATCAGCATCGAGTGTTCACTTTCAGCGCTGAGGAGTGTTGAGAAAAGAACCCTGGCAAGGGAGGCTAGCCTCCCTTCTGGTATATCAACCAATCATCATAGAGACGTAAATTACGTGATATTAGTTTGAACGTCTCCCGCTGCGCTGATAATGTACCAAGTAATTATGATGAGTAGCGATATTGAATATTTGATAGCCAACAGATTTATCAAGCCCAGACCAATACAATCAGTGTGCGTCCTCTATTTTAAACCCCACGAGCCGCCACTGTGCACAACAGGTGTGTGTACATTAGGGGTTGCATCGACTAGTCGACTTCAATGCTCTGCCATGACACTTTAAGCTTGATGTCGATTAGTTGCTGGTCCTATAGAGGGTGCAACAGGATGAGAAATCTTTGAAGGACTTCCACATTTACGCTCCGTTTCCAAACAGTTCAAATGACAAATAAATGCATACTCTGAAAGCGCTCCACAAGACATGTGTGATTATATTACTGGATGCTCGAAATCGAACAGGAGAATGCACTGTGCTACTTTATCTGTATCTGATTTAGAACTATGAGAAATATAACGACCCAAAGACAAAAGAACTGATAAAAATGAGCTGTTATAGGAGCAATAGCCATGTGGGCAGCGCTGTGTCATATGCCATAGCTGTGCACAAGGTGTTTGTCACAGCTCCAGACTTTTTTGTTCATTAATGACGTCATCAGCGACTAGTCGACTTCGACTCGACTTTCATTACATAAAAGTCGACTTTTAAAAATCAGAAGTCGTTCAACCCCTAGTGTACGTATGTAATTTTTACAGTATTTTTTTGGCTTTTTGGCTTTAATACATTAGGATGGTGCACATGTGACAATAATTATTATTTTTTTTAAAGACTGGACTCGAATTTGTGTCTTTGATAGCACAACAGCTCCTTATGTCATGAGCAAAACACTAATTGATCAATTAATTAGAATTGTTTTCTATTTTAATATACTTTTAAATCTAATTTATTCCTGTGATGGCAAAGCTGAATTTTTAGCAGCCATTACTTCAGTTTTCAGTGTCACATGATCCTTCACAAATCATTTGAATATAATATTTTGTGCTCAACATTTTTTATTATCATCAATCTTGAAAACAGTGCTGCTTAAAATTTTTGTGCAAACCGTGTTTGCATTTTTTTCAGAATGCTTTGATGAATAGAAAGTTCAAAAGAACAGCATTTATTTGAAACAGTTTTATTTAGTTAGTATTGAGATACTATTTTTTATGGTTTTTATTAATATTTTAAGATTAATATTTCAGATTTTATTTTATATTATTTTTTTCATTTTAGTTAAAGTTTAGTAATTTTGTTGTCATTTTAGTTGTGTGTGTGTGTGTGTGTGTGTGTGTATTTTTTTTAATTTTTTTTCAGTTTTAGTTCTTTTAGCATGTACAGGTTAAATTAAATTAAAATGAGAATTGTTGTAGCGGAAATAAAATGTTTTTATGTTTTATTTGATTTAATTTAATGATTATTTTAAGTAACACCTTTTTTAATGGTTTTAGTTTTAGTTTCATTTTAGCTTTAGGCAACTATAATAATCAATTTGAAATTAATTATATA
>NW_015640388.1:214494-230973 GCF_001515625.1 Sinocyclocheilus rhinocerous | reverse complement strand
ATATGCATATGTATATATATATGCATATGGTCAGCCACAGATGAGTCACAATTTATCAGTATATGCATGTATGTATAGATAGATATATAGATATATATATGTATAATGATACATCGTGACCACATCTTTTGTTGTCTACAAGTACACATTCATACTGTTAGTTTACTTGCCGCTCAGCACATTTCTACACACATATCCAAGAGGAAATACTTCAGCGGCACTAGTTTGCATGCTCTTTGATTCTCTAGTTTCTTTGTCTTTATATGAAGCTAGCTTCAGCTCTCATTGGCTCCATGTTCTGAGGACTTGTCTAATGGCGCTTTTCCACTGCGTGGTACGACTTTGCTCGGCACGGTTCAGTACGGCACGGCACGGCTCGGTTCGGCTCGGTTTGGGTTTCCACTGCAGTTTAGTACCGCTTTAGAGTGGGCGGGATTATTCACATGTCGTTATAGTTGCATGCCGCCTCTACTGCCGCGACTCCTAAAAAACTTTTTAATTCCGCATCGGAGGTGGTACTAAAAAAAGTACCAGGTACCAGGTACTGTACCCAGTGGAAAACCCCCCAAAAGTGAACCGTACCGAGCCGTACCGTGCCGTACCATGCAGTGGAAAAGCGCCATAAGATCTGCTTTTCATAATCATTCACCTATTCCTGTCACACTCCTCATTCTTCCCTGATAAGCTGCTTCACAGTTGTTAGCTCGGTAGTCAAATCCATAAGAGGCATAAAGATTAGACAAACAGTGGCCTCGCATGCAAAGGACCAAGCGTCACGTTCAACTCCATCTCATACATCTGATAAGCATTCACACGGGCAAATCACACTTGAGATGTAACACGAGAATTAAAATCACATTAGACTGCCAGATAGGATTACTTTCCTTTGTAGATTGGAAACCAAATCAGGGCCTCCTTTTTCTCCCTCCACCGTCCACCTTCCTTTTTTTGCTTCTGAAAATATCTGTTGAAAATTCTCTTATTTCTTCAGGCGAACGGTAAGACAAAAGGAAATTAGTGACAGTTACAGTAAGAAATGAAAATTAACATTTCTCATCAAACTAGAGGTTAGGAGTTTCTTATAAAAAAAGCGAACAAACTTTCTGAGCATGTTTTCCCACATCTGAGAGCTGTGCAACATCTACATGTGCTGGTAGACATTGAAAGTTTTGAGAACCATATTTTGTTTGTCATTATTACAAAACACTTTTTAATTCCTGTTTTGAAATGCACTTTTCAGCTACTCTGTGTGGGAGACGAACATGGATTACATTAAGAGTATTAGAGAATTACGTTCCTTTAGTTAGCAGTTCTGAGTAGAGGTCTGTAATAGCTGGACATAGCTGGCTATTAGTATTCACATTCTAACTTTATACATAGCTAATTTTGTAATGGCTGTCAGTGGAGAAAGATGGGTTTTAGGACAGATGGTGTAGTTCTAGCCAGTCTGATAAGCATTCACACGGGCAAATCACACTTGAGATGTAACACGAGAATTAAAATCACATTAGACTGCCAGATAGGATTACTTTCCTTTGTAGATTGGAAACCAAATCAGGGCCTCCTTTTTCTCCCTCCACCGTCCACCTTCCTTTTTTTGCTTCTGAAAATATCTGTTGAAAATTCTCTTATTTCTTCAGGCGAACGGTAAGACAAAAGGAAATTAGTGACAGTTACAGTAAGAAATGAAAATTAACATTTCTCATCAAACTAGAGGTTAGGAGTTTCTTATAAAAAAAGCGAACAAACTTTCTGAGCATGTTTTCCCACATCTGAGAGCTGTGCAACATCTACATGTGCTGGTAGACATTGAAAGTTTTGAGAACCATATTTTGTTTGTCATTATTACAAAACACTTTTTAATTCCAGTTTTGAAATGCACTTTTCAGCTACTCTGTGTGGGAGACGAACATGGATTACATTAAGAGTATTAGAGAATTACGTTCCTTTAGTTAGCAGTTCTGAGTTATTATTATTATTATACTATTAGTATTCACATTCTAACTTTATACATAGCTAATTTTGTAATGGCTGTCAGTGGAGAAAGATGGGTTTTAGGACAGATGGTGTAGTTCTAGCCAGACGTTGACTCATTGGTTGGGTCCAGAAAGATCCACAAATCTATTTTAAATAAATACCAGCAAGTGCTAAAGGCTGTAAAGTCACAAACTCTTTCACACCATTTCGACAACCACATTTTTTGGAAGACCTGTCAATCAAATTAGTTCACACTTAGCCACTAGTAACCTGGTCTGACCTTTCTCAACCATAGCTCTTTATATGTAAGAGAGCAAGCTCGGTAGAAAGTGAAATATTGTTATAAAAGGATTCTTTATTTGATTGTGGCGTTTACATAGAAAGGATGGATCACATACTGGCTCATTTCCAAGCTGACAAGAGCAAAAGTGCAGAAAAGGCCATTTACTGTAATGTAAAAGGTCTTTACTGTAAGTATAATATTTTGAAACCCAGAGTCGGTCAGCACCAAAAATAAATATTAGCCCAACTCACAAAGAAACCAGGCCATTCCTCAAACTGCCTTTTATTTCATCAGTTTCCCGTTTGTACTTGTGTTATTTCCATTTCCAGTGGCATGTGTAGCCTACTTACATTTCTGTTGTGGCCGCAGTGTTTCCCTATTTCCCTTTTAAGAAACCGCTGTATTACTGAGCCAGCACTTTCTTTAGTGTTCTTCTCTTTTAAACAGACAATGCAAATTTCAAAGAAGCCAGAATATTCTTAATATGAATCAGATTTGTTTCATAATTTAAATGGTCTAAACCAGAGTTGGCTAAACTTTTTACTATGAAGGGCCATAATTTAAACTCGACTGAGGGCTGTGGGCCAAAATTAAATGTTGCATTATATTCAACTATAAATCAATTGACATTTTTAATTCACTTATATTCACTAAATTGAAAAGCAAAAAATAAAATTAAAGACATGTTAAAATATATGTTTCCCCCTTATTTTTACACCCTCTTGTGCTATGGCATCTTGGACCAAATCAAAGGTCATTATGTGGGCCCTGGTTTGGGCATCTCTGGTCTAAACAGATGCTTGAGATGCCCTGTTGACCAGAGCAACACTGTATGACTGACCACACAATTTTTATTAATAACTCAATATTGCATATTCAATGTTGATGCATATATTTAATTGGAGGTATCCATGTAATAAGTGGGTTAATTTAGAGCCAAGTGGATCATTATCACAAAATAAACCATGACTGAGTGAATGGGACCCCGACACAAAGCAGCAATCTGACCGTGTTTTATCCGTTACAAATGTGCCAACCCAATTTTACGGGAAAATGTAACTATTTTACGAGGGAGCAATTTCGTAATAATTTCTATTATGTGATTTGTATGAAAACATACAATATTTAGGAAAAACTGCCTAAACATAACCGTTACTAGGGCTTAAGCATATCATACAAAAACATAAAAATGTATGAATTCATATGAATTAGCCACCAATTTGACAAAATATAACATAGTTACGAATTGCCCTGAGATTGTGTTGAGCATCCATTTGTCTAACCTGTAACTTTTTACCTCACTCTGAGTTTCTGTGTTCTTGATTTCAGGACCAAAAAAAGTAGTTAAGCGTTTTCATATTTAGGGTGATGAGGGTCACTTTGACTACTTGACAGCTTTTGTTGCATCATAGGTAGTTGATACTGTAGGAAATGCCAAGTTCTCGAAATTGAAACATTTATCCCTAACACTGAGGTTTCACAGCCTTTCTTTGTTGCCCACTACTCAAAATGGCTTAGAGAAATCCAGAGAAATTTCCAGCACTGTCACCAAAGCCAAAACCACCTTACAACTCCTGCAGCTTTTCAGTAAACCCTTACTAAATCATCTACACTTACCGCTGTGACTAGGGCACAGTGCCAGCTTGGAGTTCAATTGAGGGCACAGTTTCCCAGAATCATTACTGAATATTCAAGGGAGCATAGGCAAATTGGAAATAATACATCTTTAATGATAAATTTCAACACCATAGCAGTGCAGGTTTTCTGACTGCTGCTGTTTTTTTAGATATTAAAGGGATAGTTCACCCAAAAAATAGCATTTCTGTTATCATTTACTCACCCTCATCCAAACTTGTATGATTTTTTTTCTTCTTCTGCAGAACACAATTTCATTTTGGGGTGAACTGTCCCTCGATGAGTGACGTCTGACAGTGGTTTTTCCCTGTACTTCAAGCCACAATGCAATACACAGAGAGAAACACTGAGTTTGTTTATATATTCCTTTCACTTCACTCTGTATTGCTGAACTTCAAAATGGAAATAGGAAATGGGAAATAGGCTATAAGTAACAAGACTGCAAAGCAGTCCAAAGAACAGCGTCTGTCTGTGTACTTCTTCAACAGATGAATCACTTAAACAGCTGAAGTATCAGTGACACAGGCCATCTCTTGAATCACCCCCACTACACTGATCAGCTCTCAGAATGATTGTACTTGTCTTCCTCTGGAAGTTTTCCAACTTGGATCCATGCGCTAAAGAGGGCCGGGATAATTTAAGAACTTTATTCATGCATTTCATCAGCATAAATGTTCTTCTGGCACAAGATCAAAAGGATGGAAGAAATCTGAATTTCTTAATGAAAGTTTTTTCTTCTTCTTTTCTCCTCATCCTCAGGGTCATACGCCTCTGTGCGATTAGAGAATGAGCATGAGACTTTGGTCTCTATAGAGACATGACAGTTCCCCAGTGAGCTGGGGGAAAACTTCAAATGAGGCCAGCGAGTCAGTCTAGGAATCTTTTAAGATAGGAAGAATGCACATTGTACATTATTTATCAGTTTATTTATCTGCAGAGAAAGGATCATAGCATTCATATTTTCATTGTTCCTATATAAACATCTTATTTACTGCTCTGTTTGCCACTAGGGAGACAGAATAGGGAAAGACACCTGTTATGTATGTAATGTCATTTACTTTGTTCTAAGGAAAAGAGACTAAATGTATTGTAATCTTCTTTTCTACTTCTTGGTAAACTGGTCACGTCTTCCTAAATAACTGCATTTCTTTCTATAAGTACCTTTGGTGTATGACAGTCATTGTGTTTTGAAGTGTTTTTAATTCGATTTTCATGTCAACTTGTTGGGCCCTGAGTTAAAATGATAATGTATCATAATGATCGTAACTTCATTACAGGATTGCAGCTGTTCATTGTGGCATTTAAAAATTTGATTCCTCTTGACTTCAAAAGTCATCTTGTCATCAAAAGACATCTTGACAGCATTCTGTAACTAATTTCTCTCCTTACTTTAAAAGGATCAAATTTCACCAATTCACCAAAACAATAGTACGAGTATTAATGTGTAGCACGTGTGTGTGTGTGTGTGTGTAAATGTTTTTTCTATCGCGGTGGGGACTTAAACCTGAATACACACCGACTCACAGGGACTTTTGTCATCGTGGGGACATAAATTGAGGTTCCCATGGGGAAACAAGCTTATAAATCATACAGAATGAGTTTTTTATTTTAATTTTTTCTGAGAATGTAACAATGCAGAAAGTTTTCTGTGAGAGGTAGGTTTAGTGTAGGGCGATATAATATACGGTTTGTACAGTATAAAAACCATTACGCCTATGGAGAGTCCCCACAAAGATAGTAAACCAGATGTGTGTGTGTCAGAGTTTGGGGTGAGTAAGATTTTTATTTTTTTTATTAAAACTTTAGCAAGGATGCATTAAATTAATCATTAGTGACAGTAAAGACTTTTGCATTATTTGATCAAAACATTTACATATCAAATAAATGCTGTTCTTTTGAACTTACTATTCATCAAAGAATTTTGAAAAATGTATCACGTTTCCTCAGAAATATTAGGCAACAAAACTGTGTTTAACTGATAACAATGGGAAATGTTTCTTGAGCACCAAATCAGCATATTAGAGTGATTTCTGAAGGATAATTTTGAAATATACTAAAATAGAGAACAGGTATTTTAAATTGTAATAATATTTCACAATATTGCTGTTTTTACTGTATTATTAAATAAATGCAGCCTTGGTGAGCATAAGAGACTTCCTTCAAAAAATTATTATTATTATTATTATTATTATTATTATTATTATTTTACATATATGTTTGCATATAAGCAAATATTTTAATTTCAAAAGGAAGCTGAAGTGTTAGTTGGGAATAAAGGCTATCACACAGTGACATCCAGTAATCTTTCTCTATAGCATCAAACAGGAAATACGAGACCATTTGTTAAAATCTCTTATTTTGCATATTCTTTGGAACAGCAGTGATAGCATTAGCATGTTTCCGCCTCTAGGCAATAGACAACACAGAACTTTTGAACAGTGCAATTAGATATCATTCATTCCTTTCAGTAATAGACAGGAAGGCTGCCTGCTGGAGATTCTCTGTTATCTCTCATCTGCTTCCTGCACTCCCGTCGTCTTATCACTCGTGTGCTCCCAGCGTTGCAACTGACCCACAAAGCACAATGGCAATAATCAGCCTTTGTGCATTGGTTTTCCCTGGCTCCACCCATCAGCGACTTATCATTGCTTGTTTGAATATGGCACAATACAGCTGAACTTATTCACAGCTAAATTAATCCTCCTTTTTGCATGAAGTGGTCTCTAATCCTGTTAATGTGACATCAGTGGTTTGTCTGTTGTTTTCACTTCTTACCCTGATGTGTTGTTAAAGCAGCAGCTGTGGTGTGCATCTGGTACTCGCTCTCGGACCTTTTTCTTTTTCAAATATGTAATCGATGTAATGTAATCGAGGCTGCACATGTTCACCGAGCCTCTTACACATACTCAACTATTTCAATTTCATCTTGCACAGTGGGAACAGTTTTTATGCACAGTCAACAGCACATTATTCACAGCTACAGCACTGATGTTTGCCCAGGATTTACAGTATGTTCAGCCTGCTGGCAAAAGTTTTAAGACAATTCATGCAAAAAACCCCTTCAAAGTTTACAGACACTTTCACAATTGTTCTGCAATGAAATGCAGAGCCATCAAATCATTTTCCTCCTCCTTTAATCCGTTGTTAATTCGGTCTGTAGGGTTTTGACAGGGATTTGAGGGGAAAGTTCAGCGCTTGAGGCTTCTCTGTGGAACTGTGTGATTAGTAGTGTTACTTAGAGACACATGTTCCTGAAAACTGCTATGGCCTAAAACACCAGAAGGAAAAAAGACACTACTTTGGGGTGAACAGAAGTGTTACTCTGGCGAATGAGAGAGTTGGTTCCTTGGTGTGGGCTAAATGTTGTGTTTGTATGCAAATATACAAATTGACCTCTAAAGCTAGTTAGCTTGTACAGCACCAGCAGAATATAGGCGGTAAATACAGTTTAATTCAAAAGAGATGTTTGTGTACATAAGTTAATGACATATGAGAAGATAGAGAAGAAGAAAATTATTTTAAAATTTAGTTTAAAACACATATTCCAAGTTCTTAGAATGTAACCTCTGTATTTGCGTTGGTTTCAAATGATTTGGAAAATGTTTTAAACCATTTTTCAACAGAAGTTTCAATTTAATGACTCTAAAAGTGCGGTGTAACTTTCAAGGAAAAACATTTTCCTTACACCCTGAATACATGTGAACATACACATCTTAATCATTCATTTCAAAGGTAAGTTTCAAGTTAAATACACTACTGTTTAAGAATGTGGGGTCTGTAAGATTGTTTTAATGTTTTTGAAAGAAGTCTTTTATTCTCACCAAGGCTGCATTTATGTGGTCAAAAATACAGTCAGAAGAGTAATATTGTGAAATACTATTACAATTTAAAATAACTGTTTAATATTTTGATGTTTTAAAATGTAATTTATTCCTGTGATGTCAAAGCTGAATTTTCAGCAGCCATTACTCCAGTCCTCAATGGCAAATGATGCTTCAGAAATCATTCTAATATGCTGATTTTATCAATAGTTGCACTGTTTTTTTGTTTGTTTGTGTTTGTTTGTTTGTTTGGAAACTGCATTACATTTTTTTCAGGATTTATTTGAAGAACAGCATTCATTTGAAACAGAAATATCGAAATAAAGTGTTACCGAAATTTTTTGTAACAATGTAAGTCTTTACTGTCACTTTTGATCAATTGAATGCACCCTTGCTTAATAAAAGTATTAATTTCTTTAAAAAAATTATTCATAAAACTTACTGACCATAAACTTAATACTGTTTATTACTATTTTTATTTGATAATTTGTCTTAAATATCATTCATTGCGGGGAAAGTCACACCACATGACAACCTAATCTAAAGAGCATCACATCATTAACCCACATTTTCTGTTTAGCATGGCAACAGTTATTCATCAGCTGATGCATTTGAGCATACATTTGTTTGATATATTCTGTGAGTCATTTCAGGAGCCTGGGTTGCAATGGCAGAGACATGATGTAAAACATGCCACATTGCGACAGTCTGCTGCATCCTCCACAACCTAACACTCAGAACAGGCTTGCAGACACTGGATTTGCACAATTCCTTTAATGAATCAGGTGCTAAAGCAAATATATACGCCACTATCTGCAGGCAGAATGCATTCTGTGAATTCCCCTTTAAGAAGTTTTGTAATGGTCACGCAGGTCATTCTTTCCCATGGTTTATGAACACAAAGTACAAAAGATTGCACAGCTGATGCTAAATGTACGTGTCCCCTCTTCGAGTGAGTTTGTAGGATGATGCACATTATCATAAATGAAGAGCTTTGTACAGAGAGTGCTAGTGGGGAAAGTGCAGCTTGTGGTTCTTTCCCCTAGTGCAAGATCAGCTTTGACATGTGTTTACTACTCTACATAAATATTTAGGAACACAAAAATTCTCTCTGGCTCAAATATTTTGCTTAACTCTTTGGTCAAGTCCCCCATGGGCCAGTGTCTGTCACAAACTGTTATCCATATTTATCAGCTCAGCCTGATTGCTTCTTTTGGCCTTCCAGCTTCTGTTTTGGACTGATCCACTATTTCATAAGGAAGCTTATTTTACCTAGAAATAAAAATAGTTAAAAAAGTAAATGCAACTTTTTATCTCGCAATTCAGTTTTTTGTTTTTTTTTTGTCTCATGGAATAAAAAAAGGTAATTGTGTTTTTTTTCCTCAAAATTGTTAGTTTATATTTTTTTTCCGCCACAGAATTTTTTTTTTTTTAAATAAAGGTAATTGTGACTCTTATTTTCACAATTTATAAATTTTTCTTTCAATTGCAAGTTTATGTTTCACAATTGTGAATTTTCTTCTCAGAATTGTGAGCCAAAATATTGCAATTCTGGTGGTTTTTCTCTTTATATTTTTATAGTTTATATCTTGCATTTTTATTTTCCGCCACAAAATAAATAATAAAAAATAAATAAATAAATAAATAAAAGAAGATAATTGCAACTTTTTATCTCACAATTCTGACTTTTTCTTACAATTACAAGTTTATCTCGCAATTGTGAGTTAACATCTCATAGGCCAGAGAAAAAAAAAGTGAGATGTTAACTCACAATTGCAAGAAAAATGTATGAATTGTGAAGAAAATTTTATATATATATATACTGTATATATAATATTATATGTATATACATACTGTTTCTTGCAGATCTGAGTTGCTATTCTGACAACTGCAAATTGTGAAGAACAAAAAAAGAGTCAGAATTGTGAGGTAAAATGGTGCAGTTACCCTTTTTATTTTTATTTTTTTCCGTGGCAGAAACAAGCTTCCATAGTTTCAGGAACCGATGGGGTGTTAATAATCGGACTACAGCTGAGCTGAACTTTTATAGCTGTGACTACCTGAAATTGAAAGTGAACTGCTGTCTGAAGTCAAAGTACAGAGTAAGTCTCTTAATATGAGATTTGATCAGATTAACCAAGTTAGGGTGTTAAGCAGATCACTCTTGTCTTGACCTTATTCACTAAGCTTATCCTTAACCATGATGTTAAATACACAATAACATTTTCACAGCCAATAAATTAGTCCTTAATCCAGGATCAGCGGAGGAAATGGCC
This sequence comes from Sinocyclocheilus rhinocerous, assembly GCF_001515625.1. Classification (NCBI taxonomy): domain Eukaryota; kingdom Metazoa; phylum Chordata; class Actinopteri; order Cypriniformes; family Cyprinidae; genus Sinocyclocheilus; species Sinocyclocheilus rhinocerous. Next base: position 220,981 of record NW_015640388.1, on the reverse strand, counting down.
GCCCTGCTGTTGAGCAACAAGAGGTAAATACCATTTTGTTCCATGTAAATTGCCCACTGCTGATCAACTCAAGACTAATGGCTGAGACTGCTTTCATTTGTGAGTTTTTTTAAAGCAGGCAGACTGCAGGGCTGAATGGCATTGAGGTTAATTATGTTAGTAAGGTGCTATGTTTGTGGCACCCTGCAGATCTCTTCCCTGTCGAAACTGCTCTCTCCCTGCCAGGCGGCTCGTGTTACTACTGTCAGAACACTTAATTGCCTGTAGCACTTAATTAAGTGGAGATCATAATTTCTGGTAATCGGGCATGTTTAACGTGGTCCCCCTTCCCCATCTTTCCTCCTGGACTTTTACTGCATGATTATTCAGATCCAGACAACTTGTTGGATGGAGGCTGGTTTAGATAAATGGCCAGGTCCCTATGGCCTGCTTCATTACTGTCTGATTTACTGCACACTCTCTCATGGAAAATATGGGGAGAAATGCAATCACCATTATGAGATTGCGCATTCCAAAGTATTTGATTTTACTATTTGGGTCAGTGAAAAATATGAGTGTACACAAGACAGGAAAATCTTTTAAAAAGTGTAAAACTGGTTTTCTTAGATATGTACTCCTTACATTCATGTTAGTTTCACATGATTTTGAAAACTATTTTCAAGGAAAGTTTGGTCACACTTTATTTTAAGGTTCAATTCTCGCTATTATCAAACCATTAACTATGATTTTTGCCACAATAAACACTAATTTGCTGCTTATTAATAGTTAGTAAGGTAGTTAACTTTAGGTGTTGGTTAGGATTAGGCATGTAGAATATGGTCATACAGAATATGTGATTTATAAGTACTAATAAACAACCAATATGTTAATAATAAGCATTAACTAGTTAATAGTGAGAATTGGTCCCTATACTAAAGTGTTAACGCAAGTTTATATAAATTACTCTAAAAAGGCCATGTTACCACCAAGCAAAAAGTAATAACACTTTCCAGAATACATGCGAGTGTACACATCTTAATCATTATTTTAGAAAAGGGTTTTAAACATATTTTATAATAAAACATACATTTTTATTATTTTTATTATTAATAATAAATCACACTACGTCACACTACATGACATTTTACATCCTGAACTAACTTTTGCATTGTCATAAAAGATCAAATTATATATATACGTATATATATATATATATATATATATATATATATATGAGCTCCACCAGTGGTCACTCCATCCCTGACTTTTGCCATCCACCCTGGATTACATTCCCCATAATCCTTTGCCGGACTCATCATCTATTGCATCACCTGTATCTCATTAGATCTCATCATCAGTTCACAGCTGTCTCACATTAGAAGGACTTTAAAAGAGGCACACACACTCGAACACTTCGCTGGTGATTGCTTAGCCTGTTATGTTCTCCTGTTTTCCCCGAGTTTCATTCCCGTGTTTTTTTGCCCTGCCTTGTCTTCGAGTGTTTTGATCTTGGACTATTTATCTGTTTTATGATTGTTTACTGCCTGCCATGACCTTCGCCTGTTTTGTGAATTACTCTTTTGGATTGCCTTGTATGTACTGTTTCGCTGGTGTTTGACCCTGCCTGTTTGACTACGCTCTACAATAAAAGCCTGCAAGCGGATTCCCACTCCGTTGTCACGACGCCTCCTTCGTTACAGAATCACCAGCCATACCCGGATCCAGCGGCTTTTAGAGCATTCCAGGCCAATCATGGACACAGTGGACCAGCTACTGCACCTTCGGCAAAGAGATTTGTCTATTGAGGATTACGTTCATCAATTTTGTGAGTTGTCCTGTCAAGTGCCTTTTGATGAGATCATGTTAAAGGACCTTTTCCGTTATGGACTTAATGAACCAACGAAATCATGGTTACCTGAAGGGAAATTTAACTGTAGTTTAAGGGACATTATGGACTATGCTCTCTTGTTATGTGGTTCTCCTTTCACTGTGGGAGAGGCAGAGGACTTTAAAGCCCCAGAGACTTTTCACAAAATGGCTTTTTTTTTGTGGAAGGGTGCTTTTTATTTCACGTCTTTTGAACCGAAGGAATGCAACACCCGCTGAGTACAACGATAGAGCTTGAAAGATCAAAGACAATTTTTTATATAACTCCGACTGGATTCGTCTGAAAGAAGAAAGTCATATACACCTAGGATGCATCGGGGGTGAGTGAAACGCAGCCTAATTTTCATTTTTGGCTGAACTAACCCTTTAATGAACCAAAGAAATCATGGTTACCTGAAGAGAAATTTAATTGTAGTTTAAGGGACATTATGGACTATGCTCTCTGGTTATGTGATTCTCATTTCTCTGTGGGAGAGGCAGAGGACTTTAAAACCCCAGAGACTTTTCCCAAAATGGCTACCAGCACAGAGACTTTTCATAAAATGGCCACCAGCCCAGAGACTGTTAACAAGATGACTGCCAGCCCAAAGTCTCTCTACAAAATGGCCGCCAGCCTGGAGGCTGTTCACAAAAAGGCCACTGCTCCTGAGTCACGCCATGTCTGCCAAGCCACAGCCTGCTCATGTCACGCCTGCCAAGCCAGAGTCTGCTTACGTCAAGCCTGCCAAGCCAGAGCCTGCTCACGTCTCAGCTGATCTTCCAGAGCCTGAGTCACGTCAAGTCACAGCTGATCTCCCTGATTCACGTCAAGTCACAGCTGATCTCCCTGAGTCTCGTCACGTCACAGCTGATCGTCCAGAGTCTCATCACGTCACAGCTGATCGTCCAGAGTCTCGTCACATCACAGCTGATCGTCCAGAGTCTCGTCACGTCACAGCTGATCGTCCAGAGTCTCGTCACATCACAGATGATCATCCAGAGTCTCGTCACGTCATAGCTGTCTTCCCGATCCACGCAGACTCGGTGCTCCCAAGCCACGCAGGCTCAGTGTTCTCAAGCGACACTGTTTCAGCATTCTTAAGTCTGCCGGCCACTACTCACTCCAGTTCCCCAGGCACAGCACCGTCAGTCTTGAAGATAGACAATGTACTCTCTGTCCTGCCAGTTATGGCTATGGCCATTCTCTGTGTTTGAGCCGCACACACCACCGTAGTTTCCCCAGAGGTTGCAGCTTCCACTGCAGAACCTCCCGAGGTGGTGGCGCCCACTCTAGTCCCTAAGTTTACCCCAGATCCCTCTCTAGTCCTTGAATCTGATCCAGAGCCCGCTCCAGTCCCAGAGCCTGTTCCAGTATTCAAATTCATACCCGAGCCTGCTCTAGTTCAAGAATCCATTTCTGAGCCCGCTCCAGTCCCAGAGCCCGCTTCTGTCTCAGAGCCTGCTCCAGTCCCAGAGCCTGCTCCAGTACTTGAATTTATGCCCGAGCCAGTTCTAGTTCCAGAATCCATTTCTGAGTCTGCTCCAGAGTTCACCCCAGCTCATGAGTCCACTCTGGCCTATGAGTCTGATCCAGAGTCCGCTCTAATCTCCGAATCCAGTTCTGAGGTTACTCCGGTCCCTGAGTCCGCTCCAGCTCCCCCAGAGGTGGCAACTTTCATTGCAGAATCTTTCATGGTGGTGAAATCCGCTTCTGCTCCTCCTGAGACATCAGTGGCACCCATCCCCGAGCTCTTGGTGTTCCCTGGCACCTCCATTCCAACCTCGTACAATATTTCTGAACTCTGTGTTTAATAAAGCTCCTGTTGCTATTGTTGCAGAACCTCCAGAGGTGGCGGCATTTGCTGCAGAACCTCCAGAGGAGGTGGCATTCGCTGCAGAACCTCCAGAGGGGGTGGCGTTCGCTGCAGATCCTCCAGTGGTGGTGGTGTTGTCCACTTCCGCACCTCTTAAGACGGGGGTGCCCACTTATGAACGCTTTGTCAGTCCTGACGAGGTCATGGTGACAGTCAGTGAATCCTTGTCATACCAGTCCCAGCCAAAAACGCCATTCCTGAACTCTCTGTTTGCACTGCCCCAGCCAAGGAGGCTTTTCCTGAACTCTCTGTTTGCACTGTCCCGGCCAAGGAGGCCTTTCCTGAACTCTCTGTTTGCCCTGTCCTGGCCAAGGAGGCAGTTCTTGCGCTCTCTGTTTGCCCTGCCATGGCCAATAAGGCAGATCCCGAACTCCCTGACTGTCCTGTCACGATTAAGGAGACTTCCTATGAACTCTCTGCCTGTCCTGTCATGGCTATAGAGGCCGTTGGTAAACTCTGCCTGTCCTGTCATGGCTATAGAGGCCATTGGTAAACTCTCTGCTTGTCCTGTCATGGCTATAGAGGCTGTTGGTAAACTCTCTGTCTGTCCTGTCATGGCTATAGAGGCCATTGGTAAACTCTCTGCCTGTCCTGTCATGGCTATAGAGGCCGTTGGTAAACTCTCTGCCTGTCCTGTCACGGCTATAGAAGCCATCTGTGAACTCTCTGCCTGTGTTGTCATGGCTATAGAGGCCGTTTGTGAACTCTCAGTCTGTCCTGTTCTGACCAAGGTCTCTGTCTTTCCTGTCATGGCTATAGAGGCCATTTCTGAACCCTCAGTCTGTCCTGTTACGGCTAAGGAGGCCGTTTCTGAACCCTCAGTCTGTCCTGTTACAGCTAAGAAGGCCGTTTCTGAACCCTCAGTCTGTCCTGTTACGGCTAAGGAGGCCATTTCTGAACTCTCAGTCTGTCCTGTTCTGAACAAGGAGGTCGATTCTGAACTCTGTGACTGTCCTATCCTGGCAAAGAAGGCCAGTCACGAACTCTCTGTTTGCCCTGTAACGATCAGGGAGGTTGTTTCTGAACTCTCTGACTGTTCAGCCATGGTCAAAGAGCTGGCCCTGGACTCTCTGCTCGCCCAGTTACGGCCAAAGATGCCGTCTCTGAACTGTCTGCCAGTCCTGTTACGGCCGCTGAGGCCATTGTTAACCTCTCTGTGCTCTTTGTTCCAGTTCTGCCTGATCCGTCCGGCTCATCAGCTCCACTGTGGTGGTCTTTAGCCCTGCTCTGGTAGTCCTCTGCTTCGCCCTGTCCATCTGCTCCACTGTGGGGATCTTCGGTTCCATCTACTCTGCTAAGGTGGTCTTCTGCTCCACCCTGGTGCTCTTCAACTCTGTCTGCTCCTCCATGGTGTTCTTCTGCTCTGCTCTGGTGATCATCGGCACTGCCTTAGCCCTCTGCTCTGCCGGCTCCACCTTGGTCTTCTGCTCCGCCGGCTCCACCCTGGCTCTCTGCTCTCTCTCTCCCTGACTTTTGCCATTCACCCTGGACTACATTCCCCATAATCCTTTGCCAGTGGCATCATCTATTGCATCACCTGTCTCTCCCTGGCTCTCTGCTCTGCCGGCTCCGCCTTGGCCCTCTGCTCCGCCGGCTCCACCCTGGCTCTCTGCTCTGTCGGCTCCGCCTTGGCCCTCTGCTCCGCCGGCTCCACCCTGGCTCTCTGCTCTGCTGGCTCCGCCGTGGCCCTCTGCACCCCCAGCTCTGCCCTGGCACTCTGCTTTGCCCTGGTACCCTGCTCCGCTGGTTCTGCCTCAATCCCCTGTTGCTTCATTTCCACATAGACCTCAATCCCTCCCCCTGTTCCGCCTCCACTCCACCTCCCTCCTGGACTCATGTCTGTTCCTGTTAATGGGCGTCTGGAAGCCGCTCCTTGGGGGAGGGGCTCTGTCATAATCACCAACTGGAGTGCCCATGAGCTCCACCAGTGGGCACTCCAACCCTGACTTTTGCCATTCACCCTGGACTACATTCCCCATAATCCTTTGCCAGACTCATCATCTATTGCATCACCTGTCTCTCATTAGAACTTATCATCAGTTCACAGCTGTCTCACATTAGAAGGACTTTAAAAGATGCACACACACTCGAACACTTCGCTGGTGATTGCTTAGCCTGTAACGTTCTCCTGTTTTCCCTGAGTTTCATTCCCGTGTTTTCTTGCCCTGCCTTGTCTTTGAGTGTTTTGATCTTGGACTATTTATCTGTTTTATGATTGTTTACTGCCTGCCCTGACCTTCGCCTGTTTTGTGAATTACCCTTTTGGATTGCCTTGTATGTACTGTTTCGCTGGTGTTTGACCCTGCCTGTTTGACTACGCTCTACAATAAAAGCCTGCAAGTGGATTCCCACTCCATTGTCACGATGCCTCCTTTGTTACATATATACTGTACAGTATTTCTGTCATGAGAACACTCTGAAGATTTTAGCATGGTAATAGATATGACAATGTTAATGTATTTGGTCTTGGCGCTGCTGCTGCTGCTGCTGCTGCTGTTGGTTATTGCTGTATTTGTAGATTATTGCTGCTGCTGCTACTTCAAGCAAGTACAGGAACTTGCTACTGCCAATACACAAGCCGATATGGTGCTTTGAGTATTTAAGACATACTACTGCTGCACAAATAGCATATAAAATAACCCGTAGCAGATCTATACAGGTGGAGCTGGGGAAGGTGGCAGGTTTCAGAGGAACTCTGAAAGCGCGCTGCAATGCTCAAGTGAATGCTAATCAGCCATTTAAATGTAAAGCAGCAAGCTCATTGGCTG
>NW_015640388.1:205782-214155 GCF_001515625.1 Sinocyclocheilus rhinocerous | reverse complement strand
TATTGAGATGCACCTGTATATATATATATATATATATATATATATTTCTCAAACTTTTTGACATTATTCAAAGATCCCCTGATATAGGTTAAAGGTTATAAATCCAGTATTTCTAGTATTCCTGCTGTAATTACAACAAAACTACTTCTATTAACACAAACTGGGAGTATTGATAAAATAAATTTAATTAAACATGATTTTGTGAATCCATAATTTTCATACTGTATGTTCTTTAATAAAAACAATAGCTATTGTTTCACCATGTTAATTTGGATTACAGTTTGATTATTTTATGTCAATAATATTTTTTTTATTTAAATAATTTAAATAATCAGCCTGCAGAACTCTGGCTGGTATTTATTTACCATAATAGCTCATTTACATTTAGTGTTTCTATATAAAAGAACCTGCAGTTTTTCAATAAAGAGACGTGTGGTAATTTAAAGGAGCCCATACTGTATAATGGAACTACAAAGGCCATTTTTCAGGCTGTGCCAAGACATTTTCCCAGGGTGGCCCAGTGAGGGTACATTTTGCCATGTTCAGCGGAGGCTTCTGGTAACAGATGTCCTCTGTTGCATGATACAAGCATCCCGTCGGCTACGCTGTGCCACAGTGCAAGTTTCCACCCACTAGGCTGGGCCAGCAGTCATGTCTGTCATTGTTCTGGAGGAAGGTGATGACACAGAGTTTGAAAACAAAGCTCCTCAGCAACATTTACACGTGCTCACAATAAAGTTCAAGTGGGGTTTATTGACCGAGGTTCAAAAATTGTTCGAGGATGCCATATGTCAATTTTTATCAGAATTACAAGAGCACTTAAGATCACAAACGGAATGAATGTCTTTGAGCTTTCTTTTATATCCTGTCTACCCTGTGTGATTGCAAGTGACATTGCTTCCCACCTCACCTTCAGCCCAAGCTGATAGATGTTAAGGGTAGGGAACAGGCAGAAATTCACACCAACACCTTTCTGGAGCTGCCCTCACACCGGCGCGGCTGGTGTACGTCTTGAAAGAGTTAGTGCTGCCCACGCTCTCCTATCATGCTGAAGTACAGAGGGTGATGAAGACAGGTGAATCCACCCTGCTTGTTTTGCTTGATGTTAGAAGTACAGCAGCGAAGCATACGTTCGAAGCTCTCTGCCATCATTTGCTATGAAATATTCATATCTGTCTGCATTAGCATTAGCAAGCTACTAATTGAGTTCTGTGTATTCAGACATGATTAACTGGCTGGCATTCCTCAAAGGAGAGACCCAATTAGATAGCACTTGCATTGACTGCCTTGCAACTTCCTTCCTCACGTTGTTGTCCCTGTTTGTGTGTGTGGTTGTGTTGTGTGTATCTATGGATCAGCGCTTAATTTCCATTTACTTGCATGTCTCTCCTGTAATGTTGTAACCGGGCAGAACATGTGACCATTTGAAGCCTTTTTTCTAACTTCTTTCTTAGAGTCAAACTTGCATCACTTCCTTCATGGGAGGAAAATATGTGACCCCAAGCTGACCTGATGAAGTGTCACTTCAAGTGCTGCCTGCTGTATTTTGGCTCCAGTATAAGATGGATCTGGAGCCATGTGTCTACAGCAGTCACATTCTGCTTTCAAGCTGATGTTAAGGTGGGCAGACAGCATGAATAAAGTTTAGGAGGGGAAAAGAAAGACAAAGCAGGGGACCAGGCAAGGTTCAGGATCAATGACATGCTGCTCTTTTTTTGTCCAGATCTATTAATTTGTTCAAAAATACATTAAGAATACAATTCTTGTTATTCCTGAATTAAATTGTTAATTATTGTTAGTTAAATGAATAATTCAAAGTGTGCGTGTTTGTATAGTAGAAAAAAAAATCAACACTTTTACTTGATGCTTACACAGCATGACATTTAAAAAAAAAAAATGTTGTTAGATAATGTATAAGTTGTTCAAAGGCATATGAAATCAACATGAATACTACAAGTATATTTCTAAGAACTTGCCCCATGTATTTCAGACTAAAAAAAATATATTGTTCTTTATCAAGGACACTCTCATTTTTTTGTGATTGCTCATCAGAATCTTTTACTTTAAATTTTCTTTAATAAGTGTATGAATAAATGTGCAAGTATAGCTTTTATTGAGATTGATTTTAAAATGAATTCCACACAGAAAGATCTTTAAGAAATACTTGGATATTCTACAGTAACAGTGAAACCTTCTGAGGTAACTGCCACAGTGAAGTCAGTACAGGAATGTCTCTGAAATGTAATGGCGGGGTGATGTCATGGGAAAAGACGCTGAGAGTTCTTGGCTCAGTGCCTCTGCATTCATGTCCAATCCCCTGTAGCTCTCTTTCCTTTAACTCTCTTTATTTAAGTAGTTCAAAAGATAGTTTCCCTGAGCACCTCACAGTCCCAGGGATCCAAAGCGGCAGTTTGGTACTAGGCTGGTTTTCAGTCCATATATATATATATGCCTGTAATCTTTATGGCTGATAATTTAATGCATTTTTCTTAATTTAAAATTTATGTACAGTATATGATAAAAATTGTGCAATTATTAATGTCTTCTGACCCACATATAAAGGCACAAACCATACTTACCAAGATGTTTATGTGCTATGTATATTAATCATGCTGTTAATTAAATTTAAATTTTTTAATAATATGACAGCCCTAGTAATTTTATATACACACACAGGCTGTTCAGCTGAAACAAATATGAGATCGTTAGTCAATGAGTCAACTATTCAGAGCAGCCTACTGACCTTTGACCTCTCAGCTACAGTCAGTGAGTTCATAGTTTTGCTTTTTCAAATATAAATTCACCTCATGATCTGATTATCTTGATCCTCACAATTGTCCAAGTTATTTATTTATTTTCTGGGGGGTGTCTATATATTATCATATCACATAGAGGTGCTCTAATGTGAAGTTGTCATATGTACATATAAAAATGGAATTTTGGTGCTGACAGACAATCAGAAAGTTTTATGTGAAATACTGCATCATATATTTATAACGACTCAGGGCATTGCTCGAAAATAAGTATTAAAGCCCATTTTGGTTTTAAAACTATTTAGACTTGAGAAGATATTTGGATACAGTTTCTAAGGTAAATGCAGTTGGTAGAGTGACATTGAAGGGTACAGGTGTTTTAATATTCTGCGCAAAACAAATCCATGCCACCAAGATAACTGAGAATCATGTAAAATTGATAAAGCCTCCTATCAAAGAAGACATCCAGTAACTTCAGAGTGTTTTGCTTTAATTCACATAGAGCACCATGAATTGTCAGTTGATGCTTACAGTATACACAGAGCGTATGTGATTTTCCTTCATGAATATTGATTTGTTTTTCTTCACATTTCACCTTCTTTTGTTGCATCCTATCTAGACAGTCTGCTTTCTGTTTTATTTAGACCAGTCTTCAAATAAGTATCATCATTCGTGTATGCAAAGCCTTTTAGTCATTCTTATGTCCAGCACTATGCGAAGTTTCCCTGTTAGGGCATTCTTTGTTGTGTTTGGAGATTAGCTGTGCTGCACACACAAAAAGAAGAGTGGCTGGAAGAAAGAGAGAAAGAAAGAGAAAGTGATAACTTGGAGCACTTTGTCAGGAAATTGAAAAAGCAACAAGAGAAAGAAGAGGCTGCAATTGACTTCAGTGCTCTCCACTCACCCTTTCGTTCAGAAAGATGCTGTCTGACCTAAATTCATTCTACCTCATCTGCCTAGACGTTTGTTTAGCCTTCTGGGCAAACACTTAGAGAAATGTATGAAGCTGAAAAAAGAGGAAAATATGTGAATATATTACATTCAGGAAGTGGAGAAGAGTAAACTGAGAGCATGAGTAGACGTTTAGTGCCCTCTAGTGGCTCTCCAAGCCATTATTTTCCTAAACCATCTTTGAAAGTTACCGGACAGTAAATCCTCAGCATGTAAATCCAAACTGCTTTGACGTCAACATAAAAGCTGCAGCAAAATGAAAAGCTGTGCTGGGGATGAGAAGTCTGACTGACCCAGACTTCACTGTCACGCTGTTTGTACGATGACTGTGGCACAACGTATTGTGAGAAATCTTCTCTGAAGTGTGAAAGCGGCCTGTTTTTGACTGTTTCTTCAGAAAGCTGTAAGCAGCAGGGATCCAGACTCTGGTTCAAGTCCTTTAAAAAAGCGCAAAGACTCGGGTTAAACATTACACTGTGTTCCTAAAGGCTATATACAGACTGTCTGTCTTTCTATATATTTCCCCCTCCCCCTCTTCTTCGCCTCAGAGTTATGAGACAAGCCTCAAGGGTTCTCAGCAGCAAGCTTATTAAAGGCTTTATCCGTTTACAGGATTTGCAGAGGATTGTGGAACGGACATTGTTTGTACACAAGTGTTGCTCTGGGAAATAATGTTAATTTCTGTTATACTCGTGAAAGTAATGACACAAATTAGAAACTTGTGTACCTTATTGAGCCTTGGCCTTGATCGAATAATGATGAGCGGATCGTAGGAGCTCAGGGCCAAGTCCTTTGACCCCAGCCTCAACTTGCTGGTGAACTGAGAGCATGGGAAATGATCCCAGTGCACAGGCAGTGCAAACAGGATTTGGCTGTGTTGATACATGGGTCTCTTTCCAGTAAATTCTGTCCATGCAGCTGAAAACTCTATATACTACAGATCTGTTCCAAGTGATGGATATATTCATAAGTGATGAATTTGTAACACTGTACAGTACATTGGCAGGAACACCATGTGTCACATAACTGCCACTCCTCACACGAAGCGCACGGGACACTCACAGTTGATTTTACACGTCACGAGCTAGTATTTTTTACTTTTTTTTTTTATTATTTAAAAAATTATATGATTATTTAAAAGATTTTTCTCACTTTATCCTCCAACCTGGATAAATCTTTTCTGTGCATATTTTTCTGCATATGCAATGCTACAGTAGCTTATAATTTGGCTAAAACTAGCATGAGAAAGTTACCTAACTTTGGGAACATCATTTCATATGCCTTAAAATTTGCCTCTTTATAGGCAGGTTTGTGTAACAGTGTGTAAGCTGATGTTATCTAGTATGTCACTCAAGAAAAAAAATGCAAAAACAAGTCTAGAGAGTGCATGCTTTTACCGCATTATGCAGAATGCAGTTAAAATTTCATAGATTATATTTGATTTTTAACAGCCCTATAGTGATAATTTATTGATTAAATATAAGGATTTGGCATAAAAGATGACGCATAAAATTAATGTTTAGAAGAAAAATGCCTTATTAAGGTAAAAATACCCCTGGAAATCAATTTACAGGGACAAATATTGCCCCATAATGGAAGATTTCTGTCAAGAATATGTCAGTTGTCCACTATAGGCCTAAATAACCACCCAAGATACTGTATCAGCACAAAAACACACCCCTCAAATGATCATCAAATAATCATTATCGACCAAATCCCAGAAAATAGAGATATCCTTTTTCATCAATATTGCACAGCCCTAGTGTGAGCAGATATCCACGATCATACTGTCAGCCCTAATCATCAGGGCTCGTTGGTGCGGCAAACGTGATGGCTTACAGTGTTGCCACACATGCACAGGCATGGAAGTCTGTGTTTGAAAACAGTGCTGAGTGGCTGTGCCAAAGAGACAGGCAGCCAAAGAGGACAGCTGTAGCCTGGAGTACTTACACATACTGAGATGTGTCTGGGCGACCGAATCCCGAATGGTGAAATCCAGGAAATATTTGTGCATCATGCGAAGACAGTCTCACACACATGCTTTCAAAGAGAAAGTCATCCTATAATTGATCACACACTGATGATTTCACCATCCTTTGCTGTAATTGCTTGGCTGGAGCGGAGGGAGGGGGATAGAAGATTATTTTATATGAAATATCGAAATAACAAATCCAGGGCTTGGGGTGGACATTAAGAAGAGGAATGTGAGCGAAAAGTCATCAGCTGGCCCGCGGCCCGGTATCCGTGGCTGAGGAAAAGCTTGCAGTCATCAGAAAGTGGATGTATTTACTGCTGCGCCTCTCGCAGTACGAAAGCGAGAGTGAAAAATGACTTTGTTTGTGAATCAGAGAGTAGCTAATCAGATCTCACTTTCATTCCATTGCTCACTATATATACTTTATATGAGAACCTCCCCCCTTTTCCCTCAGGCATTTGAGGACAGAGATGCACTTGTGACAGCCATTTGGATGTACACATTATCCTACGGAAATCTATTAAATGTTGATAGATAACAGATATAAAGGGTCTGTTGGGCCAAAATGTAAATTCTGTCATCATTTACTAACCTTAGTTCCAAACCCGTTTGACTTTGTTTCTTGCGAGGAACACTAAAGTAGTTATCTATCAGTATGCCTAAGCAGCTATTTTCCATACAATGAAATTAAAAGCTTAGTTCACCCCAAAATTTAAATTGTCCTCATATTCCAACCCCATAAGACCATATTCCAACCCCTTTCATCTTCCAAACACAAATGAAGATAATTTTAATGAAACATGACAGATGTCTGTCTATCCGTTACACCAAAACTTTCATGCTTCAAAAAGTTAATGAAGACATTGTAAAAGTAATCGTATTATAAAATGGTAAGATGCCTTCAGAAGAGACACTATCGTTTAATGTGATGGACAGATTTAACTTTCTTTCTTTATTCACATGTAAACATTGATCAACACACATACAGTACATATGACAGAACATACAACATATGACAGAAATCTCTCAGGTTTCATTAAAAATATCTTTATTTGTGTTTGAAAGATGAATGGAAGTCATATGGGTTTGGAATGACATGGGGTTGATTAATGACCATTTTCATTTTTGGGTGAACTAACCCATTAATGGTGACAAACGGCCGTTTAAGGGTTAAGAACAGATAATGGAAATAAATTTGTCCTTTGGAAGAAAGTAAGTCAAATGTGTTTGAAATGATGAGTGAGTAAATTATGACAGAACTTTCATTTGTGGGTGGACTATGCATTTAAGGTGTGTGTATGTATGCATATGAGCATGTTTGAGTTTGTGAGATGGTCTTCAATGAAAAAGTATGGAAAGTAGACATGGAAAAGTTTGTTTTTATCTGTGTACTTCGTATCATTATAAATCAAGCATATCTTCCCTTTTGTTTAAGGTCGAAGGTTATTCCAAAGCCACGTCTCTCACTATCACAGCTTGATTTGTGTGCTGATATACATTACTGGTCAAAATTTTTGGGATCAGTAAGACTTGTAATGTTTTTTAAAGAAGTCTCTTATGCTCATCAAGACTGGATTTATCTGATCAAAAACACAGAAAAAAACAGTAATCTTGTAAAATGTTATTACAATATAAAATGTGAATAAATAAAATGCAGCTTAAGTGTACTAATTTATTGACTGTTTCTAACACACTAATTATTTTTTTAAATAAGTGCACTAATTATGTCAAATTAAAACTTTAAAGTACATTTAAAATGTTTTAATAATCCTTTGTCAAAAAGTATACTTATTATTATGTGTTGGCTATAAGTACATGTAAAGTACTTCATTAGAATTTTTAATTACATTTAAAGTTAATACATTTTAAATAGACTAAACAGCAACCTCATTATAAATGTGTAGTTACAAATATATCTAAATACATGACATACAAGTTTCACTAGAAAAGACATTAAATTATATTTTAGTTTACCATAAATGCTTGTTAATATTTGGCAGTACCATATCAAAAAATAATAGAAGTACTTATGAAATATTGAAATAAAAAAAAAATAAAAAGATGTTCTAATTTAAAGGTGACGTATCATGAAAATCTGATTTTTAAAGGTTTTAAGTGCTATAATCAGGTCCCCAGTGCATCTACCAACCAAGGAAACGTGAAAAAGATTAACAAGCGTGTCTGATCTCGCTCCCCTAGTGACGTTGCAAAGGGATCTCATTATAATATTACCGCCCCTTAATCTGTAAGTTTCCACCTACTGCGCCATCATTTAGATTTCGCAAGCGACAACGGTGTACCAGTTCTAATGCCATGGCAAAAGTTTGAGCAAAACATGCTAACTGTTCTGTCTTTGGCTGCACAGACGAGCACAGAACACTATTTAGAGTCCCAGCCTCAGAGGAGACAAGAGAGCAGTGGATTTATTGATTTATTTACTGTATATTGCTGCTGCCACACAGATCTAAAAAAAACATGTGATTTATTTTCCAGCTGTTTACCTTCACAAGCATAACCGACTGTTTTTGTAACTCGTGTGTTTTTAACGTAAACTTGTGTGTGAATGAGAACTTAGTTTAGTACTCACATGCTGTGACAGCCGCTTTCTGTCCATGTGCTTCGGATGTGTGCTCTTAGAAAACCGTATATCAAAAGTTATATGGTTTAAAACGCATGATTTCAGCGCAATAAACA
>NW_015640388.1:170180-205541 GCF_001515625.1 Sinocyclocheilus rhinocerous | reverse complement strand
GATTTATTTCCCAGCTGTTTACCTTCACAGACATAACCGACTGTTTTTGTCATGTGTGTTTTTAACGTAAACTTGTGTGTGAATGAGAACTTAGTTTAGTACTCACATGCTGTGACAGCCGCTTTCTGTCCGTGTGCTTCGGATGTGTGCACTCAGAAAACCGTATATTAGAAGTTTAAACTCATGGTTTAAAACTCATGATTTCAGCACGATAAACATGATAATCAGAACCAAAACAGATGTTTTTTTAGCAGGTACAAGCTGTAATGGTGCAGCTTTATTCTGGAAAAGGGGGCGGGGAGCAGCAGCTCATTTGCATTTAAAGAGACAGGCCCGAAAAACAGCAAAATAGGCATTTGCAAAATGATATAATAAATGATCTGTGGAGTATTTTGAGCTAAAACTTCACAGTTACATTCTGGGGACCCCTGAGACTTATATTACATATTGTAAAAAGGGGCATAATATGTCACCTTTAATATCCTTTAAAATATTATTTATTTATGTGATGCAAAGCTGAATTTCCATCAGCCATTACTCCAGTATAAAGTGTCACATTAGCCTTAAGAAATCACTCTAATATGCTGATTTATTATTAGAATTATCAATTTTGGCAACAGTTGTGCTGCCAAATATTTTTTTTGGAAACTGCGATACTTTTTTAGGATTCTTTGATGAATAAAAAGTTAAAAAAGAAGAGCATTTATTCAAAATATAAATATTTTCTAACAAAATATATATCTTTGGTATCACTTCTTAAAAATGTAACACATCCTTGCCGTAAAAAAGTTTTAATTTCTTTCAAAAAAATAAAGAATAAAAATTTACTGACCCCAAACTTTTGAACTGTAGTGTATATTGCTAGAAAAGATTTATATTTGAAATAGGAATAAATTAGATTTTAATGTATATTAAAATAGAAAAACATTATTTAACATCATAATAATATTTCACAATATTAAATTTTTTCTGTATTTTTGATCAAATAAATGCAGCCTTGATGAGCATAAGAAACTCCTGTAAAAAACATTAAAAATCATTCTGATCCCAAACTTTTGACCGGTAGTGTAAATCTATCTCAGTTTGCTTTGGCTGAGCTTGTACATTATGAAAGATCGTTGTTTCTCTGTGTTGGATTTTAGAACACCCTGGAGACCTGCAACATATGTAGTAAGCCCATAATGGAGCGTATCCTGCGTGCAACTGGGAAGGCCTATCATCCCCAGTGCTTCATCTGTGTGGTCTGCCATCGGAGTCTGGATGGTATTCCCTTTACTGTGGACGCCTCCAACCACATCCACTGCATTGAAGACTTCCACAAGTATGACCAGGCACACAAATATGCTTCAAATATGTAAACGCATTTAGTACATAACATGATGTTATTTCAATCTCAATGACATGACTTAAACTTAATAAAATACTGAAAGCTATTTTAGGGTTCAGATATGACATTCAAAACAATTTAACATCTTATTTACAGGAAATATGACTTTTAAGTAGTCTGTTCAGCTTTTTTGTATGTATTAAGGAATTGAAAGGTTTCAGAAGGAATATGGGATTGTGAGAATATGATCACAACAGAAATGCTATTGTGTCGAGGAACAGTTGGGCTGTACCTGGATTGTACTCATTGTTACTATTGTGGTATAATTAGGCCACCATCTGCTGCACTTCCCCCTTTTTACTGTTTGTTGGTAAAACCCAATGAAGAAGTGAATCACCTGACTGATTTGCTTTTGTGTACACATAATCGCCTCATCTCTTTCTGTTCCTGTCCTGTGTTCTCAAATTGCTGGACACACAAATGTATTCATTGTGGAGCTTTCTAAAACATTTGTGTCTTTGAAATAAGTTCCGCTGGGTAGTAATATTAGCTTTATTGATGGCTGATGGTCTGCCCATCAAAAAGTTTGGGTCGGTAGGATTTGTAAAAATGTATTTATATTTTTCAAGTTTTTGTATGCTCACCAAGACCGAATTTATTTGATAAAAAATACAGTAAAACAATAATACTACAATAATATTATATTAAAATAAAGTTTAAATAAATATTATAGTAACAAAGTTTTCTATGTTAATATATTTAAAACATAATTTGTCCCGGTGATTGCAAAGCTGGATATTCAGCAGTCATGACTCCAGTCTTCAATGTTGCATGAACCTTCAGAAATTATGCTGATTTGGTGCTCAAAAACATCCATCCATCTATCTAGACAACAGCTGCATTGCTTTATATTTTTTGTGGAAACCAACATATAAAGTTCAAAAGAACAGCATTTATTTGAATGTATTTAGAAATCTTTCATAACATAATAAATGTCTTTACTGTCACTTTTGTGATCAATGTAATGTGTCTTTGCTGAATGAAAGTATTCATTTAATTAAAAAAGTTCTTACCAACCTTAAAGTTTTGAATAGTGTATATTATTATTATTTTTTTTGATCAAATTCACTTGTATCAAAGGTCATCACAAGCCAACTTTGAGCATCTCTGTCCTAGAGATACTTTTTTGTGATCTGTCTTTGACTGTTTTTCCTTCCCTTTTTCAAGGAAATTTGCCCCTCATTGCTCTGTGTGTAAAGAGCCCATAATGCCAGCACCTGGCCAGGAGGAGACAGTGCGTATTGTGGCTTTAGACCGTGACTTCCATGTGCAGTGTTATCGCTGTGAGGTGAGAGAAAGCCCTTGGGGTGGTTGGTTAAAAAATTCCTAAATGTCTTTGGAAATAGAAGTTTTGTACTGACAGTTTTGTCCTTTTTTAAAACTATTTTGTGTGTGTCCTCACTATAGGATTGTGGCTGTCTTCTCTCTGAGGGAGACAACCAGGGTTGCTACCCTCTGGATGGCCATGTTCTCTGCAAAAACTGCAACACCAGTCGCATCCAGGCCCTCACTGCTAAGGCTACGACTGACCTCTGAGTAACACACATATCTACATGCAGGTCCCTAATATTCCTGCATTCATCAAAGCCTGAGAAACACCATATCCTGTCACATCACTGCACACAAATATTTATGCTCAGACAAATGCACATGTACACATAAAGCTATCATTCCACTTAAGGGGCCACGACTTGTCTTGTCGCTCATGCACCTCCACACACTGCCTTGTATTAAAATTGCACTCATTTTTTCTGTCCAACAATTTTTATTAGCAGATGTATTCACCAGTGCCCACTACAGCGGTTTGTAAACACCTAAACGAATTAGGCCTTAACATATAGAGCAAGACTGTTAGATTCTAACTGATGTTCACAGCGCTGTTCAATTGGGAAGTGGGATGTTAAGAAACCCTCACAGAACATCATAGAATCTGCCTTTAAAAAGGGACCATGCTAGGGGACCTCGAAAAAGGGATCGCTATGCATTCCAGTATGTATCCAACCTACAGCTTTTATTTTATTTTTAATCTCTGCGTTATATTGTCACTTTCCAAATACACTTTCACATCGAGCTACTAGTAACACATGAAGTCACACAAGTATACATTCTCTGCAATGGCTTTATGAAATAATTGGAAGTTTACGCATCATTCAAGCTTGTTAAACATATTTTTAATCTCCTTATGGCGGCTGTGATATTGGAGGTTTCATGTTTGCTAAGGTACACTATATAGGAGTCAGTATAGAAAGACCTGGACCTTCACCTTGACTCATGCATCACACCTGCTTCATCGGTATGTTTTTGTGTACATACTCTACAGGTGTATGTTTGTGAATGCATAGCCTTTCGATTTACATTTCTGAATTCACCCTTTGAGATGAAAGTTACCAAAGAGCTACATTTACTTTCTCTGGGACAGTGTGTATGTATATTATTGTATGCTTATGAAATCTAATGGGAAGAGTATTTTATCCTTTAAGGACTGTGAATGATCTTCAGTAGCTCAGAAGCCTAAATACGTTGTGGTTCATTCCGTGCGGTTTCTTCCTCAGTGTACCGCTTCAATTCAAGTGAATTTAGCAAGAAATATTCTGCGCTTGGAACTTTTTTGTGGTTTGGTGTTACTTTTATTTTTTTCAAATTGCGCTCAGTTATCTCATTTATTTGTATATCATGAGTAAAATGGTGAAAAGGTCTAAGGATAAAATATATGTATTTAGATATGCACAGTGAATTGTGCAATAATGTCACGGCAGATTGAGAATCGTTTGGTATTAAATAAAAATGCTCAGAGGAAAAACTGTCAGATTAGATTTACAGTGTGACAATCAGGGCTGAAAGGATGTTGGAATTGTGTTTTATTTGATCTAATTTGATCTAAGACTTTTAGGGCTGATGAGAGACAGCCTGGTGACCAATATTTGAAATATCCTCAAATTGTGAATTTATTGTAGTATTAGTTAGAGTAGAGATTTATTGTAGTATCACGTAAGATATAGATAGACATGAAAATATTATTAAAAATAGGAAAACCATTTAGGGAGAATAATTTTTCTTTCGTAATTTTATATATGGACAATATCATTATGCAAATGTCTTCTTTGTTGTTGCATTGACACTTTACTAAGAAGGATATGCAGAAATTGTTTATATTCGATGAGAAAGTGTTCGAGCTGTTCTTAAAGCTACAATGCACACAGTTTGGGAAAATCTGAAATTATGTATATATATCTACAGAGTGCCATTATAAATTTTGAGGTTTAGAGAGTCAACACCTCAGGAAAGTTCCAGTCATATCAGTGTGCTGCAGTGATGCCCCAGGGATCTTCCCCTCTGGTTAAAGGGTAAATTCAGATGTGAAAGTTATGATTTCTATGCAAACCGGATATAAGTACACCTCTTGATTTATTATGGCAGTTTGTGGATTTTGTGTGTAAAATGAAATGCGCTGTAGCTTTAAGCCATGAGAGCTTCATTAGTGCTTCAGTGCTTCAATCTGTACCTCTCATTCTTAGTGCCTTTTCCAGCTTGTGTGAAACTGAGGTGGTGTTGTTTGAGCACAAACACAGCTGTGGCTTGTGGCTGATGTTACTTGTTGAAGGAGATGATGTTTGAATGGTCTGTTTTGTTTTTGATGTTTTTTTTTTCAGCTTCTATACACACTACCTGAGGCTATGCATGTTCGCTACTTGAACCCATCTCTATTTCCAGGTTTTATATAGAAAGACCTGTGGCTTGTGGCTGATGTTACTTGTTGAAGGAGATGATGTTTGAATGGTCTGTTTTGTTTTTGTTGGGTTTTTTTTTCATGTTCTATTCACACTACCTAGAGGCTATGCATGTTCGCTACTTGAACCCATCTCTATTTCCAGGTTTTATATAGAAAGACCAAATATTTTAAGACTTAATTAGATATGTCTGTGTATTATGTCTTTAAAACCATTAAGTGTTATTGGAAAGAGAATTATTGTTGTATTACTTGGCACCTTTAGGTTGTCCTTCCTCTCTTTTGCTTCAAAGATTCAAACTGCTTATAGATTTGCTTCATCTGTTAAGCATTTTTGCTCACTTGAGTTGTTCAAATTGATTTGTTCTGTTCAAGTATTTGATCAGAATGTAATTTAAAACACGTTGTACTAAGTTTCCCCATGTGTGATCATTAGAGTAGCAATAACCTGATGATTATATGAAATTGTTGTTGCAGCAGATGCAGAGTACCAGCATTCAAGTGCCTTGAAATACATGGTATAGGCTATTTGAGTTGTCGTATATAGGGCACTTTGATGTTTTTTTTTCCCCCCATGAAGAAATTATTACATAAAACAACCTAATCTGTGCTCTAGTGACATTCTAAGTATATACTTGGATTCTGTTCTTACACTCTGTTGTTTTTGATCACAACTTCCTCTATAATTAATAAACCTTTTGGAAAAACTCCATAGTGATTATTTGCTTTTTTCTATTTGTCAGTTATTTTTTTTCCGTCCTAATGCTGCTGTTAATTCATATTTCAGCTCCTTCCAGCTTTTGGCAGGTTTCCCAGGTAACGGAGACAGATTTTCATTGTACTCTTTGCACAACCTAAAGGAGAATTCATTTATCATGCTACTTGCTGATATCAGTGGTACATTCAGCACATGCTTAGCTACTTTAGGTGGCATCTGAAAGACAATCAGCACAGAATCACGATTCTGATGAGCTCAAAATGCTACTACTGTCTGACAGCATTTATCGTCTTTTGTTGCTTAGATATTTAATCAGCAAAATCAGTGAGATATAAAGTGGGTTATATGATGCTGGAATGAGGCTGATGGAGTTGTTAAAATAATTTAAGATACTCAAAAGAAAATACCATTTTCTCGGGCCCTCTTGAGTCCCTGCTTGATTTAATCCTTTCAATTTGTTATCCTGCGTTCCAGGAACCGGCAATAAGCCAGACAGTTTTTTTTTATTCTGTTCAGATTGCTAAATTGGAGCAGCATATCCACAATATTGGAGTGGAAAGTGATCCCAGAGGAATGCAGAAAAGTAATAATAGTTTAAAAGAAACAAATAGTAGAACAGTGCAAGATTGCATGTTTGTATTTTAATTGCAGGCAGAAATTTAAGGGTATTATTGGGGTCTTTGGAGACCACCTTACGCCACAACCTTCTTCAAATAATATTATGGCATTATCTCTTTGGGATTTGACCTAATCTATTCTATATATTATTTGCATTATATATCCATAGTCTCATTTTTCTATCTAAGCATGTGATTTTGAAAAACAAAAGATAAGGTTGTCACAAAATTGTGCAAAACAAAAATTTATACTTATGGTGATATTGAAGAGAGAGAAACAAAACTGAGCTTTATAAATCTATATATGTATGTGTGTATATCTTTGCTCTTTATATTCCGCAACACTGTGGGAAAAGCAGCAGTCCAAGACAAGCTAAGAGAGGAAGCTGAATACTGCAGAAGTGTGAAGCTTAAAATAGGACTTGTAACAAAACCACAAACTCAAAAAAAGCTCAGTTATGTGAGAAAGACAGAATCTCTTAATTCAGAAAGTCTCAATTAAATGTGACCGAAAGGCTGAAATTGAGGTCTTAGATGTTTGCGCTCATACAAAGAGTGTTCTGGTGATTTACGTTCGGTTTAAGGTGAGAGAAACTGTATCTTTGCTCTTTCAATGTGTGTGTGTGTGTGTGTGTGTGTGTGTGTGTGTGTGTGTGTGTGTTCATGTGTTCCCTTCAGGGACCCAGTGTACGACTTTTTACCGCGCGCTAATCTGCTGTTTACAAACAAACTGATGAGTGCGTGTCCCTCTGGCTAACATGATGTGGCTGCTAATCTGTGTGTTTGTGTAAGCATGTTTGTATGAGTGCATGTAAGAGAAAAAGCCAGGAGGGTCCCTCCAGGAGCCAGCTATAGCATTACTGAATGCCTGCTTCTAAAACTCAGGATGTGGGAAGCGTGTGAAAGTGCAGTAATGAGTCACGATCATGCACGATCTGTCCCTGCTAAGCTTTGCTCCTTTTAAGAAAACAGTTGTTGGGTCAGATTTCAATAACATCACAATGTAGGTCGACATTGTTGTCTTGGTTGTTTAATGCACTCTAGGTTTGCTGTCATCGTTAGCTTTCAAATGAATCACCCCCAGTGGTGCGCTGACTTTTAAGGCCTGATTTTGTGGGTTCCTGGTTTCACCAAAAGATGTAATGTAATTGCTGAGTCAACTGAGCCCTAAAGAAACATCACTGAAGAAGAAAAAAAAAACTGGAGAGGTGATTTTAGGAAGACTTTTGAGGTATTTTTAGATCTGGAATGTGTCATTCTCGCAATTTTATTAAAAATTATTTTACTATTTCAATTGAATAGGCAGTGGTGGCTAAAGTAACCGTTTCATATGTTGTGTCTCCCGAGTAGTGTAAATGATCTCAACCATAGCAACATAAAGTCAGTTTATGGGATATACAATTAAATTGCACGATTAAAAAATATATAGTCACATTTTGATCAATAAATTACAATTACGCAATGCGAGAAAGTCACACAATGAGTCACAATTACGAGAAAGAAAGTCAGAGTTCAGAAATATAAATTTACTTTGTGCGATAAAAAGTGACATTGTGAGTCACTATTATATTAAATCGCAATTGCGAAAACAAAGTTGAGATGTAAAGTTACATTATGCAATAAAAAAGTCACATTGTCAAACTCTGATATAGTCGCAATTGCGATATAAAGACACCTTGATATAGTCAATTTCAAGAAACAATGTTTCAGTTGTGAGATAAATAGATTCTTTGTGAGAAAGTCAAACAATGAGATATAGTCATATTTACATAAATCAGTTCTAATAAAAAGTCACATTGTGAGTAATAGTCACACTTTAAGACATAAAATCGCAATTTTGAAAAACGAAGTTGAGATATAAAGTTACAATATGCAACTGTCAAATATAGTCAAGAAACGAACAAACTTTGAGATATAGTCAAGAAACAAAGATTCAATTGTGAGCAATGTGAGAAAGTCACATTGTGAGATACAAAGTCGCAATCACAAGAAACAACTGTCACAAGTCACAACTGAAAGATATAAAAACATTGGAGGATAAAGTCACATTATGAGATATAAAGTAGCAACTATGAGAAACATAATTGCTGCTACGAGATATTAAGTCAGGTTGGGAGATATAAAGCCACAAGCACCTCTGAGGGGGAAACAGGCTTCCATACTATTGCCCTCCAGTCTGTTCTGGATAAGGGCTGAGAGAAATGCAGACTGCAGGGTATAGAAGGAAAAGGAAGAGCGAAGTAAAGGGCACAAACTGTTTTCTGTGTAAATAACGTGCAGAGACACTCAGATAACGTCAAAACATGGAGGCCAATGTTGGGGCAGCCTGTCACCGCAATTCACCATCACACATCGCCCAGGGGGGTTAGTCATGCCGTGATGCTGTGGTGCATTCTTTGTGTGTGTGCTTGGCTGTTCAGATTAAGTATTTTCTTGCCAAAGTTCCTTAACGCATGGCACCATCACTTTCACTGCATAAATAGTAAGCTCTGGCCGAGGACTTCAAGCTATGCACAACACTGACAGATTCCTGGTGCACCGTTAAGAAAAGTGATGTCTCCTGATAATATTAGAAAGCATGTTTTCAGGCCAGCAAAGAGAAATGCCAATAGGTTTTCCAGCTGGTGGAGGTTAGCTGAGGTAAGCTTGAGCATGTTCACAGTCTGCATTTGAATTCCTCAAGTTACGACGTGCAATATTTCATATGCATGTCTCGTCTCCAGCTGCACATCTGTTTAGCTCTGATAGCTACTGCATATCAGTGCATATATATACATTCATATATATACATTTGGTTGCATTTTGTTTTGTGATTCACTGAAACATAGCGAGATGGAGCTAGACAACAGTGTCACTCTAGGCATGTATGTTCCCTCTACCAGGGTTCACAAGTAACTAGAGAGAAGCTTAATGTTTCAAATAATATACTTTTAAGGTTTGTTTGAGTGAATACACTTGCTAAATGGAGAAGGACCGTGTGTACTGGCGCACACAAAAACTAGCCTGGAGCATACAGTAAATGGAATGGATCGACAAACAAACTGCCAATAATCAAAACTGTCGGAACTCTGTTTCATATAATTTTGTACCCATTTAAACCCTGTTTATACATGTTTAAACACCAGATGAACCATATTTGTCCCCCATCTGTGAGCTTCATAACATGTTGTTGTTTATAGTAACACATTGTTCTTGGACATTTTATTTTCAGTGAAGAGTTACAGAGCAAATATCTAGAGCAAACATGCTAGATTGGTCACTTTTCTCCCTTTAATATTCTACTGTATTTAGGGCTTTATAGTGCTGTATGTTGTAAGTGTTCTTCATTTGCAAGAAAGCCAAATGGGCAACAAACATTAAACATTTATCCTCACAATGAGCTCAGACTTACAGTTAAAACTACAAAGTAGTGGTGAGCTAATAAAAAGCTTAAGTAAGCAATAAGCTGTAATGTGAATACAGTCATTATAACAATACACTCTGTCATTTATTTTTTTAACACAATATATGATACTTCCTCATACACATACACCTGCTTATCTCTCAGCATTACACATTAACATTAACTTCCTGTCTTTTAATCAGCATCAAGGATCAGAACTATCCTTATATTTGTCATATGAATCAAATCATACAAATTCATATGCATTCAGCACCAATTCACCAAAAAGTAAAACAGTAACGATTTCTCATGACATTGGGGGTTGATAAAGCCCAAATACTGTTGGAACGACACTCAGCCAATCAAATTCAATGACCACAACTAATCTGTAATACAAAAATTAAAAACCTGACTGGGAAAAAAAAGCTTGGAATGGAAAGGCTCCCAAAACCACATGTACAATGAATACATTACAAGCTGTCTATAATGTGCTAATTTAATCTCTGAAAAATCTATTTAGACCGTTTTTGATTTATCTTTGATGTGATAGTGATAGTCAATATGCAGTAAGATTTGAGAAAAAGGTCAGTGATGTGTCAGAAATGCTGATTTTATGCCTGAGGCTTGATATTTTAGTTCTGTTGTGGTCCTAATTTACCCTCTGCTGTTGGCTTTGATTTTCCTCTCAGTGACTCTGTCCTCGAGAAATGGCAATTAGCTGTGCACAGCTAGCAGGCTGTTCAGTAGTATGTTTAGAAAACAAATAATGAGATTACGCTAGGTAATTAAACCCCCAGTTGTGCTGAGCGCTGCGCTTATCTTTAGCATATGTGGACTGGGCTGTTGGTTGGTAATGCAAGGTTATGAGGTTTGCATGTGTTTGAGTTACTTCAAACACCCTGAAAATGTACAAAAAAAGGTCATATAAAAGATGTCAGTGCTGTTTATCTTAAAGGAATAGTACACCCCAACAAAATTGTTCAAAAATGTATAAGCTTGAAATTTCTATGTACATTCACTGTATTGTTTCTGTGCAGTTACAGTGAATGTGCATAGAAACTTTCGAGATTCAAAACACACCGTAAAATTATTATAAATCTAGTCCACAATAGCTTTGTGTAAGGAATTCAAATGAAATGAAAGCCAATATGAATCATTCTTTTGAGTCAGGTCTTTTCGATAAATTAGTTGATCCAATTAACAAAGCAGTTTTCAATGATTTATTCACAAATCTGACATCACATTTCAGTGGTAACAAAACATTTTTCAAAATATATTTTGTGTTCTGCAGAAGAAGAAAAAATTATGACAGTTTTCATTTTTGGAGCAAACTGTCGCTTCAAATATTTCTTCATTCTTCACACAGCGCTATCATGCGGCTTCAGAAGATTTGGATTGGAATGCACAAGCCATACAGTATGTTTATGTTTATTATGCTTTTATGACCTTTTTGAGTTTAAATTCTTTAAAATTGCATGGAAAAGAGTAGCCTGTAAAACAACACAAGGGTGAATAAATAATGACAGAATTTTATTTGTGGAATATGGAATAAGTATTCCTTTATAGGTTTGTGTAGTTTTGTATATTATTTTGTTCCACTGAATCACTGAACAATTTAAAACTTTTTCATATTCCACATAGCAGACGTAACATACTGATGTATGTATGAACAAGTAGCTTAGAGCTACCCATGGGGTATCTAGAGAGATTTACTAAATGCATCTCAAGAACTGTCTAAACTTATTTTGTCCAGACTATAATAAGGATATTCCCTTGCTGTCAAATTCAAGAAGATTCATTCAATACACTTGACAAAACAAACAAAAAAAGACTCAAAAACCTACAGATGTCCCTGTTGCATGGAGAACCGAGGCCAGTGTATTGACAACAAGGCCAAAAAACAATATGATTTCCCTCATCAGTTCCTTGGCGCTCGTGAGTAATAAGCACATGAGTGTTTGCTCTCGCTAGCTATTTTAGAAGTTCAAGCTGTCTGCTCTGCATTGACAACCATTAATCAATTATGAGCCCTGCTAGTGCCCCTCATAAAGATTTACTACCTCATGTTCCTTTAATTCAGTCTGGCTGCACACTCTAACAGCAGCGTCCAATGAAAACAAGAGCTCTTAGTTTTATGGCTTCTCAGTAACTTTAAACTCTTTTTCCCAAAACTCAAAACAAAGCAACAGAGAAGTACCCACAGAGTCAGGGACAATTAGAGGTTGGGATATGCTGAGATATTTTTGTTTTCCATGCTTTCATACTATACAAACAGTTTGCCACCCTGTAGAGTTTCTCATTAACGTAACGAGGTCTTTCAGTTAAATTTAATGGTTGGTTTTCTGATTGGTATCTTAACATTTTGAAGGCCTAATTTAGGTGTCCTTTGGTAGAACTTGAGGTCAACGCTAAAGCATCTTGTCTGTAAAACTCACTTGTTAGGTCTCAGACTCCATTACAGCTCATGAGTTGCCTGTTCTGTCTATCTCAAGACAAAAAGAGAGATATCTTCACCTCCTTGAAGTCATGCAAGCCCTGACAAATCAAGTTTATCTTGACCGTAGTGTTTTAGAGAATGTCATACTATGCTGGAAAAATCCAGGCCAGCTATCTTATAAAGTGGTCAAGATGTTGTTGTTTTTTTTTAATGGAAGCTGGTTTAAAGTTGGTCCAAAGTGGACTATCAGGTCAAAACCAGGTCCATCAGCTGGTACTTCATTTGATTGGCCAACTTAGACCATTTAGAAACAATGTAAAGCCAGCTACGACTTTAAAGGAACATTTCTTCTTCAAGATTCAAAAAGATTTTTCAAGATCAAGGAACATTTCAATAGTGTGTCATTATTTACTCAACTCAGTGTCGTTATAAACTCTTGAGACTTACTTCTGTGGAGGAAAGAGGATTTTTTAAAGAATATCCTGACCATTCTTTCGAATATAAGGACTGACAAAAAAGCACCACAAAAGTATCATAAAGGTGGCCCGTGACTCCTGAACTATTCTAAGTCTTCTAAAGCCATTTGATGATTTGAAACTGACTGAAATTTAAGTTGGTTATAACTAAAATCCGTTGTAAATGAGATATTTTTGTTTTCCATGCTTTCATACTATACAAACAGTTTGCCACCCTGTAGAGTTTCTCATTAACGTAACGAGGTCTTTCAGTTAAATTTAATGGTTGGTTTTCTGATTGGTATCTTAACATTTTGAAGGCCTAATTTAGGTGTCCTTTGGTAGAACTTGAGGTCAACGCTAAAGCATCTTGTCTGTAAAACTCACTTGTTAGGTCTCAGACTCCATTACAGCTCATGAGTTGCCTGTTCTGTCTATCTCAAGACAAAAAGAGAGATATCTTCACCTCCTTGAAGTCATGCAAGCCCTGACAAATCAAGTTTATCTTGATCGTAGTGTTTTAGAGAATGTCATACTATGCTGGAAAAATCCAGGCCAGCTATCTTATAAAGTGGTCAAGGAGCATTTCTTCTTCAAGTAATCAGTTGATCCAGTTCACAAAACCTGACTGATGCATTCATGAATCAAATGCAGTAAATGAATTGTTTTCAATGATCTGGTCTGAACATCCCACTGCAGTGTTACATTGTCAGTGAAGAATGACTTAAATATTACCCGATTTTCACTCAAAGCATCAGAATAGCTGGAATATAGTGCATAAGTCTTATATTGACTGCTTTTATGGCATATTTGCATGCATCCTTTTTTAAGCATGACAGCCCTGTGCCTCGTTCACTATCATGATAAACAACAGTCACATGAGTTTGGAACAACATGAGAGTGAGTAAACAAAATTTCCATTTTGGGGTGAACTGTCCATTTAAGCTGGTTTTGTAATTTTATTTTATTTTTACAGAAGAGTAGATCCGCTTTTCAGCTTCTTTGCTGTGTAATAAAGGATGGCATTTCCATTTATCTGAAGGCACTAATCCTCAGTCACTGCTTCTTATTCAGTGAAATGTGTTTGACAGCTTTCTCTTCAAACCTGACCTCCTGTTCAGAAAGGAATGCCTCTGCCCTTCAAAGCAGCTCAATGCGCTTTCCCGTGTCACTCAGTTATGTCCTTACCTTTGATCCTTAATCACATCATCCAGTTTCAGCAGCAGCTTGCACTGCACTTTTAAAATATATTCTCAACCATTTACTTTATTTCGCTTGATGAGATCCAATCAGTTAAAAAAATCCCAGCCTTTTAGAACGGCAGGAGTTCGTGAGCAGTTCCTCGTTCTCCTCCTGGATCAGTGCGGTCTTTGTGTAACCTTAACTAGTAAGCCGGTCTTGGACGCTGCCTGTTTTATATGCATCTCAAACCACCCCTCAGATCCTGCTAAATCCACTGACTTTACCCACCAAAGCACAAGGGGCCTCCGGTCCAGCCCCATCTAAAGCTAATAGAGTCTTCATAAGTTTAAAGAGATACTTCACTCCATGACCTTCCAACCTTTAAAGACAGCCGTGCAGTTCAGTGTATTTAGTCTTTTATAGATTTGCCACCCCCCTCCAGAAAATGCACATTTATTAGGCATATGAATATTGAATGACCAGAGATAAATATGGTGAATAATTTAGCATGGCCGCATGGCATGCACGCCTGATTTAGATGAACTCAGTCACTCGCTGATGAGGTTCACGACGCCCATGTGAGGTTGCTGGTAGCTGCTGAAATATTCATCCCTTCCATGAAGTGCAATTAAATCAAGTTTCTAGATTCTTATATGTTTTTGTATAAGTAATGAGATCATAAAGCCTCTGTAGCTCTGAGCAGACATGTTAGTTATTATTCGCTGTATCACCATACTATTTTTCAAAACATTAACATTCATTTGATCACTCTTGGTTAATACAGTCTTTTTAAATTTACAGTGCCTTTCAATATGCATATAATTCATGAACAAAGCGTGTGATTAAATCTAGGCCAGGTTCCTGGAGACCCTTTAACTAATAACCTTAAATAAATCACAGAGCGCGATTATTTTAGGCCACGCCACTGTAGTACGATCGGATGCATGCATTTATTGTTGGGAGAATGTTGGCTTTGATAATGTGAAATTCTAACAAAATAAATGTTTAACGCTATGAATAATTTAGGCCTTTCTTATGAAGAGCTAAGAGTTTTTAAACACCCAGGACACAGTTATATATTTGTAATTTTAAAATGAGGAAGGGATAAGGAGCTAAAAGATAGCATGCCCGTGTGGCTTGCATAAGCTCTGACAGCTGAGAGTACTAAAACAAGAAGTCTTCTTTGAAAATCTCTGGACTGAGAATTATTTGAGCACGCATAATAACTTCAGCCATAAATGGTATTAAAGCTTAAAATGCATATTCTTTGGATAGAGAACAAAGTGCGTCGAAACAGGCGTGATAAATTATTCAGATCAAACCCCGTGTTTGAAAGTGCATTGTGCAGAGATGCTTCAAACTCTCATTCTCCTCCCATCTCTTTATCTCATATATAAACTGTCCACCCAATTGCACATCATGTAGGGTGATACATATTGTTAACCCTAAAGAGAGCATTGTGGTAACATGCCGAGGATCTCGATCAATATTTTTTTAAAGTAAATGGAAAGGGATTGTGCATTTTGCCAGATTGGTTAATTTTCCTTTTATCGTGCTAAATGGTCCTTATAGTTTTTTAATTTAAATTAAAATGTATGCATAAAGAATCACACTTTCATACAATCACTCCAACATATTTCATAAAATTAATCAAATTATATAATTGCGGTAACATGCAGAGGATCACAATTAATTTTTTTAAGTAAACGGAAAGGGATTGGTTCATGTTTATTTTATCATTCTAAATGGTCCTTATAGAGGTCCTTTCATACAATCACTCCAACATATTTCATAAATATGTTCATATTACACACTCACACACACACACACACACACACATACATATATATATATATATATATATATGTGTGTGTGTGTGTGTGTATATATACATATATGTAACATATGGAAATGTGTACACTCAACCTAAATTGGATCAATAACATATCTTCCCTGTGTCAGAAGCCTCTAGTTCCCTCCTACACTGAACAGCTAACAATTTTGTCAAGGATTAAGTGGTCCTGCTTAAGGGGATTGTGGGATTTGGCAGATTACTGCTCTGACATTTGTAAATAAACAGTGGAATTTCAGTTCTTCAGATCCTGACTTGTAATCAGATGGATGGATTAACTAAGATGCACTAATCAATTAATTAATTAAAACATGCTGACTGGTGGTACTTTCGTTGTCTTTTTTTTTAACGCATCCTGTTTTTAAGGCTTACAGAATAAAGACTGTGGGAAAAGTGCTGTGTACAGTATATTGCCTTATCGTTGCATCATGGAAGCACAAGGTACAGTTTCTGTATGGGTGGTCGTCCCAGTTTTAAAGAGTTTTAGGCAAAGGATATAAACAATCTTGGGAGATACAATGCTGGCCAGCTTGACACCAAGTCCTGGGCTGATTTATAAGCTAATACATAAGTATGTTTGTGCTTCCCTGCACCCAAATGTCTTATTGAACTGTTAGTACAAGCAAAACAAACTGGGAATACTTTGGAGATCAAACAGAACTCACAATGGACTCCATTAACCATATTTGGGGAATATCATGTGGGAGCTAGTTTTCTAATTTGCCTGTGCTAAGAAGTTTTATGAGACTTTTCTTTCAAAAAAAAGTGAACTATGCTTTTTTTTTCCGGTGTAACAGCTCTTGCAGTGTTTTTCACTTGCTGTTTAGAGTAGATGTGAAACATGATGGGTGTTCAGAAGATGAACATCTGGTTATGCCAACCCACCAGCAATTTGTTTA
This sequence comes from Sinocyclocheilus rhinocerous, assembly GCF_001515625.1. Classification (NCBI taxonomy): domain Eukaryota; kingdom Metazoa; phylum Chordata; class Actinopteri; order Cypriniformes; family Cyprinidae; genus Sinocyclocheilus; species Sinocyclocheilus rhinocerous. The sequence continues at coordinate 188,885 of NW_015640388.1, read as the reverse complement.
AAGGTATTTCAGCTGCAATTTTCATCAAAATCTTTTGCACCATGCTATCTCCCAGCCTTTCATAAGACTATTGTTATATATGCAAGATAGGATTGTAAGATTGTCTGTTTCATGACCATTTTCTGCTTGTGTGAGGGAGTTGCCTGTGGCTTTGTTACAAAGGAATCTTTTCCAGAGGTTATATAAATCAGCTGTGTTTTACAAAGGCTTCGTTCTTCAAAGTCTAGAGAGCATCGGGTTGTTTTTCCTCTTTTTCCTCCTCCTTTCTATAAGATTCAGCTGCATGCATCAAAGTCTGTTTATGATTGCACTTGATTAATTTTGCAATATAATCCATACAAAGGCTTCCTGGCACTAGCATCCCTGTATACAGACAGGTCACTAAATACCAAGCCATAGAGTTGATGCTTTTTATAGTCTCACATTAATGTTTAACTCTCAAGCCTTATGAAATGCTCAAGCTTGGCTCTTGTTTGCTTCTGGAAGTCTCTTCTGAAATCCAAATTTGTGGATGATTGGGTCACCAGTTCTTTTCTCTTAATGTAGAACATTATGTTTGTATATTTCATATGATTTTTCTTTCCTGATCTCATTCTCGATTTGTGAAATATTGCATTTTAAGGACGGCCCCTTAACGTTCCTTCAGTCCCTCATGACCATCTGAACTCCTTCCTGTCACTATGCTGGATCTTGTCTGATAAAACCTTCATGCTCCCAGTCCATCTGTTTTTCAGTCTTCCCAGTGACAGAGGATCTACCCTCTCTAAAATCATTAGCTGTGCTCCGATTCACAGGGTCCCTACTCTTTGTACACTGCTCCCTACACTATCAGCAGGGAATATCTGTAGTTCACTTCACTTGACAAAAATGGTTCATTCCAGACAATGCCCTACATCTACAGCAGCACAGACAAAAGTCACATAGATTTAAGTAGAGGTGGGATTTCAATTGTGATGGTGTAATATTTGTAGAAATGAATATAAATTGAATTTACTATGAAAGTATGCTCACAAAGTCTCTTATGTTTTTCTTTTCCCCCCAGAAGCTATTTCTTCAGTGTCTTCACCTTTTTCTGAGAGTGTATGCCATTTGCAGAGCCTATACGACTAAATGTAAATGCCCCCTGTGGTTTAAATGTTCACTTAAAATGGCCAAATTGTCTGTGAATTCCACTTTGCCGGGCACATTTGGGTGAATGGAACATACCTGTTGTCTTCCTGGCCCTCCGTATCCAGGTTCAAGACCGAGGGGTGACCGAGGGGAGTTGTGGCAACACAGCACTGCTGGCAGTGTATGATGAAGTGCACCTGATGCTTGTTCTGCCTCGTCACCACTGCCATAAATCTAGCATTGTGTCTTTTGCAAAGATTTGTTTTCCCATGTATGTCCCAGGTGTTGTCGAGATCCACATATAGTACGCTGTAGCATCAGGGGCACAAAAATGAGATATGAAATATTTTGAAATATTTAAAAGCAGTCACAATAACAGCAGAAAATATATTTAATTTAATTATTCTTTTTTTATTCTTAAATATTTTTTGCTGTCCATCTATCTTTATAATAATTTTTTAAATGCCAAAGTCAAAGACAACTTGGAGTACCTTGGAGTATTGTGCACAACCCAACATAAACAAGCTCAGCTTGACATGCATGTTGGGATACTCTTTCACACACTAAGTACAACTTTGACACTGATTCAGTTCCATTTATTTTTTATTCAGCATTACTATTATTATTAAATGAATAATGCTTAATGTTATGTTACATTAGCTTCCGGTGCCATTGCCTCAGTTCCTGCACCCATAAAATCACTTATAAGGGCATAACCTTAAATTAAACATCCTATAAGAGAATTAATTAGCTGCAACTTTTTCTAGAATGTCTTCTGAATAGGTGTTTGATGTTTGATAACTTTGAATCAAGGAATGTTCCTATTTAGAGCTTGGAATATTTCTGGTCAAGGTCAAAACAGGTTACAGAACCCTAATGCCAAGCCTCATAAAAGAGCAACAGCTTTTCCAAGAATGCATTTTTGAATGGGAATAGATATACTGATGAATGAATAAAGGTTAAAAAATAGAGGGATAAGACAGCAGTCATGTAACTGTTAAAAACAAAGAAGTTATATATTTAGGTTTTAAAGCGTTCATGGAAGACACCGACTTTTAATGACAAGTAATGATTTTCAGAGAGGCCAACTATTTTAAAGGAATTTAAAGTCATTTACGTTGGAAAATTTTGAGGTTCATCTCGCGCAACACAAATTGTTTTTCCGCCACTATCACAGTTAGCTAAACATCAATTATCAAAAGACTAAATATGAAGTATTTATGATATATTTAAATCTTTAGTCAAATTATACAAACAATACAAACTTGGGTTACACTTTATTTCGATAGTCCACTTTAGACATTCTACTAACTATAAGTAACTTTGTAACTACATGTCAACTAATTCTCATTAATTTGCAACTACATGTCTACTAACTCTCAGAGTAGACTGTTAGGGTAGGTTTAGGGTTAGTAGAATAAGTTGACAAAGAAAGTGTTGGAAGATATTAAGCAGACAGTCTACTAATACTCTACTAACTGCTAGTTGACATGTAGTTGCAAAGTTACTTACTGTTAATAGAATGTCTAAAGTGGACTATCGAAATAAAGTGTTACCCAAACTTGTCATGCTTTATCTACTCTACATACCAGCTTATCGCAATGGAACACAAACAAGTTGCATGACTATGTTTTTAGTTGCTATAGTTACAATACCTTCTCTGGTGAACGTGACTTCTGTTCATGAGTGTTTGTTGACCGACAGGTAATTACTCTAACTAAATTGTTTATCATTACTGAAATGATGGAAAACCTTACATTTTTTGTTTGACTTCTTTCATGGGGAGTGTTCAAACCTTATTTAATTTGCGCCCTGATGGAAGATCCCTGCAAGTCCCTGCATCCATCTAATGGAAAGCCTTCCCAGAATGGAGGCTGTTATGGCAGCACAAGGAGGACCAACTCTCTATTAATGCCAATCATTGGATGTTAGGGTGTCCACATATAGTACTTCTGGTCAAATAGTGTATATCCACCTATAAAAAAATGAAATCTGGCAAATGGGCTCATAACATTCAGAGAGTAATTGCTTGTGAAAAGTGCTATTTTTACCATGAGATCAGTTGGTGAGGACAGACAGATGCAAAGGCCACATTATGCTCATTATTGCACTTCTAATTTCATAAATCCTTATATGGCTGCACTTATATGGTCAGCAACTGTGAACATAAACTGTGTGAGTTAAACCCCCCTCTATGTCGAACAGCAGTCAAGTGTGCCGGGGGAATGTGGGTATAAGCGAGAAAACATGTTCCTACAAGAAATCTCATCCGGACATGAATTGCCTTGACCTTTAAGTTGCTAGGGTGCACTGTTAATTCTAATATGTAACTATGACAACCCCCGCCTCTGTGAGCTGCTATGACGCACTGGCCAAATCGATAGCACGTTGTTCGTAAATGTACCCTGGCTTAACCTCTGGGTTCTTCAATTTATTTTCATTCACACTGCCTCACAAACACACACAGAGCCAAACAAGTCTTCACTTAGCAGTGGCTTGCTTTTCTGCTCATCACAGACATTATCTCAAGGATGTTTTCTGCAGTAATCAGAGGCTCAGCATGCGATTGGTTCAGTCCTATTATTCGGAGTTGTTGTAACTCACCGACACCAAGTGGCTTCCTTTCATTTTTGAGAAATACTCGTACAGCCAAATACGCTGTTAAGGGAGATCCAGTTGGGAGCAGGAATTCCAGCCACAAATCTCAAATGTTTTTCAGTCTCATCTGACGCTTGGAAATCGAAGGCACACCATTGATAATGAGTAAAACAGATGCCAGTGCCAGTATTTAATACTAGAATCTTGACTGATCCCCTTCAGTGACACAGCTTTAAAAGATCCAAATCGCTTCATGCCTTGGGGGTCACGCTGTCAACATTAGAGAAAAGACATGCTTAAATATTCCTGACACTTTTTATCCTTCAGAGCAGAGTGTATCTCTATGTTCTAAAAGGCTATAGCTTCAGATGCGTTACGTTGGCTTTGTAGGAACACATCGGATCTTGTCAAGTCTTGCTAATTATTCAGCTGACGAATGAAACCGCATCATCTTAGTCCTCATATCTTTCTGTCCTTCTTTGTTCTTTTTTTTTCAACTTTATCACGTGAGCAAAGGTTTGTCACTTCTGTTATTTATGTAATTAGATTACACATTAAGTTGTTTCTCGAGTGTAGATGGATCAGTTGATGGGTTTAATTGAACATGCACTGCTCAGAATCGACTTGGCAGCCATAAGTCCCCTGAACCCCTTGCCCTGTTAAAGTTTAATGGTGTCTCCGGGGGCTATTCTGATTTCTGTGTTGTGCTGGTTACTCGTATCCCATGCTGGCCTTGCATGTTTGGCATGCTCCTCATCTTCATGGTAAATCATTCAGAAGCCACATGATCAAATACATCTGAATGATGTAGAGAGCGGTTTAGGGTTGCACAGTAAAGTGTTTCGTTCATCTCTTCTCCCAGCCATATGGCAGACTCTGTACTTAAAAACCGATGGTGTGGATTAATCTCTACTTTACACCTTGGAAGTTCTGTACATCTTTAACTTTTCACTTCTCAGTATTGACATGTAACAGCCATTTTTCCAGATCCAATTAAATTCCCAAAAATAAAGTAGAACTATTTTTCCCCCCTCATTGAATATTGTTTCAATATCTCTCTCTCTCTTTTGGAAATGCATTTAAGTTATGCCACAATATATGCCACATATAATTTTGGAAGAAACATATCATTGGTTGCCCAAGACCACAGTTAGTAATTATGTTAGTTTGTTAGTCAGTAATTATTTTTTTCTCATTGGATATTGTGTTTCTCTCTCTTTCTCTTTTCAGGAAATGTACTTCGGAAATGAATCATTTTGAAAGAAACATATAATGAGTTTCCCAAGACTACAGTTAGTAATGACTTCTCACTGCGTTCATAGCCATTAATTCTATACAGAAATAGAAGCTGTTTCACAAAAACACAGACAAAAATATTAATAATTCTCAGCTCATGCACATAGATGTATGAAACAAATCACATCTGTTTCGGAAGGTTGCTTTCTGTGTAGTTGCACAAGTTGAAATATTTCACCATATCCAAAGTTCCTGCATTTGCAGATGGTCGGAATTCCATGCTGGCACCCCTTTTTTTTCTCCTTACTGAATATTTTCAATGAGTTTTCCTCTGAAATCCCTCAAATTATAGAAGTAAAATTGGTCACATGTGGCAATTTGCATGTCATCATTTACTTACCCTCATGTCATTTCAAAACTGCCGTGACATTTATTCTGTGAATCATAAAAGAATATATTTTGAGAAAAGTCTTGATTTTTTTTTTCCCAATAAATGAGCACCTGTACTGTTACACAGTCATACAGGTTTGGGATGCTGTGAGAGGGAGTAAATGATGGCAGAATTTCGATTTTTGGATGAACTCAAGGCAGCAACTAGACATATGCACGTTTACTTGTCTAATGCGTTTTTTCTGAGAGCATTGATTTGCTGTTTAATCCCTCACAAAACCTAATTTTGATCATGAGTGCTTTAATGCTTTACTAACATCTCATGGAAGGATGTTGCAGAATGCCTCTGATATGGACTCAAAGTGCCTGTTCAATGATTGGTTATGTTGTCTGATTGAAATTACATTTTGTCCAACAGGATGAGAAAGTGCTTCAGGCTCAAAGCCCAGAGAAGGATTTAAGTAAGGGGTGTATTCCAACACACATGCTCGCACACGTGTATACGTACGTGCCCTGGCACTGGGCTCATGTCTTCATTTTTGGCCTTGCTTTTGGAGCTTGCTGCATAAACATCTTCAACTTTGTTGGAGAGTTAAAGAAAGAGAGAAAAACTGTTGCTGTTGTGGACAAGGAATGAGCTGTTGAGTAACAGTCTAAAGGTTAAAGTAATAAAGAAAGAAGAAATCCTACTTTCTTAATGACTCATTCTTTTGTGTATGAGATTGCCAGTGCATTGTTGTTTATAGGTATGTTTTGTAGGTGACTATATACCTGTTGTTATTGTCGGAGTGCTAAATCCACCCAGTTGTCCCTTTTCATGTTCCTGTACTCAGTTCTGGCCTTGTTCCAGGGTACAACTTGTACTAGGCTTGAAACGATGGCCAAACTATGTCATCTATAAAACACACACAAACCATGCAGCCAAAATAAAATGAGAACAGTAAGTTAAAAGAATAGTTCACCCAAGAATGAGATTTCTGTCATCATTTAATCACCTTGATTCATCTCTTCTTCCTCCTCTTCTTTGCAACTGGCCAGCATTGGAAGTTGGGGACATTTTGGGTTTGTTATTCAACACTTTAATAGCCAAAATTTCACACTGGAATAAGAATTGCATTCAGGGCTATAACCGGGGCCAGCTAAGTGTCAAAATATGTCTTAAAAATTTTTTTTTTCTGGAATTCTTAATAGTTCATCAAGTTCTTCTGTTTTTACTTTTTACCATGTGAAGCTTTTCAGTAATTCTATCAATAGTTATTGTTTTAAACATCTTTATGAGATTTTTTTGTAAATGTAAATGTCAAATACAGAAAGCTGTCTTTCCTGTTGAATTCTTGATCTATTTGCAGCAGACTTAATACAATTATTCCCCTGCCGTGACCTATTTAAGCCAAGACTGCTGCCAGCCATTAGTGTTATGAGAATTCACTAAGTTGCCACGTTGATGGGTTCTGAGAGGTTGTATTTTTCAAGTACACATGTAGGTGGAGGTTCAGAGACCTACTGTTTGTCATCATTTAAACTGTATTTTTTCTGTTGCTATGGAAACATGCTTCCTTATTTACCCTTTTATGAAATGGATTTGCTGCACCTCAAAGCATCCTTGTTGCTGGATGAGAATACAGGTATGAATTAAATCTGGTTCAGTACTTGTCCTCTGGTTTTATGCGATATTAACTGGTTAATAGACAGTGGGAATGAAGATTAATTACTTGTTATAGGTTGAAATGATAAACTATGGAACTTGAACCTTAGGTTGATTAAATGATTGACTCGCCTTTACCGTACTAACATACAAGGCCTTGATATGATATGTTACCTACCTGCTTTTAATACCTCACAAAATCAAACTAAGCTTGAATATTATAGAGCCGGTTATGGAAACCCAGACCACCTAACAAACATTGATTGCTGTTGCTGTAATTAAACACAAAATCAGGGTCTCCATTTGACTTTGTGTGTTTACAACCTAGTAAGATTGCTCTAATTTCACAGGGCATCATTCCTGGGACTCTCTGGAATCTTGGAATTAATAATGACTTATGCTTCAGGAAATTCCCAGTCCTTTATCTCCTCCCAAAAGGCAGAAACTGGTCAGCAGATGGTTTCAAATACAGCAACATGGGCAGATCCTTGGTTTATTGCAATCATACTTTGATTTAGGCTTTGCTTTGATATCATATGACTCATATTGACTAAAAGTCACGATAAGAAAAGAAGAAAAATCAGGATACATATTATATGACCTTTACTCGATAAAAATCCTATTTTTTTCTTTGTTGTACTGTAGCTACTTCGTAAAGACCCACCCTATTTAGTTACCGTTGCTATGTCCGACAAGCCATGGCGCTCTCACGCCACACATGATGTTTCCACGCTTTGAAAAATACATTGCGGAGCAAAGAGGAAACTGACACGCTGGTTTGTTTGTCAGACAAAATGGCAGATTCAGCGTTATGATTGGTCAGATTGCCTGTCAGTCAAACTCCCGGCAAAGGGAAAAAAGTTTATCAAAGGCATGTGTTTTTTTGTGTTTTTTTTCCCAATTTAAGCATTCAAACGATTTTAAACCATTCAAGCACAAGAAATTGCGAAAGAACGAAATTCAGCACTCAAGTGCAGTTTTCTACACGCGCACACACACAGAGAGCCGTGTCTCTAACAGCGAGCCATTACAGAACTGAGTTCACTCTGTCTTATCGCGCTTGAACAGTCAAATGCACACGAAATTAAGTCAAAATGCCTGTTTTGGCCAGCATCCTCGTAACGTCAACTTCACCCTGCATAGATAATTACTGTTGTGCTGCTGTGCTGTTAAATCAATTGACCATATGCACAGAGTGTTCTTTAGAACTTCCGCATAAAGATAAGGCAGCTCGTAAACTTCCGGTGAAGCGTCATTTGATGTTGTGGTATATATAGAGACTCTTGATCCTCTCCTGCCTCGTTCTTTTCAGAAACTGAGAAACAAAATAATTGCAATACTGTAAATAATGATAATGGTATTAACATTGTTTAACAACATTCAACGACATATCATTTTATATGCCGAGTCTGGTAATCCCAGGAGAGTTTCCTAGACACATAATTGTACATTTAAATGCTTACAACTAAACACTATTGTAACTGTTTAGGCTAACGTTAGCTGATTAGGGATGCTATCTCATAAACGACATCATAATGATATTCCTGATAATCAATAACTTACCTTCATAGTCATGAACACATTTTTAAAACACTTATAATATTTTAAAGCCTTTATTATTTCTTAACTCTACAGCTGTGCAGTAAAATTCACTTTAAAGATTCACTTTTCATTCATAAAAATTACATGACAAAATGTGCCAAAAAATTATTTAAGATGAAATTGACATGAAATTAGCATTATAACCAGTAGATGGCAGCAGAGGATCGCTCATTAGCAGTTGCCAGTTCAACTCCCTAGTTTGTTATAAATGACTATTTTAGTACAAATTTTAGTACTTTTACTGTACTTAAGTATAAAGTATAGCAAGTGCAGGAAGTCACAATTTAGCGGATTCACTCACTTATTTTTTTACACTCGCATTTGTCATTCCTGAAACTGTATATGTGGATACTTAGACAAACAAAACTTTTCTTCAAATTGTGAATGGATTATGTAAAGAAACCGAGCAAAGGGTGCTCCCCTTATAGCACAGTTGATTTTGACAGTTGACCGGAAATGACTGAGCTGGCTTATCTAAAACCAGGAAGCAACCGTGCATAAAGTCGATTATACTATCAGATGTTTATTTAGGATTGTCTAAAGTTTATTCGTTTTTTTTCCACCCCCAAATTTTGCCCACATCGTTTGCTTCCATTCCAGACCCATAACTAAAGTCATACAGGTTTGGAAGAGCATGAGGACGAGTAAAAGTTCACCTATAGCTATGTTTCCATCCACCTATTTTTATGCGCATTTTGGATTATCGCATAAAAAAACGCTGGATGGGAACGCCAAGATGCACACAAACTTATGCACACAACTGAGTAGGATAAACTTTTTATCCGATAAGAAAAAATGTGCATAAACTACGATGGAAACACAACGAATAAATTGCACCATGCGCATTGAAAAAGTCATGTGACATTGCGCTATGAGATGGGATAACTTGACTAGCAGCGGACAGATCTTGTTCACAGCATCTATATGTTGTTTTGGTCGTTCTGAAATGCCTGAGCAAAGTCTGTCGTCAAAGTATTTCTGTATAATTACGGTCTTACATGACTGCGCTCCCAAACAGCAGCATCCAGCTCTAAAAGCATTGACAGCATTTATTGTGTCACGTCTGTTCTCTCTGAGGTGCAAGTCATTTATATCATATATGAAAATGTATATATTCAATGGCTTCTCCTATATTCTTAGTGATATTTAGTGCCACAGTTTACCAGGAAGTGACGATTTTGTTCTCTTTGACTGGTTGGATGGAAACGGTGCTTTATTCGCATATTTTTAATGCGATATTCTAGTTTAGCACATAAGTTTAATTTGAATCTTTGGATGGAAACATAGCTAGTGATTCACCTGCAATACACTGCTGGCCAAAAATCATGCTGTTTGGATTTTAATAAGCGGATACTAAAGAATCTGGGATTAGAGCATGTTATATGTTTGAAAACAATACTTGTAAGCATTTTCGATGCACGTGCAGCTGTTCATTTCTTAAACAATCATGTATGAAGACCAATCCCTTTGCCATATTCCAGGATTCATCGGGTTCAATGGTCAAAGAGTTGTTCAGGGAATCAGTTCTGACTTTAACTCCATTGAAAGTCTTTGGGATGTGCTGGAGCTGTTCAATGTTGTGATGTTGCATAAGGTTTTGGAAGCAATGCAACAATGGATTCACACTGTAATCAAAGCTAAAAACAGTTCAACAAAATATTAGTGTTTGCCTTTTTTTCAATGAATTTTCAAGCAGACAGCCATTGTAAATCAGACTTTGAGACCTTCCCTGTTGGCTGCTGGTTTGAGCTGGTTTAAGCTGGTTATGAGCAGGAGCTAGTTGCTTAGGACCAGCTCAAACCAGCTCAAACCAGCAGCCATGCTTCAAAACAGACCTAACCAGCATATGCTGATTATTCAACAGGGTTGTGTTCACCGGTCTGTGCTGTTAGTTACCGTTGCTATGTCCGACAAGCCATGGCGCTCTCACGCCACACATGATGTTTCCACGCTTTGAAAAATACATTGCGGAGCAAAGAGGAAACTGACACGCTGGTTTGTTTGTCAGACAAAATGGCAGATTCAGCGTTATGATTGGTCAGATTGCCTGTCAGTCAAACTCCCGGCAAAGGGAAAAAAGTTTATCAAAGGCATGTGTTTTTTTGTGTTTTTTTTCCCAATTTAAGCATTCAAACGATTTTAAACCATTCAAGCACAAGAAATTGCGAAAGAACGAAATTCAGCACTCAAGTGCAGTTTTCTACACGCGCACACACACAGAGAGCCGTGTCTCTAACAGCGAGCCATTACAGAACTGAGTTCACTCTGTCTTATCGCGCTTGAACAGTCAAATGCACACGAAATTAAGTCAAAATGCCTGTTTTGGCCAGCATCCTCGTAACGTCAACTTCACCCTGCATAGATAATTACTGTTGTGCTGCTGTGCTGTTAAATCAATTGACCATATGCACAGAGTGTTCTTTAGAACTTCCGCATAAAGATAAGGCAGCTCGTAAACTTCCGGTGAAGCGTCATTTGATGTTGTGGTATATATAGAGACTCTTGATCCTCTCCTGCCTCGTTCTTTTCAGAAACTGAGAAACAAAATAATTGCAATACTGTAAATAATGATAATGGTATTAACATTGTTTAACAACATTCAACGACATATCATTTTATATGCCGAGTCTGGTAATCCCAGGAGAGTTTCCTAGACACATAATTGTACATTTAAATGCTTACAACTAAACACTATTGTAACTGTTTAGGCTAACGTTAGCTGATTAGGGATGCTATCTCATAAACGACATCATAATGATATTCCTGATAATCAATAACTTACCTTCATAGTCATGAACACATTTTTAAAACACTTATAATATTTTAAAGCCTTTATTATTTCTTAACTCTACAGCTGTGCAGTAAAATTCACTTTAAAGATTCACTTTTCATTCATAAAAATTACATGACAAAATGTGCCAAAAAATTATTTAAGATGAAATTGACATGAAATTAGCATTATAACCAGTAGATGGCAGCAGAGGATCGCTCATTAGCAGTTGCCAGTTCAACTCCCTAGTTTGTTATAAATGACTATTTTAGTACAAATTTTAGTACTTTTACTGTACTTAAGTATAAAGTATAGCAAGTGCAGGAAGTCACAATTTAGCGGATTCACTCACTTATTTTTTTACACTCGCATTTGTCATTCCTGAAACTGTATATGTGGATACTTAGACAAACAAAACTTTTCTTCAAATTGTGAATGGATTATGTAAAGAAACCGAGCAAAGGGTGCTCCCCTTATAGCACAGTTGATTTTGACAGTTGACCGGAAATGACTGAGCTGGCTTATCTAAAACCAGGAAGCAACCGTGCATATAGTCAATTAGAAATCATGGTATAGTCAATTAGAATATGGTATAGTCAATTAGTCTTTCATGTTTTTTTTTTTGTCTTGTCTTGTCTTGTGAATGATATTCTTTAGGGGTGTAATGATTTTCAAACCAACCCGAAAAAACGCGATACACCACCCATGGTATGTACCGCGGTATTCTCATGGTTTACCGCGATACTCTCTTGGCCTTCTCCGCCCCCTGCTGAGACACTTCAAACACATATGGCCATGATGGTTTGGCCATTGCTAATTTAGTTACTTGTCTACTTTTGATCCGGCAATAAAAATTCCATACTAGCAACGTGAACCCTTGCATCTATGCAACACACTGTGGTATTTCAATCCTGAATGAATCAATGGTTTGAAACGGTGGCATGAATGACTCGATGAGTCACTCATAAAGACTTGTCACTTTCGCCACCAATGGCGTAATGATAACTTTCAGAAAGTGTCACTGCACAATGCACAGACTGGAAGTCTGTCTCGAACACACAAACACTGACATGCAGATGCACAGAATTAAAAGTGCCAGTGTTGTTTGATTGTATAAGGGTAACACTTTAGAGAACAAATATTCACTATTAACTAAGGGTTTCCCTCAATAAACTCCTAAATTGCTGCTTATTGATAGCAAGTAAGGTAGTTGTAATAGTTATGCAGGAATGGGGTAGGGTTAAGGGATCTAGAATATGGTTATGCAGAAAAAACATTAATATGTGCTTTATAAGTACTAATAAACCACCAATATGCTAGTAACGCCAAGTGGACAAAAACATTCGCAGATCAGAATGAACTGTTCTATAATGCTTACTATTTTTTAAATGTTTATGCATTTTTATTTACTTTGTATTTTATTTATGCAATTTGGTATTTTATGCTTCATGTATGTTAAAACCTCACACTGGGTCTTATTCCTGAAACACAAGTAGGCAAGCATGTGAAACATGTCTTTATGTTCATTTTTGTCTTTAAATGGGACAATTTATGTATGATAATATATTTATGATAATACATTTCTTAATTTCCACATAAATGTATTCTGTTTGTGTTTCATGAACAATATAATACTGTACCTGCTGTTGTGTTACCGAGAGTCATGTCATTAGGAATGAACCTTTGGGGCTGTGTGTAAACATGTACATGTCAGAGTTTCTAAGCCCAGAGGCAATGAGCCTCCCACTTTCCTGACCTGCCTGTTGTATTAACTCTTTTCACTATCAAATCATATGAGCGAGCGAGGGAATGAAAACTACAACAGGAAGCAGTCCATCTTCTTGGAGATTCCCCAAATAAGAATCTCATTTCATGCTCGAGTCATTTAAAATGTAGTGTTACGTTACAGAAGCCTACGACTGATTGCTAAATTCTTGGGGTTCTTTTTCATCTCTAAATCCTGGACGTATCCGAGTCGCTCAGGTTGACAGGTTACATTTATTAACAATAGGACTAAGAGTGAGCAGGACGGAGGAGACCGCAAGAGGTGTCATTTTTTCATCGCCTGTGGTAACCTCATCGGTCAGAACAGAATCCGACAAGCATGTCAGAGCAATCTCCTCAGTGCCTATATCTCCGACTTCCCTTTTACTGCTGCCCTGCTCCGTGTCTCACCGCGCATCAGGTCCCAGAGGGCAAAAAGATGTGGAAACACAACATCAGTCAACAAACACAACCCTAGTTGGCTGAGACCCTCCTTACACCTGTCACAAAACCAACCTGCCTCCTGTGATTCTTCATCACGAGCAAAACAAGTTTAAGCTACACAATCTGATTTCCCAAATAAATGCTCGGAACAATTTTGAAGCTTTTCTCGCCTTTCTGTTCGATTCAAGCAAACAATACACCCGAATCCTAAAGGAAAAGTAGGTCACTGGAAGGTTATTTTTAGAGCCTAACGCACACTCCTTATAAATGGCCAACCTGTACGAGACATCAGCCGAATGTATCAGGCGAACATACAGAGAGTTGAGATTTTCAATTTACCGGCGAGTCGAGTTAGCCTTTAATCCGGTTTCAAACTTTAATGCCCTCCTGCGGGATGAGAGGCCATGTCAGAGCACAGCACGTGTGCATGTGCGTGTGAGGGGAGAGGCGTGTGGATTGTCTTTGATGATCGAGGGACGTGTAAGGATTTGTTAAACCCTCAGTTCTAAGTGGACCCCTGTTTCATCAGCCTCTCGGCTCTTTTCCTGCTGAGGTGTTGTACTTTCACTTTGCTTTAGAAGGAGATGCTCTCAAAATGTTTGCTGTCTCGTCCAGGTTTTTAGCTGACTGATTAAGGATGAAGCAGGGCCCAAATGTAGTTGAACCACATTGTCAGAAACACATAGTCTATCCTAGGTGAGAGGATTACTTTGTTATACAGTGCAGCCCATCCAGTCATCCAGCACACTGCAACTCCACAGTTACATACTGCAGCTCTCCAAACACATAGCAGGCCCAGTGGAGCGGAATGCAAGTGGGCAATCAGGCTGAAAATGTACTGTAGCCTAATCCTATAGGCAGAAAAAACAAAAACAAGCATCTGCCATTAACTCCAGAAATGCCACCGAGTTAGCCTTATTCCAACCATTTGGAGAAATTCTTGGACTGCTGAGCATTTACATGTCCCATTTGGAGCTCTTCCAAATGTATTTTGTCTGTGCCGACTTCCTCATGTTTTGGGGAAATTAATGTTTGACTTTAATAAAAGGAGAACATTGTTCTTTTCACCATTATTTACGCACAGATCACCCCAGATGAAGCGTGCACGGAGAAACCTGGTTATTTGCATGTCGTTCACGTGCACCACGAAGAGCAGGTGCAGGTCTGTTTGTAGTTTGCCATCGCCGCCGGTTGTGCGCACACATCAACAGAGTTTAACAGCAAGACAAGTGCAGAGGTGTATGGGACCATCTGGACATAGAAAGAGGGTCAATACACTCAGATAACCGTAATACATAATAAATAAACATCTCACAACAGATCACCCGTGAATGAAAGAGAAGTGGTTTATAAAAGAAACTTCCCTGTAAACACGGCCGTTAATTACTCTGCACCTCGAAACCCATCGGTTTACACCACCTGACTAGCAAGAGGGATTTTCTATTGTTTGTTTGTTTACATCAGGCCAAAAAAAGGTCATGTGGAGAGATAGTATGTGGGTCAGTGCAATAAGGAGGCAGCCGGAGTGAAATGAGGCAGAAATGCAAAACCTTAAAATGGATTAGAGCAGATCCGATCAAAGTTTTTGGACTTCTTGAAAAGGGTCAAAATGTCACTCCGTCACCCAGCGCTGACCTCAAAACAGGCCAGGGTTACAGCAATGATGTGGTTCAAACAAAGCAGATGTGCCGTGCAACACAGCTTTATTTTCTTGTAGACTTCTGGGACAGAAGCTGTCCCAATGTTCAGCACAAGGTGCACAGCCTCTAAGGTCAAACCAGGCTTATATATGATATTAAATCAGTTTTGAGTTCATATCAGATCAGCATTTGGAGGATGACATTTTTCTGCCTCATCAAAGCTTATTTTCATCATCAGATATTTTTAAGGGCAGGGATTAATCATCATGAGAGATCTTCATTAGGAAAGTAAAGATATGTGCTTCGTGGATAGATTTGTTTGACCCATGTCCCCCACAGCAGAGTCCATTCCAAACTTCTAATAGTAATCAGAAAAGATCAGCTCAGCGGAGGCCCGATCCATTCAGGTCAATGAGAGTCAACAGTATATTAGTAGCAGCAGCACTGTATGTCTCAGAGGCAGCTCGAGCGCTCTCTCTCCAGTGTCTGTGATATGCCATACGAATCAAAATTGTGAGAACACTGCCATCCTGTGCTCAATGCAGGAACTGCTCTCAGATCTGCTTCCTGTTTAATTATTTGAATGCGTCTTAGAATTGAGATCAGCTGCAGTTTTCTGCAAGTATTTGTCTTTGATGAGTGCTGGCTTACAGGGGTTTTGACTAGAGGTCAGCGCCTAGAAGATAATAAAAATAATAATAAATATCATGAAGTCTGAGTGCTATTCACCATTCATGTTTTCAGTCTCTATTTATGCAATGATAAGAGAGAAAAGGGTTTTCTGTTCTTTAGTGGCATAAATAGTAACAGATGGTTCTTTTAACAGCTTGATGCCTTAAAAGGAGGTTTAGTTCAGATGTGTAATATTTGAATGAATTCCTATTTATCCTTTCCTATTTCTCCTAAAGAAATTATTCCACTTAAGTTATAATGCAATGATTGGCAATCATTTTAAATCATTCATTAATCTTGTTTAATGTTAATTTATATATACTAATACATTTTTTAACATTTTACGTTGCATAAATTAACTGTTTTACTGTATTATGAATGAGTCAGGTCACCTTTATTTATATAGCACTTTATGCAATATGATTGTTTCAAAGATTCTTCACATTAATAAACAGGAAAAGAACAGTGTTAATGTTGTAAAATTAATGAATTATTAAATAAATTCAATTTCAGCTGTAAAACTACTCTATAGAAGTTAATAGTGTCATTATTCAGCTCATGTTGTCAGTGTTGGTAAAAGTTGTTTCAATTCAGTTAAATAACTGTGTCAGTGTTGCAGAGTTCATCAATTATGAAATAAGTTCAGTTCAGAAAGTAATAGTGTCATTATTCAGATCAAGTCAGTTCAATGTTTATTCATTTCAATCGATGCTGTAAAGTGTCATTATCCAACTCAGGTCAGTTCACATTTTGTTCTCATGTGACAGCGTCCGTGAAGTTAAACTGCATTACTTTTTTTAAACCCCGACTGAGTAAGCCAAAGGCAACGATGAACAATGACAATTCATTAAAAAATAAATAGAAATAAAAATAAATAACATTAACCTAGATGAATAAATGCTGAATAATTGTCCATTATTTTAAAGTGTTGATTCATATTGTAAAGATTTGTTGTTCATTTGCAGGCATTTCTCACAGTCTGTCACAGTGCAGCAGACTAAGTGCCGTCACATCAGCTTGTGCAACATTGTTTACCTTCCTGGACATACTGTCCGACTCTGAGGAGCTGCTGTCAGGAGAGGAGCTGTCAGCAATCATTTGGAAGAGGTCTCTCTGGACTCTCTGGACTCTCTGGTCAAATGTTCTGTCCCTCTATGTACAGGGATACTGTACAGCTGTACACGGTATCTTGTCTGCCCCTTACGTGTCTTCTGCTCTCGTGATGATGTGATACAGTCAAGTGGAATACAGATGGATGAGCATGAAACCATACCCTCCAGTCCAGACATATCAGGGCAAGGCCAAGGTGCTGAAGAGGCAGGTTACTGCACGGTCAGAGCCCTAGGAGAAGTGATGATGTGGGTGAGAGTGTTACTAGCATAATTAGCATTGAGTTATTCTTAATTTTTCTGAAATTTAATATAGATGCAGTTTTACTTCCAGTGTATTCTCTTTTGAACACATAGGCCTACGCATCAACCTAACATGAGCAATATAATATAATATGGAACAAGGACAAGGCAATTTTTTTTTTTACAAGTTGTATAAATTAACATTTTTAATGTTGACATACTGTACTTAATTTTAATATACTAAATTATAATAATGTAAATGTCAAGTGTTTAGAAAAGTTCTATATAAATACTTTATTAATATAATATTAATATGCTTTGACAAAAAATGTATTGAATAATCAAAATTATTGTTATTATTACATTATTATTATTTACTCATTATTACTCATCATTCATATGTTCCCTGTAAAACATTTTGTAAAGGTTTTTTTTTTTTTTAAGGTGCCATATAAATAAAACTTTACTTATGTACTTAGCACCCTGTCCTGTGGAGGCAGTTAATGCTGAATCATGTTGAAATGTACTTTCAGTTGTAAACCCATGAGGACGTCTGAAACAAAACAGCACCTCCTAAATCATAAGAACAGGCAGAGCAGGGTTTACGGGTAGAGCTGCATCAGAGAGAAAAAATGTGACATGTACGGTTAAAGAGGGACTGATTACTGTGTTGTGCATGGTGTTACTGATGGATGTCATCCAGCTGAGTGATCAACTGCAAAGATAATGAGGCCTCATAACTGTCTTAACACTCCTGCACAACATAATAGTGGCAAGGGTCACTCTGCCTCAGAAACCCGGTACACACTCACACAAGCTTATAATCATCCTATCAAACAATACATACAGTTACACAAATGCAAACAATGCGCATTACCACCATACTCATGCATGGCCATGAATACACAGCGAGCTCAGCTCATTCTTGCTCAGTAAACACAGCTGTGGATGCCCTGGGGCATTTAAGGTTGTACAGCATCTGCTGATCAGGCGCACAGTCTTGAACTTCATTTAAGCTTCACTGGCATTTGGCCCAACAAAGATAAATGCAGTAGTATAATTGAATTACAGCATCACCACATGTACAGGGAAGACAGAAGATCGCCACATGCTTACACTGTGCAACCAGGCATTAGAGCAAACATTTGAACACATGGCATTTCCAGAGGTTTGTTATTGTCAAAACAGCAGTTGTGCACAGTGAACACAACATAATACACATGGGCACACATATAGGAGTCATGTGATCATGCAAATTTCTTTTGTGACAGGTAAAGAGCCACACAAGGAAGGGCTTGTTTTCTGCTCTGAAAATCTCTCATGCTGTGTACCGGTCATATTGACCCGAAAAGGATCTTCTTTTCCCCAAAATTGCTAGTTAATGTTATTGCATTGGACTAAAACTTGATTTTGCTCACACAGTATATAACAACTTCCCCAAGAATTTGATAATTTTTGTACTTTTGGGGATTGGGGATTCCC
>NW_015640388.1:152527-170115 GCF_001515625.1 Sinocyclocheilus rhinocerous | reverse complement strand
TGAGAGTATTTACTTCGATTATGCATCTGAAAATATAATTTTATTGTATCAAGAGGGGGTGTGAAACAAACATTACTAAGTATCTCTCTCACATGCACGCAGTTAATATGCTTTTGAAAGGGAATTGTTACTGCGCAGATTTCTTTTTAAAACAAAATTATCATTGAGCAGGCTGAATAGATTTCTCTAACAGGCCAGTTAAAGAGCGGCGTGTGGCCTCGAAGCGTGTCGCGTCAAAAGCGATTAGCAGGAATGGAAAATGACACCTGAATGGTGAAGCCTTTTGATGCCTTGTAGGCTCTAATGCTCGAGAAAGCAAACCCCAAACATCCCACTCAAATAATTGTTTGTCTGAATATTTGAGAGCTTCGATCGGCTGCTTGAATTGGTATTTTTGGGAGGACGCGTCTAAGGTGGAACAAAACAGGAGTAAGCTGCTGTATGTGTGGAAAAGCATGAGGGACAAATTGTTCCCATGTCCATTTCTGCCAGAAGATTAGGCGTAAGTGTAAAATCGCAAATGCTGTCGAGAAAAATACAGTTGCGTTATGCCTCATTGTGTAGCCGGAGAAATGTGGGTGGCTAGTTGAATTATTAAACACGGGAAAGTAAAAGGGCTGTGTTCCCACAGTCTGATTGGTTATTCAAGGTGACCAGAATTAGATTTTAAGATTAAGAGATTTACGAACTAATTTGTTCTACATAAAAATCTTGTGGTTGGAACAACATGCAATTCCTATAGCCTACACACGAAGCAGTTGCTGTGGTCAAAGAGTAGAAGCTATACTATTTGCTGTGGTCATAGATAGGTTTCGTTTTCTGTTCAACGCCCCTGTGTTCATATCACGGAATAACACGGAAGCAGGAAATAGGTACTGCTGCACCTGACGCCGAGTCAAACCGTCTAGTAAAAAAATAGCAGGTTGATTTAATTCTTGCAGCCAGCGGTAAGATATACATTTCCTGTCCACATTTTATAATACGTTTAACTATTATAGCATCTAAAGCAGTTTAAAATATATAAAACTATTTTATTGTTGCATGCTATGGATGGGAATTGTTATAGGCTACTGCTTAGCATTACTGGGTTTGATTGCAAATCCTCTTGACATATAATAACGATTCTTTTAGTACTATTGAGGACAAAAAAATATTACTTTTAATGGCATTTATTGTCATCAGCAGCCTGTTGCCAAACGATGAGATCACTGCAACCGAACATAGGCCGAGCTAACAAATCCGAAATAAATGTAAAACTGTTTTGTGTACCTGAACATTTTAATGATGTTTCCCAGCATGACAGCATCGCACAGTTCTTGGTTTCACAGTTCTAGGTTCAGAGTCAAACCTCACCAACTGATTCATAAGTGTTTTGATTCATTTAAAAGAATTGGCTCATAAGAATCATTTGTTCGGATATTGGACTACATTTGTTGCACGTTTATTCACTTAAAAGAACCGGTTTAAAAGATTCATTGTTTGGGAATCGGACTAGTCTTCAGCAGTGTTGTGCTGCTGATTAGTGCAGAAAGTTGTTGTTTTTTTTGTTTGTTTTTTTGTTTTTTTAGTTTACGACGCTTTTTAAAAAACATTTTCTTTTAATTTATTGTTTATGCTTTATGGGTGTTTTCAATGACAGCGTCATTTTACTGAAAGCTTTGCAAACGATCTAATCTTTTAGGTCACTATGTCAGAGAAAGATGAAGAGACATTCAAGTCTGTGGACTTGGAGCAGCAAACTGAAAAGTCTCCGGAACCAGAAATCAATCCTCAAGAATCTCCTAGTGAAACAGAAACAGAAACAGATAAACCCAGCACACCAACTGCTGAGGCCAAAGTGGAAACCACGCCCTCTACAAATACAGCAGTCAAAGCTAAATGGACATCATCTGTGGAACAGTTTAAATTGAAGAGATTTTTTGTCCTCAGGGTAATGTCTTACTTTTTCAAGTCTCATTGAAGTCTCAGTTTTCTGGGTTGACCACAAATTGGTGTTCCACTGTGTTAGTAATCATTTCTGACACATTATCTACATTTCTTTTGTATGTTGGTGCAAACAAACCATGGTTGCTCTGTGGTACAATATAGTGCTGCTGACAACACCTTTTGTAAATATGAATATCCTCAATCACCTATTAAGCAAACAGTGACATTCATAATACTCTCTAATCGTCCACTGCTGTCTGTTGTCTGCCAATATTAAGTCAAACATATATTCTTCACCTGAAGAGATCACCAAAGGCTGTTTTCCTGTTTTTTGTTTCCTCAGTCTACTTGGTCATTTGATTAGCAAATAGTGTTTGTTGGCCAGCTCAAAGACCAACTTTTGCTTTGTGAAAGTGGTGAAACGGGATCACTCATGCCTTAAAACTATTGTATACACTTGCATTTGCAACCAACACTTGCAACCATTGTTCGCACTTGCAATACAATTGCATTTTTATGACTGAGCAGTATAATGTATTATTACTTGTATTGTAATCAATAGCATCTCTGGCTCTGTGTTTCTGGAGTGGCACAACACTATAGCTAATTAATAGTTAGAATCAGGTGTGGCACAACACTATAGTTAATTAATAGTTAGAATCAAATCAGTTAAACTGACCGATGAAGGAAAAAATAAAATATGCGTGACAATCTGTAATATGTAGAAACTTTATGGTAGACTTCTGGCATTAATTAATTTAAATTGAAAGCACATAGGTTTACCATTATAGTTTTAATCTTTTTCAAAGCTTCTCTCATATGGACCACTACAACCATGTTTACATGAACAAGAACATTATGACATTCTAATATTTGGTCAGTTTCAAACACACCTTTTTGAAAGGAATTTTTACTATACAAACACTGAAAGAAAGAAGCGTGACATTCTCCGATTCTCCAGTGATTTACTGAAAAAATGTGAACAGTTATATGGCTTCAGCATAAAAGACGTTTATATAATATAATTTTACAAATCATTGTGACTTGAGCTACACTATACATTTTTTGTTAATATACTGAGCAAGTAAAGCATATAACCATCTTTCAAACCATGTTTAAAAATAAAACACGAACATTTTACCTGTAATAAAACATGAATCAACATAGTTTGCAAAGTATAACATTTTCTGTGCATTGACTAGGTTCACAAAACAATATTTATGTTGGTAATAGTACCAATCTCTAAACCAGTCACTACTTTGGTCTATTTGCCTATAAATGGTCTTGCCAAGTTTAGTTTCCATCGTTATCTGAAATGAATAGCATTAGAATAACATTGTTATGACTAATGTCAGTGTTGCCAAAGCTGGGCATAGCAGTGCGCCTCAAGCTATCAGATTCATCTGTACAGAATAGAGAAGCTGAAGCACAACTCACATAATTACGAAAACATGTTTTTCCACAAGTAACTTTTAGTTTTATGGTTTAACTAGTAAAAGGCCAAATGTTACATAGAGTAGTTTTAAGGAACACCGAACAAGTTTAGTTTGTGGAAATATTTTTATTATTCCGTAAAATAAATAGATGATCTAGCATTTTGCTCTACAGCACCCCCTAGAGGGGTCTATTCCCACCAGCACCAAATGCACAGATGCTTAATGAAGATGAATTGTTGTGTTTTTACATTTTAGCCTGGAACATTGAGCCATGGTATTGAGGATGTTAAATCTCTGGTAATTCCCACAGAAGATGGTGCAGTCCAGAGTGTCTGGCTCATGGCTGAGTAAGTGTTTTTTTGTTGTTTTCTTAGTTAAGAGTGCACAGTTAAGAGTACTTTTAAAATAACTATGCGTAGATTGTTCTGCAAATGTGCAACATTCACATGGAGTAAGCAAATCTCATTCAGGACTTTTGTCACATAAGCACTCACTACGGGACGCAGTCCATTATCTCACTCAGTGTTCTGTAAATAAGTCAAATGTGCAGTAAATAATTAAAACTAAATAAACAGGCAGCAGAATGGAGCTGCTAGAAGACATTTTGCTAAATGTGCTGGCAGATGTCAACTTCTATCTGTCTCCGAGCAGGCTTACAGGAAACAGTTTAAAGGCCTTGCTATATGATAATTAATAATATATATTATATTTCCCATCTTCCGGACTGGTACTCACGTGTGTGCACACACACACACACACAGACACAGACGGTTTTTTTTTTCCAGCAATGCCTGAGCAGTTCTGTGGTTTGAGATTAGGCTTGAAACAAAAGATGAAGTTCATGGAATTCATGCATACTGGTATAAATTTCTTATGGAAGACGTAGGAAATAGCTTTTTGCTGTCAAAACAAAGACACCTGAAAGGCATAATACATAGGTTAGTTGCATTAAAGTAGCTTTAAATAGTCTCATATGCCACATTTGTTCATTATCAAACATTCACATAACTTTAAATGCATTATCTTGCCCTATGTGCGTCCTCACATTATGTGCATAATTTAAAATCAATGTAGAATATGTTCTTACAAAAATCTACAGTACCATGTAAAAGTTTTAATTCAAACATTTGCCTAGTCATAAGTTTCTCAACAAGTAAAAAGTACCTAAATTAAACACCAGAATGCCCTGTGTTGCACTAAGATTCCCATGTGCCGCTTATGTCACTGTCCAAATCTGATGTGAGGAGAAATGCGCAGAAGCTCTCCATACATGAACTTCTCATTGGCCAGTTGAGGTGAAAGCACTGACAAATTATATGAGCGTTGGTATTTTGAAAAACAAAACGCATATTTCTATCTGAACATAATATCTGGGATCTAAAAATGTAGGCATGCATATTTTGCAAAGGCAATTTTTTACATTTTGAAGCTTTTAGAATATGTGGGCCTATATAATTGAGACCCACACGATTATAGACAAATTTTGCAGAAGAACTCACAATAACTCAGCAGAGAATTCACAGGCAATGCAGCTAGCTATTGATTGTTTGGTTGATTTGCAATAGATTAGTCTTTGAAATGTATAAAATGCACTATGCATAGATTATTTAAGGTTTCAAAAGATTCCCTAAGCCAGGAGTTTTCAAACTCGGATCTGGCCCATGATAGGGGGCCTGTGAAAATTTTGAGAGAAAATCTACATTTGTGTACATTTTTGTAAAAAATAAATAAAGAAATAGGTTTATCTCTTCTTACTTGGCCTATAAATTAAAGAATGCTTGCTTTTGTTGTATCCATGAGTTTTTAGTTAAAGACACCTTTCTCATTGGATTACTATTTACACTTAATATTAAATTGTTCATCATTAAATACATTTTAATTAAAAATTTACTTTTGTACTTTAACTGTACTCTATTATTGGGTAGAAAAAAATATACACTGATACACAATTTAGTACAAAATAAAAATGTTCCACATAATATTCAAATAATTGCTTTAAATGTGACAGTTTAACTACAAATCATTAATTTGAACATTTTAGACAGGGGGTCCCTCGCAAGGGAATCAACATACTTGACCAGAAAAAGCCTGCTCTAAGTTGCCATTTAGAATAACTGGAATAGAAACAATACTGATGCTATTGATACTAATACTAATGTGCCAAACTAATGTCAAACTGTGAATTAACATATGTCCAACAACTTGTTTTAGAATCCTACTGTGCTTGATCAAAGCTGTGGAAGAATTGTGAGCGATAGATTTGTGGGAATGTAGGCCAGTGTAGTTACATTGATGTACTGTATACACCACAGCAGAGGTCTGCAGTCGGGCCCAGTAGGGGACCCTTGCTAACATGTTCCAGAGAATTAAACTCATGTTAATGAAAGGTGCTGTAAACAATATTAGCCACTCTGGAACTCCTGCCAGACCACAAACATACCATTGTACCATTGAGACATATTTCATTGTGAAGCAGGAGAGCAACAGCATGTCATCTGAGTGTTGTCAAAGTAGTCAAAAGCAGCAGTAGCAGAATTCTTGCATGACAAACTGACAACTGCTTATGGAGTTGAATATGGTGCTTAAGTGATTGATCCGCTTCAACTACCAGGTGATATTTCAGAACATCTAGTTCAGACAGATATTATGAGAGTCATTCCATAAAAAAAAATTGTATACAGCACCGTTAAATAATTACTTTACAAAATGAAGATTTAATAGCATTCTTAAATACTCCAACACCAGAGTAATTAGAGATGAACAATATATCTGTATCATATCAGTTGAGATTTTTGTTTTGTTTTGTTTATAGTTGTCGTCAATATGGGATATATAAATGTATACATTTAGATTACCTTTACTGTTATGTGATTATGTTAATCTTTAAAAATATTAATAATTTAATAACATTGTTAATCCCAGTGTTGGGGAGTAACTAGTTACATGTAACGGCATTACGTAATTTAATTACAAAATAAATGTAACTGTAATCAGTTACAGTTACTAAGAAAAAATGTGTAATTAAATTACAGTTACTTATGAAAATGTTAACGATTACAAACGGAATTACATTTGAATATTTACACACATCCACGTACAGATTTTTCA
Source organism: Sinocyclocheilus rhinocerous (assembly GCF_001515625.1). NCBI lineage: Eukaryota > Metazoa > Chordata > Actinopteri > Cypriniformes > Cyprinidae > Sinocyclocheilus > Sinocyclocheilus rhinocerous. Next base: position 163,645 of record NW_015640388.1, on the reverse strand, counting down.
AGAGAAAGGAAAAATTGAAATCGCATCATATGACCCCTTTAATTATTTTGCATGTCCCCAACTGAAGGATTTAATGTTAATGAACAAACAAGTATTTGAGTTGATGTATATGCTTTTATTTATTATTATTTTTTAATTAACAATTTTTTTTCCAAACCATTGTTAGATGCAGTGTTTCCTAATCTGCATTGAACTTCAGATCAATCTCAAAGTAAAATGCGGTACTAAAGTCTGATTTTGTGGTGGATGTGTTCAAATTTGATCATCTTAATTCAAGTGATGAAGGATTTTGAAAGTCTGACAGTGTTGTGCACTACTGTAAGGTTAACCCTGCCTGGTGTAAATGTTTGAAAATGATTAACAGTTGCAAATAAACATTCATTAGAAATTTAGAAAAGTTACATTACTTTAATAAAGTAATTGAAAAAGTTTCACTACTATTACATTTTAAATAGGGTAACTTGTAATCCGTAACCTATTACATTTCCAAAGTAACCTTCCCAACACTGGTTAATCCTCAAATCTTAAAATGAAAATATTTTTTTCATGCTGTACATTATAATGCTGCAATTGCAATCCACTTGTAGCATTTAAGACAACTGAATTTCAGTTGTTTAATTTATTTAGAAATGTATTAAATGTAATTTTTTTATTAATTTATGTTTTATAAATAGTCTAATGTTGGTCATTTATCAGTTATTTGCTTTTTATAAGATTGAACTAGAGACAGGAAGCAATAAAGGAGGGGGATAAAATCAGGAAAGGACTGCAAGCCAGGACTCAAACTATGGCAACACAAGGCTATGACTCTGACATTGGCCCGAATTTTAATATTGTGCATCTTTACAAGTAATATCCACATTTTTAATACTCCCTCCGTTTTCATGTTTGTGTAGGATTGATCATTGGAACAATGAGAAAGAGCGTTTGGTGCTCATCACAGAGAACACCCTCCTCATCTGCAAATATGACTTTGTCATGCTTAACTGTGAGCAGATTCAGAAGATTTCACTCAACTTCATCGACCGCATCTTCCATGGTACCTTCTGCTTTCCACCACGTACCCTTCTGAAGTGAGTAGCAACCTTTCTCTCATCAGCATCACTTCATTCATTGTTGAAAAGGCCACATCTCACTAATGCAACAAAAAAGTCTTAACTCACCAGTATTTCCTCATCTTTTACGTACACATCTGATATTCACATTGTTTGCTCAACTGTGAATAACAGAACCAAAAACACAAGCACAAAAAATTGTCTACGCTTCACTGATTTTTGCCATGTGTAACGAAGCCTCGTACATTCAAGAACTCTCAGAACTTATTTTTCTGAGAAATATCTTTCACACTGGCATAATGCCAGTTTTGGAAATCAGTTACAAATTCCTCCCCACTTTTTGCATGTCATGCTTAATTGCATGATAAGAGGAAAGATATGTGCTCTTATAGATGACAGCTTGGCAGGGCTTGTCGAGAATGAGAGATAGACTTGTGTTCTGCTTCAGTAACGACATTGTGTTTGTGATAACCGTATGTAAACACAGGAAGAAGCCAGTGTTACCTTAACTTCTTGGTGGTCTTAAAAATTTAGTTGTGGGCTAATGGTCAGAGAGTCGGACTTGTAACCCAAAGGTCGCAGGTTCGAGTCTTGGTACCGGCAGGGATTGTAGGTGGGGGGAGTGAATGACCAGCGCTCTCTTCCACCCTCAATACCACGACTGAGGTAAGACCCTTGAGCAAGGCACCGAACCTGCTCCCTGGGTGCCGCAGCAAAAATGGCTGCCCACTGCTCCGGGTGTGTGTGTTTGTTCACTACTCACTGCTGTGTGTGTGCACTTGGATGGGTTAAAAGCAGAGTACAAATTCTGAGTATGGGACACCATACTTGGCCACACATCACATCACTTTCACTTTCACTAATAGCATGTGAAGACTTTATGCATAAAACCAAGGCAAGTGAGCGTTGTAGGTTTCTGACACCTGAGAACAATCATGATCTATGCGTTATGTGTCTTTGTGAGGAGCACGAACGTTCGTTGCCTAAGGGCTCTGAATGCCCTCATTGTGAAAAAATCGTTTGCGTTTGAGGGACAAGCATCTGCGTCTTGCGGTTCGGGTCCCGCTGCTGCCGAAGCACGGCAAAGACTCATATCGTGGGGTTTGGAGATCGAGCTTGCAGAAAAGTTTGAGAAGGATATGGACTTTTCAAAAGTGCTCGAGCGCTCGGCGTGATCCAGGTACTCTTTTTCTTGAATCAACTGATACCCACGGATAGCGCTATATTGGGCTCATCTAGAGAGAGTGAGGACATGGATGTAGTTGGCGATGAATGTGTGAGCACTGAATCTTCCCAACCTAACTTCAGCCCCTCATGCGGGGAAATTCTGGAGATAATGGCGCGCACCATTAAGAGGCTTGTTTCATGCAAAAGCCAGAAGCCTGCCCGTGGCAGATTAGACGAGCACTTTCTGGCCGCCCATGACCTCCCCTCCCCCAGGAGTCTCCCCTTTCTTCCTGAACTCCACACGGTGTTAGTGAGATCATGGGACAGACCATATTTTGCTCGGCTGCATCTTTTTCAGCATGTGGATTATGTTGAGGATGTGGCTGAGCACGGTTATGCGAAGATGCCCCCTGAAGAGGAGATGCTCACAAGCTCTCCGAGGGTGAGTCGTCTTCTTTAAAGACTCCTGCTCTGCCATCAAGAACTCTTCAGACCACATTGCATCTGAATGGCAGGGCAAATGTGGCAGCATGAGGTCAAGCTGAAAGAGAATTGCATGCAATGGCTGTTTTACAAGCTTACCAAGCTGACTTGCTTAGAGATCTAGATGAGGGCAAGGGTTTGTCCCCCTGAGACAGTTGAGGAGCTGCGCCGCACCACAGACTTAACAGACTGCTGCTGCCATTGGGTGTGCGCTGGCAGCAATGGTGGCTATGGAGAGGCATTTGTGGTTAAATCTTGCAGACATCGGGAGGAAGGAGAAAGCCTTTCTTCTTGATTCTCCGCTTTCACCTTCTGGGCTTTTTGGCACTTCTGTTGAGGCGGTGGTCAAGAAGTTCAGGGAGGCAAAGGTGCAGTCCGCTGCCTTCAGCAAGTTTATTCCCCGCCGTCCCAAGTCTTCCTCTAAAACCTCTGAGGGGGCTGGTCCATCTCGATCTTAGGATCATAGGCAAGGATCAGTAGAGTCGCGTGGCTACTCGGGGCCCTCCTTCCTCTAGGAGTCCTCTAGGAGTCGGGCACAGAGGTGGGCAAGAGCTAAGAGGAAGAGAGCGGATCTCAGGAAGGTTTTGGATGAGAAGTGTCACCACTCACCATTCTAAACCGCGCTCTGATTCTAACACTTCTTGATGTGTACTCCTTGCTAAATTAATTATTGGATTGAGTAATTTGTCTTTGGATTGTAAACTTGAGTGGGCTCTGAAGTGCCCAGGTGTTCCACCTTGGATCAGTAACCTATAATTTTCTCACAATAAAGTATTTTGTATGTTTGGGAATATTTTAGCCAATGGCTTTGGACTCTCATTCATTCCTGTACTTTTCTCCATCCTCAATGTGCTGCTTAAAGCCTTAAACAGACAAATGAGGAAAATCTGAGACTATGAGTCATTTTTCCTAACCATATTAGCAGTTTTTACAGGGTGATAATACCCACAATGCAGCAGGATTTAACAAATGGTATCAGAGGAGAAGGAGGCCAGAGTCTCTTTTCTTCTCTTAATTTTTGTGTGGAGGGATTATGTGAATGGAAATGGGATGTAAGGAGGACTTTATGACACAGGGAGGGAGGGGAGAACTGTCAGTACAGCTCTTGTGTAACCGATTAGTGGTATAAATTAATGTAGTCCTTTCATCTAAACCTTTTAAAGCTGGCTCAGGGGACACCAACCCAAGTAAAACTAATTTGATTAATAAAATGTAATGCGGCGTGAAGTGCTTAGGAGAGGCAGGCCATATTGAGCTGACTTTATCTTCCCACATTACATTCAATTATAAATAAAATGCCACTGAAAACCATCCTAGAGTGCTGGAGGAAAAACTCTTAACTTTTATAAAGAATATCTCTTTGGTTTTGAGACTTTAGTGTTTGCAACTTTACAGATCTTCTTTATGCACCAAGAGCTTGTAACACTCCAAAGAGAAAGGAAAATTTTAAATCGCATCATATGACCCCTTTAAAGCCACTCTTTTTCTTTTTTCTTTCTCCTTCCCTCTTTTGCTTAATAATTTCTTTCTATCTCCCTCATCATTTTTTCTTGTCTCTCTCTCAATCTCATGCTCAAGCTGTCTGCACTTCTCTCTTTTAAATGAATGTGCACGCACGCAGTTCTCTGCATATGTTGTCCTTTTTAACTCACAACACCACTTAAATAGTATTCTTATTGATCTCCAGGCTGTCATTTATTTTGTCTCATTGACTGTAATCACTGCAGATGATGAGCCCTTCATACTTTTATGGTTAGTCACCTCAGATGACACCTGATATGTTTTTTGTTCAGAACCTCACTTGCAGTAGTGGGACAGTAGAATACAGGATATTAGAATACTACAGTAGAAATGCCTCAAAATGGCAAACCTCAGCTATTACTTAACACCATCGTTCAGTACCAGTCCGATGAATTATTGAGCGAATGGAACTTCTTATGGTTCTGTGCTAAGTATTATCTTCATGTCAGCATGTATAAATTGCAATGCTCCAGTGTTATAATTGCAGGCATTTGTGCATTCTATAAGGAAACTTAGTGTGCAGATTTTAGTCTTTGTTTGTGTTGTTTCTTTGAGCTATCAGAAGTTGACACCGGATCAATGCAATGTATCAGCCGAATATTATTAAAATATCCCAGACAGTGTGAACAGGACCCCAACAAAAAGTGCAGGGGTCTTCTGAAAGCATCCACATTTTCAGCTACTTCAAGTTTAGTTCTGGAATATATTGGCACCATATCAGTAGTAATGTAAGGGTTTTTTATTCATTTATCAGTTTCAGTTAAGATTAGATACACTACCATTCAAAAGTTTTGAGTCTGATTTATTTTATGGTTTTGAAAGATGATTCTTATGCTCAAGTAATACTGTGAAATATTATTGCAATTTAAAACAACTGTTTTCTGTATTAATATATTTTTAAATTATAATTAATTCCTTTGATGGAAAAGCTAAAATTCAGTGTTACATGATTCCTCAGAAACCACTCTTATATGCTGATTTGGTGCTTATTATTATTATCATACTTAATATTTTTGTGATTTTTCTTTCAGTATTCTTTGTTGAATAGAATATTCAAAAGAACAGCATTAATGACAGAATGTTTTGTAACATTGTAAAAAAAATCTTTACTGTCGCTATTGATCAATTTAATGCATCCTTGCGAAATAAAAGTATTAATTTTTTAAAAACCACAAACTTTTAAATGGTAGTGTACATCTGTCAGTTTTATATTTATGTCCACCTGTTTTTTCATTTAGATTACATTTGCATTACATTTCACTGTCATCTAGTCTTGTAGCACTGTCATGTACTGCATAATTTTTTAGCAGATCTCAATATGAATATACATTTTATGAATATCTATTATAATGTTGTGATGCCTAAATTAAATTGAAGCATTTAAAACTATTGTAGTGTGTATTATATTTTACTTTTGTTTTCAAAATAGTATAAAATGTAATAAATATTATTAAAATAATTAACGGCGTATCAGCATCAGCCAGAATTTTAATATTGTGCATTCCTAGTACTTCCAGCTTTGTCAAAAACATTTTGTCATATTTAAAACCTTTCCGCAGATTTCCACAGAATTGTCCAACAGTCAGCGCAGGACATGTGAAAAAAAAAGTGTGCTGATTACGTTAAGTTTTCACTTGATAATGAAATTCCAGAATTTTAATATTGTGCATTCCTAGTACTTCCAGCTTTGTCAAAAACATTTTGTCATATTTAAAACCTTTCCGCAGATTTCCACAGAATTGTCCAACAGTCAGCGCAGGACATGTGAAAAAAAAAAGTGTGCTGATTACGTTAAGTTTTCACTTGATAATGAAATGTATTTACTGTACAGCCAAACAATGCAGTGATTACACCATGCCCAAGTTTTATCATGGGTTATAGTAAGGGTTTGCTCCAGATGTATGTAGGCTACTGATAACTTCCCTTAACTACAGGGAGAATGGTTTATGGTGGTTTTGAATGAGTCTTAGCCTCAATTTGGTGCAAAGAGAGTTAATTCACTATGGCTGGATGAAGGAGTGTGTAGTGTTTTCAAAATGTGCTTTTCGACCCAGAATGTCTAGACAAGGTAATTACCCATCTACCCTGCACATCACTCATGTGCTCTCCGCAGCTCGTGCTAACAAGAGCTTTTTTTGGACGTTTTTAAGGAATGTTTCTATAAAAAAATGTATTCAACAAGTCAAGTGTAAAAAGGATGTTTATGAAACATCAAAATGTGTCAGACTTGGAGGCAGTGTTTTCAGCTATCTGTCAAATGAAAGCATATAGAGAATGAAATTTGCAATTAAGCACAGAAGATTGCCATTACAAAACTTGGAGAGGCAAAGCAATAACCAAATATTGCCACAGAGAATAACTGTATTCTGTTAATATATTTTAAAATGTAATTTATTACTATGAAATCAAAGCTGAATTTTCAGCAGCCATTACTAGTCTTCAGCGTCAGATTCTAATATGCTGAATTTTTTGCTCAATACATTTTTTTTTTTTACATATTTTTGTGGAAACCATTATCATTTTTTAAAACAAGATTCTTTTGATGAACAGAAAGTTGAAAAGAACAGGATTTATTTGAAATAGGAATCTTTTGTAACATAGTAAATATCTTTGATCAATTTTATGAGTCCTTGCTGAGTACAATTATACATTTCTCAAAAAAAAGAAAGAAAGAAATGCTGAATTTCAAAGTTTTTTGTTCAATAATCCACCACATAACATTACTGAACACTTGATTATGAATCATTCAGGTTTGTGGTTTGGTCAGCAGAGGGGGCAATTTCACACATTTAGAGCAGCCTCCACTTACAGTACGTATCCTCCCCAAACAGCACTGTATCCGAAACCACCTTGCACATATTACCTGATTAAGAACCAGGCTACTGAAATAACTTCTGAATCACTTTAAGCTTTTTAGTTTTGCAGTTTTTCTACACCTTGCAATCTATCTTAGCTGTTTCCATTAAGTGCTCTGGGTGGGGTATAAACTGCACAAACAAAAGAACTGTATTGCAGCATTCATTGTGATTGACTTCCTGGGATGGATTAGCTAAAGTTTACATAGGGATTTGTTAACCATTTCTTAACTATGTGTCAACATGATAGTGCTTGTCAGGTCATTCACTGTATTGACTGTGTCCACTGCAGTCATATAGATTAATGTTTCAGCATTGTTTGGACCTGAGTGACTCTGGGATGATTTGTCATTGTCAAGAAGCATAACTCTAAATCTTGTGTGTTTTATATGGAGAGAGCTGATTTATTCCTGATTGCTGTAAAATATTGCCTACAGTGCTATATGAAAAAGTATGTGAAACCTTTGGAATCGGTTGGTTATATGTATTAATTGGTCATAAAATGTCATCTGATCTTCATCAATGTCACAACAAGTATAGACAAACACAATGTGCTTAAGCTAACAGCACAAAAACAATAATAATCTTTCATGTCTTTATTGAACACATTCTATTAAAGTCACACGGCTGTGGAAAAAGTAAGCTAAGTGACTTTTTGTGATGTGTTTCACAAGTTAATCATGAGTCCCTTGTATGTTCTGAGCAGTTAACCATGTAAGCATCTTCTAAATGGCAGTACTAAATGAAAAATACGTTTTTTAAACAAAATAAGGAAAAACACACTTTATTGTCCTGTTAAAAAAAGTTTAAAAGTTCAAAAAGTGAATTTGATGACAATTCAGTGACATTTAATGCAGAAAACCCAACCAATTCCAATAGATTCACATACTTTTTTTGCAACCGTATGTTAAACAGAAACATTATGATGTATCATTTCTTCACATTTACTTTCCTGAATCTTCACCTCCTGAAGGAAATTAGTCACTGGATAGAATAAGGCCCCACCTAGTATGTCTTTCTCTCGCCTTCCTCTCTCTCTTGCTCTGAAATTTGTGCTTGAATTCTGTCTCTCTCTTTCGATCATGCAATTCTCCTGTCAAGTAAAAGAGTGGCTTATGGATGTCTATGCAGTGAGTGTTGTAAAATCTGGTGGTGCTGCTCAATTGTAGGATCTATTGAGCAATCTGAGGATTTGTTTGTTGGCTCTGGCACTCTACAAGCCACTTGCCCTGACAGCTGTGGCAGACCTCTGATATTCATCTAGTGTGTTGACTTACCAGTCCTCAGTCATACAAAGTGCAGTCGACCGCTACAGGAATTTCAAGACGCTGCACCAAAGCTTAACTAAGAATACATTGGAGTGTGTGTGTTTCTTGTTGTGTTTATTTTTGAGTCGATCAAAAATGAAACTCATCAATCCTACACAACCTCCCATGCTACTATATGAATTATTTTATCTTCTTTCTCATGCCATTCAAGGTTACATTAAATCAGTGATCCTCAAATCTGGCTGGCGGGATCCACTTTCCTGCAGAGTTTAGCTCCAACCCTATAATCAAAACAAATCTACCTGTGATTTTCTAATGATCCTGAAGACATTGATTAGCAAACTCAGGTGTGTTTGATTAGGGTAGAGCTAAACTCTGCAGGAAAGTGGATCTCGCGAGCCAGATTTGAGGGTCACTGCATTAAATGATTGTAGGGGGAAAAAAACAATTTACCATGTGTTTGTTATATGTAACAATATGTAACACATTCAGTCAGTGGCACTGACATGCCAGTTAGTCTAAGGAATGTGAAGTGTTTTTCCATAAAAGTCATTTTGGTGTTTCTGTATTTAAGTACACTAGATTATTGCATTAAATGACGTAATGGCATTAAGAAAAATTCTCAGTGATCCAAACGAGTACCTGGCAAGCCAATCATATAATGGCCCTGATGTCACTGAATCACTTTCAGATATTTACGTCAGCAAGTCATCATTTGCAGATACCAGAGAAATCATAGAGTAGTGGTGTAAGATGAATCACAACTGTTGCATAAGTGTTTAAGATCACTTAATAAACAGCTGTTTTTGATAACAGTCTCCAAAACATTTTAAAGCAAACATGTCATGCAAAAATAATGAAAATAAATGAACGGGCAGTCAATTTATAGCATGACAATCGGTTGTGTTTTTTTTTTTTTTTTTTTTACACAAAAGCAGTTTGTTAAGGCATTTCATTTTGAAGTATTCCCCTTGTGGATGGACTCTGACACTACTGACATTAAAATACACTAGATTCTAGCATTAAATGAGGAAATGGCCGTAGAAAATTGCTCACATGATCCAACTGAGTACTTGGTGAGTCAATCATATAGTGTCCCTGATGTCACTAAATCATTTTTGGATATTTACATCAGCCATTCACCATTTGCAGATACCATAGAAATTGTAGAGTAGTGGTGTAAGATGAATCACAACTGTTGCATAAGTGTTTTAAGATCACTTAATAAACAGCTGTACAGCTGTTTTTTGTTAACAGATTTCAAAACACTTAAAAAAAAAAAAACCGTCAAAGATGATGAAAATGATTTCAATTATTTACTAGTTAAAGTTTTTTCATATATAAATGTGTCAAATTTTTATTTCTTTGAACAGGAATATTGTCTACACTATGAAGCAATTACAATGTAATGATTAAAGTGATTTTCAAAATTAAAATAATATGATAAAATTCATTTATAATTTATATATAAGTATGTGTGTGTGTGTGTGTGTACACTATCCCACTATTGTTTTTTGTAATTGTAACAGCTTGTGCCACCACATTTTTAAAAATGACTCTATTGCATCTTTATGTTTGAAAAATGTCCCTTTAAATACTGTACATAAACAGGCACAAAACATTATTCCAATTTTATGGCCAGCAGGAAACATTACATTTAGTGTGTCTTTATTTCTAGGAATGCACTCCTGTGTGTAACGCGTCTTGGGGGAAGCTTGTGTGTCATGCATGACAGATCTTAGCGTTCATTTTTCACCTTCTCTTTTTCACCTTTTCTTTTCATCCCTCCCTTTCCCTCCCCTTCTCAATCTTTCTCAATCATGTAGAGTGATGGAATGAAATAGTCTGTGTATGTGTGTATGTAAGAGAGAGAGAGAGAGACTCGTGGCAATGATCAGTGAAAGCTCAAGCCTGTACCATAAACAGTGAATGTCCCAGCCCGCTGGCTGCTGCGGCCCAGCCCTCTGCCTGTCTCAACTGGCCCTCACGTACTGATAGCTTACCTCTGGAATCATCTGGAATCAACTCACATACACATACACACAGAATAAAACACACAACTGCTTTCCCACAAACAATGTATGCATGTGTACTTGCTCATGTACATTCAAAGCACATTTTTTGTTTTTAAGCAATATTACAGTTAAATACTGTGTAATTTACAGAAATCGCTAACAGTGAACATACAAAAACCTTATATACTCTACAAACAGTCAAATTTTCAGCCTTTTATTTCTGAGTCAGGCTTTGTGCCGCCCCATAATCACCTTTCCTCTCTTTTTCTCTCAACACAACAGTTTATTCAGCAGGGTGTAGCCAGTGAGACCTCAGCAGCCATTGTCAAGGTCTGAAAGTGTTAGTGTAAACATAGGCAGAGCTGGAGACACAGCCTTGCCCTGTAGTTATGTTTTTTTTTTTCTATCTAAAGAGTCCCTCTTTCTCTGTAGCTTTAAGGTATGTGTGTTTGGCAGGATCTGGTCCTGCTTAAGAGTCTGTTGGTTTTGCCAAAGTATGACACACCTGGAAATGCAACAGGCACGTTTTTAAGCAACTGTGCACATAATCAAATCAATAGTCTTGTATTGAAGAAGGGGATATGTATTGATAAAATGATTTATATATATATATATGTATATGTATATGTATATGTAAAGATTACAAGCACTGACATCTCTGTGTACACTGAAAATAAAAGGTCATATGTGCTACATAAAATAACCTAAATGAAAAAAACAGACATTAAACATACTTAAAGAATACTTAAATAAT